>NC_133774.1:18647957-18740359 GCF_003597395.2 Chelonoidis abingdonii
ATGCTCCAAGGAGAGACCCAGGAGGTGAAGACGTGTGAGCTTCTTGCCCTGAACAAGTCTGCTCCAAGGGAGAGAAGGCTCCCCAAAGCCCTGACTGACTTAGTGGGGAGCAGTTCCAGAGCATCACCCGGGCACTCCGTGACAGTTCTCATTGAAAATCAAATGTGATTATGATCGGGGTTTTTTTTGTTTGTTTGTTTGTTCGTTTTGCCAGAATTAAGATATTCAAACTAATAATGTAATTACTGGAAATTGACAATCAAAATATTACATTTAGCCAGGAGATTTAAGAAGTATTTATAGAAAAATGAAGGCAACATCAGCTGCAAGAAAAATATTAGAAATGATTTTGTGGGATTTAGTGTGAGAGCATAATTTGAATAGAGACTGCCAACATGAATTTATGAGAAGACAGTGTTGCTTAAATAACCTGTTGATCATCTCTGAAAATATTACTTTAATGATAGACTAGAGAAATAATATTGGATGTTATACGCTAATTTTTTCAAAGCCATTTACTAAGGTTTAATATGTAAATAAGGTTCCACACTGAAGATTATTGATGATAATAGGTACTACATAGGGGATAAAATTGCATGTTGGACAGAAAATTGGCAAACTTCAGAAAATTGCCAATACGTAAGTATTATTTCTAGCTGGAAAGAACATGAAAATGCCAAGAGGTAATTTGTTGCGGACTTCCTTGTCATGTGTGTATATATATATAACATATAGGAAACAGAGAGATATGAAATAAGGTGGATGGAAAGAGGTACAGTTCTGATGTGCTGATGATACCAGATTTGAAGACATATGGTAGAATTGTGACCTTGAATCTATACTGAGGACTTCCGTTTCACATTGTGCTCTCCATTCTAGTTCAGGTCTTGCGTTCTGATCAATGTCAATTTTGTCCTTAATGAGGAACAATGCAGCCAGATTTAGAAGGGCTTAGTTTTTGTGGTGACTCAGCAAAATGAATGAAAACATAGTGTGATATAGACAAATGTGATATAGGTCTGGAGGCAATGAACCAAGCTAGGAAATACATGCAACGATAATAGGAAAATCCTTGAGGCCATCATCTTAGCTTTTTGATAAAGTAAAATAGAAAAGATGTTATTGAGATCCATCAGCAGCAGAAGAGAATATAAATCAGAGTTTTGCAGAAATGGAGTGATTTCTTTGCATCAAACTCTTTGATGTTCAGTGGTGCATGGAAGGAAGGAGTATTATGGCTGGGGTCACTAGATGATGCTGTTAGGCATAGTCTTTGTCTTAGTATGTGAGCAAGTTTTAGTCTTGAAAGAAATGCTGTGTTTTGTTGCAGTTTTTGTGGGAGCTGAGGCAAATAAGGAGGGTGTTTGCTCACTGCCTTAATTTCTCTACCTAGAGTCAATTAACTGAGCCAGAACTGATCCCTTGGATGTGGGCATGAGTGTTTTGGGTGAAAGGATGGCGAGTTCTGCAGGTGTGGAGATTGCCTGCACTCTATTTGTGACCACCTATATTCCAGGATTTATTATATGAGTTAATAAACAACAAGTTGACTCATCCTTTTTCCGCCTCCATGACTATACTCTGTCACGGACTGAGCGAGGTTAGGATGGAGACCCAGTTTGTGGGGGAAAGGATGTTCAGAGGCACCTCAGAACATGCTCTGCTGAGAGCAGCGCTGTGCAGTCCCAGTGTGGGATTAAGTGGCTCTGAGGCCCTTCTGAAGATTAAAACTAATGCATACTGAAACAAAACAAAAAAAGGTGCTGCTAGGGCAGAATGTTAACTGACTGGGGTCTATACCAGTGGTTCTCAACCAGGGATACGTGTACCCATGGGGGTATGCAGAGGTCTTCCAGGGTGGTACATCAATTCATCTAGATATTTGCCTAGTTTTACAGCAGGGTACATAAAAAGCACTAGTGTAGTCAGTACAAATTCTTGTTTATACTGGTCTATACACTGAAATGTAAGTACAGTATTTATATTCCAATTGATTTATTTTATATTTCTATGGTGAAAGTAAGCGATTTTTCAGTAATAGCGTGCTGTGACACTTTTGTAAGTTTATCTGATTTTGTAAGCAAGTCGTTTTTAAGTGATGTGAAA
Source organism: Chelonoidis abingdonii (assembly GCF_003597395.2). Taxonomy (NCBI): domain Eukaryota; kingdom Metazoa; phylum Chordata; order Testudines; family Testudinidae; genus Chelonoidis; species Chelonoidis abingdonii. The sequence goes on from NC_133774.1 coordinate 18,650,064, forward strand.
CTTGGGGATCCACGAAGACATGTCAGGCTTCTCAAAGGGGTACAGTAGTCTGGAAAGGTTGAGAACCACTGGTCTGTACAATAATAAATGACATTTTGATGGCTAAATAACAATGGGCTTCCCTTGAAAGTTTGGAATTAGAAGTTAATTCCTCTGATGAAAACATCTGCCAAATCTGGGGAAGATTCAAACTTTGTGGCTCAAGCATATCTCTAGTTTAGAGGCTCTGCTTGGTTTCAATAAACTCCAAAATGTTTAGTAATGAACCATGAGAAATATATAGATTTGGCAGACTGGCTGAATCCTGCTTCTACTGAACTCAGAGGAAATGCTTACGTTGACTTCAGTGGAAGCAGGCCAGGAGCTGTTGGATTGGAAATTTAGTGAGAACAGGATTTCTTGCAAGAAATTTTTCCTGACTTCAGTTAGCACAAGGATAGCTTGGTACTAACTTTCATCAGGAAGTGCACAAAAATATAATAAAAAAAAAGATTTTCAAATGTTCCCTGAACTTTTTCAAACCACCAGAGAAGTTCAGCTTGAGTTTTGGATGTGAGTACATATCAGCTTGTGTTTTATCCCAGCTTGTTCATCCATTCTTTCTATAATGTGGAGTTAGCATTTACTGTAGAAAAAACAAATTCCCTCTGACAGATGTACAGGCTTTGTGTAATGCGAAACATTTTTCTTTTACTTTCATCTCTGTTTTTAATTTTCAGTGAAAGGTTTCTTGTGGCTTTTTCCCCCCAAGGTTTTTTCCCCTTCAACTTATTTTTTCATTGTATATCTCTCCTTTCAAAAAAGCTCTGTGCCTTAATCAAAAGAGAGAAAACTAAAGCTTAAAAGAGAGAGAGAGATATGAAGACAGAACTAGAGGTGGATTCCTGTGGTAAAATAACAAAAGGAAAAGAATTTTTTGTGCCAACTTCTTGTTTCTTTATCATTTAACTCTGCAGTGAGGACCTAAGTGAGGGCCACAAGATTTGCTACCAAGTGTGAAAGGTCCCTCGCTTATTACTGTAGAGTGGAGAAGATACAAATTCAGAAATATTTTTTGTCATGAGATGCTCTGAGTGTTGCTAGAAGGCCCTTTTTGCACCCAGAAAAATGAACTTTTGCTGAAAATGGTTTTCAGCATTGATTTCTCTGAACTAATATTGAAAACTGATTAAGTGCTAAGGTAGATCAGGCAAAAGAGATTTCAATACCATTTCACAAAACTGGATTGAGAATCCAATCTCAATAGGCTTGTCTATACTAGGAAATTGAGCCATTTCTGAACCTTGCATCCACAAAGTCTCAGTAATGCTTTCTGAAATGATGTTAAAATAGTTTTGTCAGATCTTCACTAGCACATACATCATTTTTCAATACCTTTTTGTGGGAACTCATGCTAAGAACTATTTTCAGTAACTGTTCATTTTCCTAGCAGGCACAAGGCTAATATGAAAAGAGTGAAGCCTTGGGTTTCTGCCAAATGCAGATAGATGCAATACTTCAAGTATCTGCCCATGATAAGCAAGTAATTGAAGCAATCAAGGAAACAAAAGAAAATTGGCTGTTCTCGTGAAGTTGGCCATTTTAAAGGATGAATCAAATTGTACTGCAAACCCTGAATTACTTATAGGAAACTGTCTACCTCTCCCTATCCCCCAGCAACCAGTAAGTTTCTTTGTTTACATTTATATTCTTCCTACCTGCCTGAAGTACTTACTTACTTATGACCTGAAATAAGTACTTCCTTCCTTCCTACTTGAAGAAATTTTTTAAACGATGTACTGAGATCCCTTCCAGTCCTACATTTCTATTATTCTAATAGCACACACAACTGAGGAGGAGAAAGCCACCTGCCTTATAACAATTATTCCAGTGTTAAGGTACCTGGGATGTGGGAGACACCAGTTTAGTTTTCTTCCTGTGCCTAATGTGGAGAAGGGATTTGATTGGGGTCCCACCTTTCATGTAAATGCCCTAACCGCTGGACTGTAGAGTAATTCTCATTCTTTCTGTGGCCCATTTAATACAAAGTGGAATGGCTTCAACATGAAAAATTAAGAGGAACCTACATCAGAATATCCCATAGTCCAGTGGTTCGAGCAGTCATCTGAGAAGTGGAGAACCCCTGTTCAAATCCCTCTTCTGCATCAGGAAGAAGTGGAGATTGAACCAAGGTCTTTCACATCTTAGATGAGTACTCTAACACCTGGGTAAAGGTTATGAGGGAGGTCTCCTGCCCTGCCATTTTGTGTGGAGTTAGATGGGCTCTGAGCATGCCTACAGGATCAGGCCCTACAAATGAGATAAATGTTGCTCTGCCTATCTTTACCTGGTGCTTAGGCATAAGATAGGTACTCAGACATCTCCTTGAGGCACCAGTGCCCATGCCCAGAGGCTGAAACACAGGCAAGCAGGGAACGTTTACAGCAAACATTAAGGCACCAAGTGAGTTTAGGCACCTACACGGTTGGGTAGCAGCTGAGCATGGATTATTGTGGATCGCAGTAGTCCCTAAATCTAGGGTTTAAGCAATGAAGTCTCTTTGTGAAGCTGAGCCTCAGAGCCTAGGGTCAGAGGTTGTATCTTTTGTTTTTTCTTCAAGTGCCTAGAACACTGGGGTTGTCTAAACAATACTATCACTAGTGCACACATTATGCAGTGAACAGATGTATGTAACTATTTTGCCAGTTGAAACTATAAGGGAAATGAACGTAGGCAAATAGTAATCCTTTACATTGAGATTTGGCCAGTACATCAGAGTTAACACTGTACTTTTCTTGTGAAAAAGGTGCTCTAGGCAATTCAGTCACCACAAGTAAGTGGTGAGGACTTCAATTTCCAGTTTAATTAAAAGAGACAGCACCTCCAGCAGCATAATACCATGATGGGCCATTAATTAGTACTCACTTTCAAAGAAGAGTTGCTGATGGTGGAGACTGAAATTCAGTAAAATGGTCCCAGTTCAGTAAAGCACTTGGACGCACACTTAACTTTAACCTTGTGAGTCGTGCCACTTACATAAATAAGTGCATGCCCATTGGTAACAATTGCACTGTGTGTATTTAGTGTTAAACATGTATTTAAATGCTTTGCTGAAGTGGGGCCTGAATGACGGACACTGTAGGATTTCCTTGAAGGTCTCCCATCCACAAGTCAACAAAGTCCTGTTCTGATGAGTACATGGTCCAAGGCGCAGATGTGGTTTGTTTGTATTTAGACGAAAGGGATTCACTTTTGCATGAGTTAGCCTGAATGATTGTTGCATCACCTTAATCATCCCTATAAGCGAGGATGGCTCCAGGCACCAGCTAAGGAAGCAATTAGGGCGGCCAATAGAAAGGGGCAGCACTCTGTTTTGGTCTTTGGTGGCAATTTGGCAGCAGGTCCCTCAGTCCCTCTCCTCCTCTTTGAGCTGCCGCTGAAGTGCCACCGAAGAGGAAGAGAGAGAGTGACGGACCCGCCACTGAATTGCTGCAGAAGACTGAAGTGAACCAATTCAGCTGCCACCGAAGTGCCGCCAATCGGCTTTTCCCCCCCCCCCCCCCGCCTCTTGGGGCAGCAAAAAAGCTGGAGCCGGCCCTGCCTTTAAGCAGGTTTAAGTGCGGCCTAGTTCTATATGGTAAAACAAAATTAAGTTTGCCATGTTGCATACATTATAGCAGTTAAACAGTGATTTGGGCTCTTTAAGAATTACAGTAAAATATTGCATGCCTGCAAATGATAAAATATAATTAATTAATAATAATTAATTCACAATGCAGTAGCATTCTGGAGCTGCTAACAGTTTTATTAGGATGAAGTAAATAAGAGGTTTAAATCAGTATAATTGTAGCCATATCTGTCCCAGGATATTAGAGAGACAAAGTGTGTAGGGGTAATATCTTTTATTGAACTAGCTTCTATTGGTGAGAAAGACAAGCTTTCGAGCCACACAGACTGCTCTTCCGGTCTGGGAAAGATACTCTCAGTGTCACAGCAAAATGCAAGGTGGGACTGATTGTTTAGCATAAGTAAGTATTGTAAGGGACCATTCAAGTTAGAGTGGCCTGTTAACACCTCTGCAGTCACAGGACAAAAAGAGGAGGTTAGTGGGTTACAGCTTGTTGTAATAAGCAATAAATCCAGTGTCTCTGTTCAGTCCATGATTTTTAGAGTCTAGTAGAATAATGAATTTAAGTTCCTAGGCTTGTCTTTTGAAAGTGTTGTGCAGGTTTCTTTTGAGGATGAGGACTAGTAAGTCAGATAGAGTGATCACATTGTGAAAAGTGTTCACCCACAGGTAATAGGGTGTGTTTGTCATTTATCATTTTCCTGTGTGAGCTCATTCGAGAGTGTAACTTAAATTCATTACTTTCATTAAAAGATGTTATCTCACCTGCATTCTATCTCTAATAACAAGCTTCTAAGGATAGCATATGGTCATATTTCCAGTCAGCGTAGAGTTGCTACAGTATGACAGAAAGATAATCAAGCTATATGACTGAATGTATTATTATGTCTTATATGTATATTTAACTATGTGCTGCACGATACCTAGGGTTGCTTACAAAAGCACCAGTAGCTTGGTAATTGGCAGGAAAGTAGTGGTGTAGTTTCAAATTTGTGTGGAGTTGCTTTCACTTTTATACAAAAGATGGCAATAAACAAAAAATGCACAGTGGAACTAAAATAATTGGAAACTGTTTCTGAACCATTGTGTGTGACTTCACTCCTAAAAAGTATGACATTTCATTTGGCCACAAACAATATACTGACAGTATAGTAAAAACCAATGATATTCTATTCAGTTCCTATTTTAGCAGTTTGGCTGTGTGGCAGACATGTATTGATCTGACCTTTCTTTTGTGATTTATGGCAGTGATTTTTCTTTTAAATACATACTCTAAATATGCAGCTTAATACCACTTATTATTCTGCGAGAGGAAACAAGTTTGGAACTTAGGACTTTCTTCCTACGCTCTGCCATTCTATTAACTTGATACTTTTGCTTGGGCAAGTCATTTACGTCTAGATTGTAATGCCGTTGTCTGCCCACAGTAAGAGGCAGTGTGTAGTTGTACTTCCTCAGGAACAGATCAGGCACTCTATTACTTGGAGGGGTCACTATTTGGTTCCTCTTCCCCTTTGGTACAGTAAAGTGTGACAGCTCATTTCCTGAAAAGGCTACACTTATTTTCCTGAAGTAAATGACTTGGCTGTTGTCAAATTATGTTTCACTGAACACCACAAGTAAAACTGAAACACTTTTATTCCCAATAACCTTGGATTACTTAAAAAGCAGTTGACATTCAAATTAGAGTTCGTTGATTCCTTTCTATCAGATCAGAATACAACTGACTCACCCAAAGCAGAAGGGTAGTACTGTAATGGACTGTCCGTAATTGAGGGGCCTGTTTGACTCCCTCTCATCTATCTGCGTTTAACTTTTAATGCTGAGAACAAAGGTTATTGTGTCTCCAGAGCAGCGAATGGCAGAACAGGGAAGAAAACAACCCACAACAACCTTCACTCCATTTAAAGTGTTTTTAACATTTTTTATAATTTTATTCATATTGTATCTTGGCTAAGCTAGTGGGTGGAATTTCTATCCAAAGAAACCTTGCTTCTCAAGTTACCTGCATAATACATGTTTTTTTAATCCAATTGCAGTTTTTAGATGGTTTTTGTTAGAAGTTGATTGTTGACTGGAGCACAACTGAAAATCAGTCTACACCTAACGAAGATTAGTTCATTTTGAAAGGAGATGTGCACTGGTATAGAAGCAGGGAGACATAGACATAAGAGCTGGAAAAGACTGTATATTATATTCTTCCCTACAGTATATTATTTTTCAGTGCTTTGTCTAGACTTATGACTCCCCTAAGCTTTGTAAATAATGGGAAAGGGACAAAATATTGTTACTTTTCCATTAATTCCTCCCTCACTGATTATTTGTCCTGTGTTCTATCTCTGACCTGCTCATCTTAGATTGTAAGCTTTGTGAGGCAGAGATCATCACTTTACTTCCTCTGGGACAGATTTCAATCACCCTTACTCAAGTTGGGTAGTACCTCCCTTCATGAATAGTCCTGTTGATTTGAATAGGACTTTTTGCAGAGTTAGGTATTATTTACTCCTGTGTTTAGCATGAGTAAATAGTATCAGAATTCGGCTTATGTAAAACAGCATATGCACCTGTGACACTAAACACAAGTGTTAGATATAGTAAATATTATATATAGCGCCCCTTTAATTGACAGATGTTCCTTTCCTGCCCATCTAGGCACTGAGATACTATGATGATTTGGGCCATATAAATAGTACATGATAACTTTTTTAGCACTGTCCCTCTGGCCTGCTCTTGCACTGTGACAGACTGTCACCATACCTCAGCATGGCAGAATACAAACTCAACCTGCACAGTTCAGCGTTTCCTTGGCAAATGCAATTGGTGCTGCTTTGACTGAATTCCTGGTTTTGTTTTTGCTCCCCCTTCTCCTCCACACAACCCAACAACCATTCATCAGCCTTAATGCCTATATTATTTTGCAAGTATTGTGGTGCCCAAATTAAACTGGTGACTTTGATGTCCCGTAAGAGGGAATATAATTGGAGTGTCATGGGGGCTGAACCTTTAAGGGAAGTCAGGGCCCAGCCTACCTATGACAGGCTCCTGCAAGGGAGAACGGACCAACTCAGCCATACTTGGAAGTAATTACACCTCTGAAGGTTGGCGTGTGGCAGGTTGTCTTCCTCCTGGGCATTCCCCTTTCTCACTGTAGATCTGCTGTGTGAGGGTCTGTCCTTTTAGTAACTCAGCCCTGCATCCCAATCACGTGTTTAAGGACACTTATTTTGGGGTAACATGAAGAACCCAATGATGAAGAAATCTACAGACATCAGTAAGGACTTCAGGGCTTCTCCCCTTGGGTTGGATTTTAGCATCTGGACCCTTGCACCTCCATAATCTGGACTCCAGTTAGCTTCCCTGCCAAGGGATGGACTTCTGGCAATGTCCCCTCCTTAGAGAGTGATAGGAGAATATGATCCACCTCTCCACCAGGCTCCAATCCAGTGCCCAATGGTAGCCAGCTAAGACTTGCATCTTAGCGTGCTATGTAGCTGCCTCCCTCGATGACTTCCTACCAGGATCCTCTCTCCCTGCACATTTCTGTAGACCCCCTGAATCTGTGGAAGGATTCTTCCCAGGTTGTAGCAAGAGACCTGATTCCAGGAAAGGGACCCGAGCTGAGAAACCCTACTGCAGGGGAGTGGTGGACCCAGGTGAGGATGGAGAAACTGAATTATTCTATTTCCGCTAAGATCCAGGGTGAAACCTTTCTTGTATTTTCAGTGGGTCTTTGATTAATCACTAGACCCCTCAAAAGGGGCATTGTTTCCTATATAAAGCTTTCTTAAACTTATTGATGATATTAAGGTAAACTGAGGCAGGGAGGACCTACAATGCCACACTTGGCAAGCAGAACGTGCTTGGGGAGGTGCACCCTGTGACATGGGGTTAACACAATGACATTAGGAAAGGGAAATTGTAGGGTGACTACTAGGAAAAAAAAGTTTTATCTGTTACACTGTGGAATAGACTCAAGAGAGAAGAGGTGGATAGAGGATACCCCATTGTTTAGCAAAAAGAACAGGAGTACTTGTGGCACCTTAGAGATTATTCTATGCATCCGAGGAAGTGAGGTGTTGTTCATGAAAGCTCATGCTGAAATAAATTTGTTAGTCTCTAAGGTGCCACAAGTACTCCTGTTCTTTTTGCGGATACAGACTAACACCGCTGCTACTCTGAAACCCATTGTTTCGGACATTTTAAAAGCAGATTAGATAAAGCATTGACTTTGTGGTTACAGCAAAGGAATGGGAGTTAGAAGATCTGGAGTCTATTCCTGACCTCCTATGTAGTATTGGACACGTTGCCCATAGCCCGTCCTATGAGGGGCTGTGTTCCTTCAACTCCCATTAGTTTATTAATATATGTAGTGTATTACTGAGGAAACAATCCTGAATCAGCTAAGGTAGGGTCTAGAGTTTAGACCTTTCTCTATTATTTTTCTTAAGACATCTTCTGTGATTGAAATTAAAAACAACTCCTACTCCTTAATTATGGAATCATACAGGTCTGTGTTCACAAGAGGGATGTATACAGCCCTATCACATAGAGCAGAACATAGCACTGTCAATAAATTTCATGTCACTACATCGCAAGCTACCTACATAGCCATATCTTTACAATTTGTCGCACTACCTATTTTCTTGTGTGTTTTTATATGTCACTGGAATCTCATCTCCCCCCAACCTGTTGCTACAGGCTATGTAGCTCTCAGATATAATGAAAAAAAGTTAAAAAAAAAAAAAAAAAAGTTAATAGCCACAGCTACCCTGTTGACTTCTACTCTCACAGGCTTGTCAGCCACGTTCTGCAATATTAACCAAATTCTGAGTTAGAGGGGCACGCTGTTGTAATTTCTATTGCTGTTGTTGTTCTGCAAAACGTTCAGTGTCAGAAAAGGTAGGAACGTTTCCCAGGTGCAAGACTTGCATCCAAAGAAGCAGCCTGTTGATGGTGCTAGTTGTAAAATAAGTATAATAATGAACAAACAAAGCCCTTGAATGACCAAAGCCTGCTACACAGACAGCAACAGACTGAAAAAGCGTATTACTGGGAGAAGTAGGTAGGAAAATTCTCTCTCATATCCCTCCCCTCACATGTACAGTATTTTCATCTGATTTCAGCCTCTCTAATTTCTCATTAAATGAGAATACCAGTTGATATTCTTCTCTTGATACAGAGTATTGGGAAGAGCAGAAGACTGTAGATCTGGCTCAATTATTGAGCTGACTAGAGAGGAGAGTCACTAGGTCACTTTCTTTCTCAGGTGGGAACTAATGGTTATAATAAGACCCTGTGACTTGGGAGGACTCTCAACCCAGTGATCACTGCCCATGAACCTCAATTTAAAAGAAAAAAGAGTCTGAGATTATGTAAGCGAAATAAAAGCAGCTCTGTGTAATAGACACAGTGACAGCTTGGTTTTACAGTGGATATTCTGGGGCAAACAGTCAGTAAGGATTTTCGTAACCCCTTCTCCACCACCACAAAAAAACCTACAGCTTTGGCTACAGGTGCCCAGAAGTCTGGACTGCCACACATGTATGAAGATTAATTATGCTATTTTATAATTGTCACTGATTCATAGCACAAGATTCATAGAAAGACCTTGAGAAAGTCTTTTACGCTGTCTCTCTGTATTAGTTCACCCATCTGCAAACTACTTAGTGACTTTCAACATCTGCAAAGAGCTTTGAGATACTTGGGTGAAAAGTACTAGTGCACATGAGTGAAAAGTGTCACAGAGTATGTGCATGTGTCTTAACAAGAGAATCCCACAAAATGTTCCTCCTTGGTCTTTGACAAGCCACAGGGACCAGGGTGCTTATGCTTACATAGAGCATAAAGGCCTGAGGTAGGTGTTTATTTTCAGCCCTCAGAAAAAGCATGGAAATTTTCTTTAAAAGTCCTGAAAGGCCATGACTGCAGTGCTCTTGCAGAGCAAATGTCTGAACTATTCTCTATTAGTATAAAATTCATGTCTCTTTTGGGCTGTCTTCCTTTTTTGTAGTCATTGGCCATCCTTAGCTACAGAGACAAGATGGCGGGGGGAAAGCCTGGGAAAATTCCGTCGTTATTCTAATTTTTCTTATGAGTTAAATCTTTCTTTCGTGTTACATTTTCTAGTCACAATTCAACTAAATCCCAGTCCTTAGAAGCTTCTATACATATTGGTGTCTGATCCATGCTTGCTGCTATTGAGGTCAATGGGAATCGTGTTCACGCATCCAAGGGCAAAAATTTGTCCACTGTTAGGTATAAAGTGCACAGTGAAAAAATAAGGCACATTTATCCACACTGCAGATGGTGTGTGGTCAATAACTGATGTCTGTACTGTAAGTCATAAAGGCAGCACTAAAATAAAATCTTTAGGCTGTTAAGAAGTGACAGATAACTGTGACCTTTCATTTCTCTCCCTATTTTCCCCGTTAGGAGTCGATTACATGGAGAGAACATTTATTAACATCCTGCTGCTGTGGTCTTCAAACAGGCATCCTCATTCAAGAATCATATTGAAGTCTGTACTTAGGACAAGCAGTATTTTTCGTAACATATTGTGAGATTTAACTGCTTGTATGTAGGGTCAAAATCCCTCACCCATGCTTCTCCGTATTACAACAACAAAACTTACACCTTTATTCTGTAATAATGATCCAGAATGCTATTGCTTAAACTGGCGTCACCATATTTTGGATCATTAGAAGGGAATGCTCTTATAATTCATTTATGATTAGTTCTAAAATCCTTATAGAAAAATCCTGTGGGCTTTGAGAGGATACATTTTGCATACTTTTAAAAAAAAATCTATTAAAATTTAACAGAAAATTATATTTGTGCTGAAGAATTCTTTGCAATGGTTCATAAAATCTACAGAAAGCATATTCTGGGGTTTTTAAGGTAATCTATGTTGATCCTATTAAAAGTCTATAGATCCCTATTAAACTGACTTCATCCCTATTTAATTCTATAGATCTTTTCTGTAAGAGCAGAATGTATACAGACTCATCGGCATTGAAATGCTGATGTTACAGTAACCTAGCAATAGCCAGGGAGAGCTTCTAGTAATTTAAACAGGTGATTACTAACCTTACCAAAGTTATTAGAGACTAATTACCAGGAGGTTTATAAAGTTTGAATTCCTACTAGCCACATGGCCAGGGTAGCAAACCCCCTTAAGGCCAACAGAATTTTTACTCTTAGATGCAGATTATCTTCTTGTTAGGTTTTAAAAAAATAACTCCTCAGACTTTTTATTTTATTCTCTAAGCAAAAATATGATCATTCTTAACACACATTACCAGGAATATCTCTCATTTTTTAATAATATTCCTGCATTCAGGTCTCTAAACAATATACAATTATACCACAAACCCACCACTTTGTTGTAAACTCTTTTTCCCCCATAAACATCCATGGAGGAGAAGTACAAGTTTCATGTAATATTCAAGAGTGTAAAATTTAAATGCTGTGAGCTGAATGGAGCAGTGATCTGAGGAGAAATTGGTACTCTGCAGTGCACTGCTTCTTTGAAAGCAGCATTTTTGGTGAATACTGTGAGTGTCCAGTGGACCAAGGGCTGGATGCTCTAGGGAGACACTCAGAGGGCTCAGGGTTAGAGTTTGGCAATCACTAATCTGTAGATACAAAGCGTGGACAGCGAGGCCTAGAGGGGAAAGCTTGTGTTGTCCATGGCCAGAGGAGTTGGGGACCTGAGCTGTGGCTGGAGTGACCAGATGTCCTGATTTTATAGGGACAGTCCCTATTTTGGGGGCTTTTTCTTGTATAGACACCTGTTACCCCTCACCCCCTGTCCTGATTTTTCACATTTGCTGTCTGGTCACCCTCCCTGTGGCAGGCCCAGACAAGGTTTTCTCACACTAACAGCATGAGGTAGCAAGGTTCCTCACAACTCTGCGCACTCCTGGGAAAAGTAAAATTCACAGCTTCCAAAGAAACAGTATAACCCAGAGTACCAGGTTCACCTTGGCTGATACACCACACTTAGATTTGTTTATAGTGAAATCAAGTAAAAAATTATTAAACAAAGCATAGAGATTCAAGTAGTAACAATTAGAAATATTGGAATCAAATGGTTATGTATAAAACAAAACCATAACACGCAGTCCAGAGTCTAGACTTAATTAACAAAATATTTTCAAGTCTACTAAAGTATTGGTTACCCTTGAAGAGCTTTATAGCCAAACTAGGCTAGGCTAGGCATGATCCCTGCCTATACCCTCAATACTTATGTGTGGTCTTGGCACTTTTATTAATATGGGTATTTTTTATTGTTTTAATGGAGACAATGAAAATAATCACTTCTATACAATGATTTTGCATCAATATAGGATGAAGACAGTAGAAAAGGTTGGCAGCTTCTGAACTGGTCGATGTTACATTCAATTGGACTCTTTTTTCACAGGAAATAAGGGGTGAATGATGATAATTTCTTGTCCTATCCTCTTCTCTTTCTGGTAGATTTGCCAAGCAATAGGGTTCCACTATCTAGGACATAGCTAACTCCACACCACCCTGTAGGAAGCATTAGGAGGGGGAATGGTGTTGGCTAAGTATAGTTGTGCTTTGGTGGTCCCTGGCTGCTGGAATGACCTCTTGTGATAATGAAAAGTTGAGTGCAACATATTGAAATTCAGAGGCTGTTCTAAGTTATGCTAGAACATTTATTGACTCCAGAACTGGAGACTTTAATTGGTTAAAAATAACCTTTGGACCCACTTGCACCAAGAATGTCTCAGCTGCAATTGAAGATCAAGCTCAAAATGCTCTGATCACCCATGCCCGCTCTAACCATTTGACATATTTCCAAATCCTCTACAGCTACTTTTCATGCATAAGTACAATGATGCATTTTCATTTCTGATGGCTTCAGTCTGTTCCTCTTCAGAGCCATGAAGATCTGCTGTTTGTGAATTTTTGCACTAACTGACCTTCATGTTGAAAACTATAGAAGCATGAAAATAATCAAAAAAGCATCAAAGAAGACAAGTAGTATCTGTACTGGATTGAAATGCAAGGTTTTATGTAGAATATCGGTATTATTTTTCTTAAGACACTATTGTTTCCAAGACTGGTCTGAATCATAGATTCATAGACTTAAGGTCAGAAGGGACAATTGTGGTCATCTAGTCTGACCTCCTGCACAATGCAGGCCACGGAATCTCACCTACCCACTCCTGGAACAAACTCCTAACCTATGTCTGAGTTACTAAAGTCCTCAAATCGTGGTTTAAAGACCTCAAGGTGCAGAGAATCCTCCAGCAAGTGACCCGTGCCCCATGCTGCAGAGGAAGGCTAAAAACCTCCAGGGCCTCTGCTAATCTTTCCTGGAGGAAAATTCCTTCCCGACCCCAAATATGGCGATCAGTTAAACACTGAGCATGTGGGCAAGACTCACCAGTCAGCACCCAGGAAAGAATTCTCTGTAGTAACTCAGATCCCACCCAATCTAACATCCCATCACAGACCATTGGCATATTTACCTGCTAACAATCAAAGATGAATTAATTGCCAAAATTAGGCTATCCCATCATACTATACCCTCCATAAACTTATCAAGTTTAGTCTTGAAGCCAGATATGTCTTTTGCCCCCACTACTCCCCTTGGAAGGCTGTTCCAGAACTTCACTCCTCTAATTGTTAAAACTTGTCTAATTTCAAGTCTAAACTTCCTAGTGTCCAGTTATATCCATTTTGTCTTGTGTCCACATTGTATTAAGCTTAATAATTCCTCTCTCTCCCTGATATTTATCCTCTGACATATTATAAAGAGCATCATATCTCCTCTCAGCCTTCTTTTGTTAGGCTAAACAAGCCAAGCTCTTTGAGTTTCCTTTCATAAGACAGGGTCCGTTCCTTGGATCATCCTAGTAGCCCTTTCTTACCTGTTCAAGTTTGAATTCATCCTTCTAAACATGGGAGACTGGAGCTGCACACTGTATTCCAGATGAGTTCTCACCAGTGCCTGTATAACCGTACTAACACCTCCTTATCTTACTGGAATACCTCGCCTGATGATCCTAAAACCTCATTAGCTTTTTTAATGGCCATATCACATTAGGGCTTAGTCATCCTGTGATCAACCAATACTCCAGGTCCTTTCCCCTCTGTTACTTCCAACTGATGTGTCCCAATTTATAGCCAAAATTCTTGTTAAATCCCAAATGCATGACCTTGCACTTTCACTATTAAATTTCATCCTATTACTTACTCAGTTTACAAGGTCATCCAGATCTTCCTGTATGATATCCCGATCCTCTCTGTGTTAGCAATACCTCCCAGCTTTGTGTCATCCGCAAACTTATTAGCACATTCCTACTTTTGTGGCCTTGGTCAGTAATAAAAGATTAAATAAGATTGATCCAAACCGACCTGAGGAACTCCATAGTAACTTCCTTCAGCCTGACAGTTCACTTCAGTATGACCGTGTAGTCTCCCCTAAACCAGTTCCTTATCCACTTTCAATTTTCAATTGATCCTCTCATCTTTCCAATTTAACTAATAAAATTGGAACCATATCAAATGCCTTACTGAAATCGAGGTAATTAGATCCACTGGGTTTCCTTTGTCTAAAAATTCTGTTAGCTTCTCAAAGAAGGAGTCAGGTTGGTTTGGCATGATCTACTTTTTGTAAAACCATGTTGTATTTTGTTCCAATTACCATTGACCTCAATGTCCGTAACTACTTTCTCCTTCAAAATTTTTCCAAGACCTTGCATACTACAGATGTCAAACTAACAGGCCTATAATTACTCAGGGCCTATAATTACTGATGGGAGATATATTGAGAACTTACTGTCTCAGTTTGGATATGCCAGGGCCAGTCATAATGTTTAAATTGTTGCTGATCAATAGGGCGCAATAGAGCAGTCTGAAGCAGTAGGAGCATAGCACTGGAAAGTATACATGCCTCTGAAATTAGGACCTTTGAAGGCACGTAGAAAAGGGATATCGTAGAGTCATGGCATTGTAGGACTGAAAGGAACCTCAACACGTTTTCTACTCCAGTCCCCTGCACTCAGGCAGGACTAAGTATTATATAGACCAGGGGAAGTCAATAGGCAGATGTGGGCCAAATCCAGACTGCCAGATACTTTTGAATGGACCCAAAATGTTTTTATTTACTTATTATCTTTATTGTTAGTATTTTTTTATTATTTTCTTCAGAGTCTGAACCTTGATTATATCTTGACCCAGAAATTTAGACCTTGACAAAAAATAATTGACTACACCTGATGTAGACGATCCCTGACAGGTGTTTGTCCAACCTGCTCTTAAAAATCTCCAATGAAGGAGATTCCATAACCTCCCAAGGCAATTTCTTCCAGTGCTTAACCTCCCTGACAGTTAAGAAATTTTTCCTAATGTCCAACCTAAACTGCCCTTGCTGCAATTTTAGCCCACTGCTTCCTGTCCTATCCTCAGAGGTTAAAGAGAACAATTTTTCTCCCTCCTCCTTGTGGCAACCTCCTATGTACTTAAAACCTGTTATCATGCCCCCTCTCAGTCTTCTCTTCTCTGGACTAAACAAACACAATTTTTTCAATCTTCCCTCATAGGTCATGTTTTCTAGACCTTTAATCATTTTTGTTGCTCTTCGCTGGACTTTCTCTACTTTGTCCACATCCTTCCAGAAATGTAGTGCCCAGATTTGGTCACAATATTCTAGCTGAGGTCTAATCAGCACAGAGTAAAGTGGAAGAATTACTTCATGTGTCTTTCTTACAACACTCCTGGTAAGACATCCCAGAATGACTTTTGCTTTCTGTGCAACAGTGTTACATTGTTGACTCATATTTAGCTTATGATCCACTATGACTCGCAGGTCCCTTTCCGTGATACTGCTTCCTAGGCAATCATTTCCCATTTTGTATATATATATAACTGATTGTTCCTTCTAAGACTGAGAGGGGACATTTGTCCTTATTGAATTTCATCCTATTTACTTCAGACCATTTCTCCAGTTTGTCCAGATCATTTTGAATTTCAATCCTATCCTTCAAAGCACTCGCAATCCCTCCCCAACTTCGTATCGTCTGCAGACTTTATAAATGTACTCTCTATGAAATTATCTGAATCATTGATGAAGATATTGAATAGAACCGGACCCAGAATTGATCCCTAAAGGATCCCACTGGATATGCCTTTCCAGTTTGACTATAAACCACTGATAACTACTGTCTGGGAATGGTTTTCCAACCGGTTATACACCCACCTGATAGTAGCTCCATCTAGGTTCTATTTCCCTAGTTTGTTTATGAAAAGGTCACGTGAGACCATATCAAAAGCCTTACTAAAGTCGACATATCACATCTACCACTTTCCCTTTATCCACAAGGGTTATCACTCTGTCAAATAAATCGACGAGGCTTGTTAATCTGTCAAAGAAAAAAAATGCTAACTCATGAACTTTCCAAATAGTTACTGATATCTGTATTTTAACACCATATTCAGATGTAAGGCTTCTGCTTGCAGTAATACTAGCATGATTCATTTATTAAGTGTACCTGCAATATAAAGCAGGATGGGAGTAGATGGGTATTCACAGGTATTTTCTTGAAATGTCTCATGTTAATGCCCAATTTCAACAAAGCAACTTTAACAAAATAGTGGGCCAATTTTACTCCCACAAACAGAGTTCATCTGGAGAGGAGCATTCTTTCTCTGAAAGATTATTTTAAATTTCAGTCAGGTATCCATAGGAACCTTGACTATAGAAGCTACTTGCAAGGTGCCCTGAATTAGGCTATCTTGTAGTGACCTAGCCTGTTTTGAGGACAGAACCAAGGAGAAAAGATGCCTCATCTTTTTAGTAGTACCTTTAATCTCAAAGCACTTTATAACCTCTGACCCTGATCCTGCAGTGATTTCAGAAGTGATCCTGGACCTCATTCTGCTGCAAGAGACCAGTGTAGAATGCTGGCTGCCGAAAGAGTCCACCCTTGCGGGAGAGTCATGGAAGAGATGTGGTGCAGATGGGGTTGGATAAGAGCTATGTGGTTAGGAGCAAGCAGCAGAGATGGATACAGATGGCAGGGATGGGAAGCAGGGTCAGATGTGTGTGCTCCCAGCTGAAATTATGATCACTTTGAGAGTTGATATCTACAGAGCAATGTAAAAATCCTGCATTTCCTTACAATTGCTTTGCTTTGTCCTATGTTTTAATTTCACTGCATTACTTCAATATAGCTTCTCATGACCTGGGAATATTTGATCTGTCAAATGATGTTATGTACAGATGGTCCAAAGCAGCTATTCAGACTTTCAGAAGACAAGAAACAGAGGAGAGAATAAATAAAGGGTTCAAATTCTGCCCTCAGTTATACTATTGTAAATATGAAGCAACTCCAGTGAGTACTCTGAATTTACCCAGTCTAACACAGTTAGACTGTGGTGCATTTGCTTAAATGTAGTTTTTTAAAAAATTCACACATCTTGCAAGTTAACACTGAAAAATGCAAGGAAAATGTTTTTAAAAGATCTGAATATATGAGATGACAAGCCCACATTTTAACTACATGCACTTGAGAGTCTTCCCAGTCTCAGTGTTGACAGGGGTTGGGCAGTTGGTGACAGCTGTTATCTTTTTTGAGTCAGTAGGAACACATTCTTTATTCAAACATACAAAGAGAAGACACTTTGCATTAGGAAAAGCTGCCATTTCTCCGAGTTAAAAATGCGTCCTCTTGTCGTAAGATCAGCTGTTGTTTCACAGAAGGTATTTCTAGAAATATTGAGGTCATCCCAACACGCAGCTCTCTAAAGTAGCTGTTCCTGCTGGCAAGCACTCAATTAGTCTCTAAGGCTCCTTTGCAGACTCATTACGGAGATTCTCTGACATTTTCTGTAGTAAATGCATCCTCCTGTGTACCTCAAGGAGGAAGTCCCATTTGTCAGTATCCAGACTGAGACCCAACATTCTAACCCACAGTAGAATCCCCAGGAAAGGTACATCTTTGACTGACCTTTCAAGAAACTCTTTGGAAGATGCCACTGTACTGTTCTCTTTGATCCAGAGTGTCAACCTGTGATAATTTTAGTGTCACATTTAGTGGTGAACTGCAAAAGAAACATTACAGTTGAGTTAAACCCAGCTTTTTTTTTTGAGTGACTTCACCAGCAAGACTGCCAGGTGCACTCAGCATAGAAACGTATAAACTAAGCATTTAAAGAATCTTTTCTCTATATAAAATGTCTTGGTTATCCCTAGTGCCTAGATGTCATAGCATATGACATTACATACACCAGATATCTGCATGAGAAACCATGGTATTTGTTTTAAAAAAATTA
The DNA here is from genome assembly GCF_003597395.2 of Chelonoidis abingdonii. Taxonomy (NCBI): domain Eukaryota; kingdom Metazoa; phylum Chordata; order Testudines; family Testudinidae; genus Chelonoidis; species Chelonoidis abingdonii. The sequence continues at coordinate 18,667,978 of NC_133774.1, forward strand.
GTTGATGACAGTCCTGATCTTGAAATCATTATTAATTTAACTGGCCCCACTTACATCAATGAGATTTTTTGCAAATAAACATAACTGCATATTAGGGTTCATATTTTTGTGCTGAATGTCCTCCACAGCATTACTAGTGGGGACATTGGCACATAAATCTGGGCTAAGCTACATTTCATTCTTTCTTTGACCCTCTGCAAAGGTCAACTGCGATGTCAACATCAAAAACAAAGACTTATTACTTAGATTACTGGCCTAGTGGATAGGAGGAAGCAGTGGACATGATATATCTTGGTTTTAGTAAGACCTTTGACACAATCTCATAAACAAACTAGGAGAATGTAGTCTAGATTAAATTACTGTAAAGTGGGTGCAAAGAATAGTTATCAATGGTTCTCTGTCAAACCGGGGAGCCTTATCTTGCTGCAGGGGTCTGTACTGAGTTGGACACTATTCAATATATTAATTAATGGTTTGCATAAAGGAGTGGAAAGTATGCTCTTAAAATTTACAGATGACACCAACCTGGGAGGAGTTGCTAGCACTTTGGAGAACAGGAGTAGAGTTTAAAATGACCTTGACAAACTGGGGAATTGGTCTGAAATCAAACAAGATGAAATTCAGTAAAGACAAGTGCAAAGTAGGCTCCTTAGGAAGGAAAAATCAAATGCATGGCTACAAAATGGGGAATAACTGATTAGGCAGTAGTACTGCTGAAAACAATCTGGAGAAGCTAATTATCTCTGGTCAGGCCTCAGCTGGAGTACTGTGTCCATTACTGAACGCCACATTTTAAGAAAGATGTGGACAAACTGGAGAGAGTCCAGAGGAGGGCAACAAAAATGATAAAAGATATGGAAAACTCAACCTATGAGGAAATTAAAACAAATAAACTGGGCATGTTTAATACTGAGGAAAGAAGACTGAGCAGGATGGTGATTAATTGTTATCCATGTCCACTGAGGGTAGGACATGAAGTAATGGGCTTAATCTACAGCAAGGCAGATTTAGGTTAGATATTGGGAAAAGCTTTCCAACTACAGGGGTAGGAATAGGCTTCCAAGGGAGGTTGTGGAATTCCCTTCACAGGAGGTTTTTAAGAACACGTTAGACAAACACCTGTCAGGGATTATTTAGATCAGTGGTTCTCAGCTTGCAGCCTGTGTGCTGATTGTGGACCAATCAGCACACAGCTGTGGTCTGTGATATCCTCAGGGCCTTACAGGTAGTATATATGTTTAAAACATATAGAAAGCTGCATATGTCTCCCACAATAGTAAATAGGTTTAGAACCACTGATCTAGGTATATGTCTTCCTGCCTCACTGGCTGGGCTGGACTAGATGACCTCAAGGTCCCTTCCAGTCCTACATTTCTGTGAATAAAATTTTCTTTCCTTTATTCCTAAGAACTCTTAGATTGCTAAAACAACTTAAATTATAAGATTATTATTATTATTATTTATTATTATGTGTTTGTACAGTTTCTAGCACGCTTGGAGGGGTCCTAGGCAGAGCTGGCTAGAAAACAACAATTCTGTTTTGTGAAAAAAAATGAGCTTTTGGAATTTGGAGTTCTGATTGGGAGTGGGTGGATGGGGGGAAAGAGACCTTCAGAAATGTTTCAGTACAAAAACAGAGAAAAAGAAATTTCTTTAGAGCATTCTCCTGGGATGCAATAGACACAGGCTTAAGTCCCTGCTCTGCCTTGATTCTGAGAAGGGACTTAAACCTAGGTGTTCTAGATCCCAGGAGATGTGTTTTATATATTGGTCTCAGTCTTGGTCTCTCTCTCATTCATATATGTGCCATAACCACCAAGCTATTCAGTGTGTATATATGAGAGAAAGACACACAGAATAACTTAGTGGTTATGGCACATACATGAATGAAGGAGAGACCAAGACTGAGACCAAAAATTCCAGTTTGTACTTGAGAAACATTACCACAAAAAGTTCAGATAAATCTTTTGATTTCAACAGAAAAGAGAATAGCTGAAAATGTTTGGATTTACTGGGAACTACTGCAATATAAATAACAATACAGATGCTCTTAGCTTTTATTTTATTTTTTGTTTTATTCATGGCTCCCATCAATAACTTTCTATGCACATATTATTCTTAAGGTTTTTCATTGTAGTATCTAAGTCTTTCTCAGTTTACTGCTATACAATGTATTAGCCAAAGAAACCATACATATTACTAAGAGTACTGTCTTCTTTAGTAAAAAGAAATCCTGCTCTAAAATTTGGGACATACATAAATTACCCAAAGTGCATGTATATAAACCTCTTCAGATATACAACCAGCTACAAATGAAACTCCCTAGACAAAATAAAATACACACACACACACACAATCAAACTCAACACATAAGTAAGCATATCAGACAGTATCGAGCAATCGCTGTACTTTCCAGGCATCATCATTGAGCTGAAGGAAATGGATGAGCAGATACAAGGGTATTGAAGAAGGATTACAAACTTCAGGCCATGTTCCAGTCTCAGTCCTCACACAAACCACTCACTGACTCCAGTCCAAACTCCTGAAATGGAGTAATGTAATCTGGATTATGACCCTGTTTTTGCATGAGAAAAGTAGAAAGCCCATAGTTTGCTTATAGGAAAACATGAACTGATAAATACACTGCACCCCAGGGCTGGTAAATGCTTCCCTTAGATTAGGCAGTTCTTTCTGATTGACATGGTTATAACTGGTGTCCTAACTGCCTTCTTCCCAGCATGAGCCTCGTGTTACATTCATGGACCTAATTACGTGGATGTATGTTTCTTGCAGCCTAGAAAAACTACAGCAATAAAGAAAAATTGAGGAGAAGGAAGCAACTCTGTTTTATAGTGGAAAACGAACAGTCTCACACAAGTAGAAGTCAGACTCCTTGAGTTGTGTTTATATACAGAATAACTCACGGGTATCTATGAATTACAAGTCTATACATTCATTGAGAGTTTCTGGTAAAAGCATAATAAACTATACAAGCGAAGATTGAATGGTTTATGATTTTGACAGACTCTGAAATGTATTTATGGCTTGTGAGCCCCACAGCTCCCATTTTTATTTGACATTAATGCATGTATTAGACTATGACAAATAAGAAAAAAGAATTAATAGATGAATATATTTCCTCTTATCCCATTTTTGTCCTTCAACTCTCTTATATCCAGTTACACATCTTGTATCTTCTTGCTGTTTCCTTGACCAAGATGCAACCCTGATATAAGTGAGCTCAGCTCCCTCTGACTTTGGAGGCAGCTACATTCACTAAATTTTTTTTCTCTCAACTCCAGTTAAAGCAAAACAAAACAAAACAAAAAACCCCACAAATTGCTTTCATTAGAATTTACTCACCAATGTTCCCCTCATAAAGGATTTTTTTATATGAAAAACAAATCACAGGAGCCATTTCCTTTTTTTCTTTTATTATTATGTGTTCTTTCTATCGTGATAGCACCTTGGAGCCCCAGTCATGGATCAAGTCCTCATTGTGCCAGGAGATGTACAAACACACAACAAAAGGTGGTATCACTCCCAAAATGCTTACAGTCTAAGTATGTATACGGTGGTGTTGTAGCTGTGTTGGTCTCAGGATATTAGAGAGAGAAGGTGGGTGAGGCAGTATCTTTTATTGCACCAACTTCTGTTGGTGAGCATGACAAGCTTTCGAGGTTACACGGAGTTCTTCTTCAGGTCAGTTGAAGCTCAAAAGCTTGTCCCACTCACCAACAGAAGTTGGTCCAATAAAAGATATTACCTCACCCACCTTGTTTCTCTACGATCTAAGTATAAGACAAGAGACAGCAGGTGGATATGACAGACAAGGATGCACAAGGAAACAATGAGACAGTATTAGTCAACAGGATAGGAAGTGGTCTCAGCACCCCAGCTACCTAATTTAAGTAAAGTTTTAAAGCAGTGCGAAAAAGTTTGAAAATAGCACTTACTATCTGTGGTGCCTCCTGCAAATGACAATGCATCTATTTGTAGTTCTGCTCACATTGGAAGTCCTTGAAAACTGACAGTGACTACAATCATGAGGCCAAATTTGGAGATGAGTCTAAGCTGGTGTATATTATATCTTCTTCTGATCCCCTCAGGGTGTGTTTTGCAGCAATTTAGAATCTGGTTGATTTACTTGCTTTCTCAGTATCTCACCCACATACCAATCTGTAATTTACATTCTCACCATTCTCTTCTGAATTTGACCCATTGAGTCAATATGAATGTAACAATGTCTATTTTACAACGCCTTACACATCCCTCTGACTTTGGAGGCAGTTACATTCACTAAATTTTCTCTCCGTGTTTTTCTCTCAACTCCAGTTAAAGCAAAACAAAACAAAACAAAACAAAAAAACCCACAGATTGCTTTCATTAGAATTTACTCACCAATGTTCCCCTCATAAAGGATTTTTCCTTTATCACCTACACAATGTCAACAGGTGCCTAAAGCATCAGCTTGAAAGTTGCATCTGCAGTGTTTCAGGGGCAAGGTCAAATCATGATCTTTGTGTGTGAAAACCAGTAACTTATGGGGATGACTTTTGGGATGGTATTGATATACACACTGCATGGTCTGCAGCGTTAAGCTCCTGTACATTCCTTGAACTATCATTGCTGCTATAGCTAAAATACCAGAAAGTGATAGGTGGGTAACTATTTATGTGTAAAGTGATTAGGCCAAAATCTTTACTATTTGTGTATAAGTATTTACATTTAAATCCCTATTCCCAATGCCAAGTGGAATATACTCTAGCAAACTCATTATGATGGCAAGTAATAGGGTTCATTGTAGAAGGGGCCATTTCACCCACTTTGATGTATCCATTTTAAATAACCAGTTTATGTTAAGTACACAAATAACACCCATGGCTAGGTGCAGGAGCATCCTTTGTGACTGAGGAGATTCAGGACTCTGTTGTAATGGCTATAAAGAAGGGGATATTTTATGTAGGACTCTGGATATAGACCTTGTGGTTCTCATTCTTTAACTGCCAGGCTAGCACTGAATGCAGCCTATGCTGTCTAGAATCGCCACACAGGGTCTCCCAAAGTCCTGGGTGAGACTTAGTTGGCATGGAAATTCAGTCAGATTTTCTGATTGACAAGAACAGTGACAGCAACTATTTTGAAACTCCTAATTTTAGTAATAAGTTAACTGCTTCAGTGCTGCTGAATATGTGAGTTGGATAAGGCAAAGCAGCGCTGCCTTGTGAACCCAGTGTGGCGCCTTTGAGCTGCTGATATTCTAACTGAGACAACCTTATGTTCTCCCACTGCCCAGAGACAGCGGCAAGTACCAGTTGAGAGGGGCTAGTGCTTTCCTTAGCTCTCCTTTTATAAGCCACAATTGAAATCCTGAAAGCTTCAAACATGACCTGGGATCTGAATATTAATATGCTCTTTATATATCTGCCATAAGCTGAAAATTGGGAAATTGCAAACTACACATGAAAACCCATCCACTCTTTGTCATTTGTTATTCAAAAACGCACAGTGCATGTACCGTATTATGAACTATGCAAGGTTACTCTTATACACTTAAAACAACCAAACAAAATCAGCCGCAAAATAGTGCATGGAGTATTTTTAAATGTGCACTGACTTTTAGGAACAAAAGCATTGGTAAAAATCAACAGCTGTAATAATAATATTGTACTAAGAACATCTTTCATCTTAGAAACTCAAAATGCTTTATAAGTTTAATTAACAAAAGTTTGCACTACTCCTCTAGGTAGGCAAATAATATCCCCCCACTCAGTGTGTGTGTGTGTATATATATAATGTAGGTAAACACCAATAGAGAGATTATGCAACTTGCCCAAGGTAACAAAGTGAATCAATAGTACAGCTGTCAAAATATCATAAAAGTACAGTCAATTTACCTACCCATTAAACCAGTGGTTCTCAAACTCTTTTTTCGTGGACCCCTTGAAAATTGCTGAGGGTCTCAGTGGACCGCTTAATGATCTTTTCAAATGTTGTTTACACCATTCGCTAACTACTGTAAAGCATTTTGGATAAAAGTGCTGTATAATAATAATTGTTTTTTTGTTCTACAAATAAAAACACACAACGCATATTTTAATATCGGTAGTCTTATCTTTCTAATATGATGGATGTGCCCTCTCTTCCCTGCCATGGCAACCCACGAGCTTGGACTGGGAAGGAGGTGGGGGGTCTCTTCCTCTCTTTCCCACAGCAGCTGTCCCCGAGCTGGGGCTGGAAAGGAGCGGGGTCTCTTCTGCACCACAGCAGCCACAGAGCTGAGGCTGGGAAGGAGGGCCTTCTCTCCCTGGTAGCTGCAGCCTTGGAGCTGGGGAAAGTCACTTGTTTCTCAAGCCACCATACCCTTGCACATCCCAAATTCCCCCTGCTCCTTTTCTCACCCCACTCCTCCTCTTCCATCTATCCCTTATTCCACACCAAGGCCACCACCTCATCTTGCATGTGCGTCTTCTCCAGGGTCCAGGTACCTAATTAATGGAGCCACGCCTGCATGGCTTCCATAATTAGGTGGGTGGCCCTTCATTCTCCCATGTGCAGCTCCCCAGGCACGCATCTTAGAGGGAACTATCCATGGCCCCAGGGCCAGTGCAAGGATGATTCGTGCCCTAGGCAAAACTTCCATCTTGTACCTCCCCCGCGCCCCTGCCCTGAGGCACCATCCTCCCCCGCAGCAGCTCCCCACCTCCGCCCTGAGGTGCCCTTCCTGCAGCAGCTCCCCAACCCCCATCCTCTGCCCTGAGGCACGCTATAACCCCAGCTCACCCCGTTCCATGCACGAGCACCCCAACCATGCTGTCGCAGCTTCACTTCTCCCGCTTCCCAGGCTTGCGGCGCCTAAGCTGATTGGCGCCGCAAGCCTAGGAGGCAGGAGAAGAGAAGTGGCCAAGGCATGCTCGGGGAGGAGGCAGGGCAGGGGTGAGCTGCTTCATTTCTCCCACCTCCCAGGCTTGTGGCGCAAATCAGCTTAGGTGCCGCAAGCATGGGAGGTGGGAGAAGTGAAGCAGCCACAGCATGCTCGGGGAGGAGGCGGGGCAGAGGTGAGCTGGGGCAGGGAGTTCCCCTGCATGCCGCGCCCCCCCCTTTACTTACTGCAGGCAGCCCTACCTGCGCTCCCCTGCCCCAGCTCCCTCCGCCTAAATGCCGGCGGCAACTGGGGTGGCTGAAGATCCGGCCGCTGCGGTCGCTTCCGAAGAAAATGGTGCCCCCCAAATCCCAGCACGGTCGCCTAAATGGTTGCACCAGCCCTGCATGGACCACCTGAATGGAACTCACGGACCACAGTTTGAGAACCACTGTACTGGACAACACTGTATCACTATGATATTAACTGCTCACACACTACTGAATGTTCCTGCTGTATTGAGCAAAACATATGTTACATTGTAGGCTGTCTATTGTATTTGATATATCACTGTGAAGTGCTACGGAGAGAAGTTCCAGTAGATCATTCTGAAATGCTAGTGGAAAAACTTGGAATTTCAAAGCAATGGAAACGTAACCTTACATAGACTAAAGAGCAGAAGCTGGAGTGGAAAAAAGGAGCCTTTGGTTCATTGATGCCATTTCCTAGGCTAGAATTAAAAGATGGTTTCTAGTTACTTACAAGTAGGTGAAACACGTGAACATCTAGTCTTGACTGCATTGCACAAGTCTATCTGCTCATATAAATAGAAAAGCTCTTCAAAATTATTCTTTAGAGCAATCTCGTGGCTCACTCTCATGTTGTTCCCCTTCTACAGATTTGAGTTGGGAAGTTATAAAAAGATTCTTCTTCCTCATTCATTCAAAACACTGATTCAGTGTTCCTAAAATGAATTGAAAAATGATTTGTCACTAATTTTTAGCAAGAAAATATTATTGCCTCTCACTGGAAGTAATGTGAGGTGCATGGGAGCTCTGATTAGAAACTGAGGTTTGCTGGACTTGGGGTTAATTTATTTCTGACCATGAATCTGTGCTTTGGAATCAGTTTAGTTTAATTTATCACTATGACTACATAATTGGTGAAGGATTAAAATAAATACTTTATCTGCAACTACACAATATCACATCTGTATTTTGGTAAGCATGACATGAAATTGATGCTAAGAAGCTTTCACAAAATTAAAGATTGTGCATGATCCTAGCTCTTTTTATACTATACTTTGGAAAATATGATATTTCTGTTCTCTGTTCAACAATCCTGTGTATTAAAGTAATTTACAGTATTACATGTGGCCCAGTACGTACCTGTAACCCTTCCATTCTCCTGCTAGTGTTCTGGGAGATTAATTCTGTTTCATTTCTTCTGAAAAGAACAGAAGAAATAGGAAAAGGAAAAGTAGAGAGAGGAGAAAAAAAGGAAGGGGAGAAGAACCTATTTTCTATTCTAATCATTTAGGGTTACCATATGTCTGTATTTTACCAGACATGTCCAGCTTTTTGGTTCTTAAATCGCTGTCTGGGAGGAATTTTTAAATATCTAAAAACATCCGGGATTTTGCCATTATTATTTTTCCTCAAAGAAGAGTGGATTATTCAAGAAAGAGAGTGAATGTTAATCATTCAAGAAAGAAAGTGAATGTTGATCACTCCAGTGAGTGCCCGCTTTTCCCCCCTAGCTCCCAGCGCTTGCACCGCAAAACAGTTGTTTCATGTAGCTGGGAGGGAGGAAGGAGGAGGGAGAATGCAGCATGCTCAGGGGAGGGGGTGGGGCCAGGAAGGGGATTTGGGGAAGAGGTCCAATGGGGAAGGGAGGGGGCGGAGTTGGGGTGGGGACTTTGGGGAAGGGGTTGGGATGAGGGCGGGGCAGGGATGGAGTTGGGGCCAGGCTGGGGCCCCCATGGAGTCACCTCTTGTTTGAATGTTCAAATATGGTAACCCTATTCTAATCTATCACTGGGGTATATGATTGCCTACTGTGATACAGCATGGCCAGAGGGCAGCAGGAGAGGGGTAGAAGGAAGCCTTCTTCCCTCTGAGGGGAAGAAAGTTTGCTATAGCTTAACTAGAGCACCTGAAACCAATTAGAGTACCTGCAGTCAGTCACATGATAAAAACCCCTGCTTCAATCGGACAGTGTGGGAGTTGGAGCAGAAAGGATTGGTATTGGAGCAGAGAACAGTTTGAAGGAGTTGGAGCAGAGGAGATTGGTGTTGGAACAGAGAACAGTTTGAAGGGAAGCAGAGGAAAGTTTGGAGGAGTGCTGTGGTGGGCTAAGAAGTCCAAGACCCTAGGTAAGGGGCACCTGGCTTGTGCAGAGGGAGGACAGGAAGCCTCCCCCACAAGCTGAAGGGCAGGAGAGGGAAGTAGTCCAAGGGAAGGAGCCGACAGTTCAAGTGGTTCACCACTATCCTCAGGGCCCCTGGGCTGGGACCTGGAGTAGAGGGCGGGCCCAGGTTCCTCTTTCTCCACTCCCCTCTTCAAGGACACTAGTGGGGCAATTAATATTCCAATTCAGGGGCAAGAAATGGCGCCCTGAACCCCCACCCAAAGAAGAGAAAGCGCGAGACCGATCATAATAGTGGTGGCAATTTGCCACACTAACAAGAGTTCATTAAAAAGATGCATCTGCCCCATGTAGTTCTTGTTTCTCTCTCCGTCTTGTGAGGAGGAAATAGTCTGTGGATTAAAAAAGTTTCTGCTGCTGTGTGTTTTTATTAAAGTATGCCTTGCACTTGGAGTGAAAAGTGATGAGATGTGTGGTGGTTCTGAGATGCTTCAGGAGTTCATTCCATCCTTCGATGGCCCCTCAGAAAGATCTGAGTCCTGCATAAATCGGCTTTGCTCTTCCAGCAGAGCATTCTCTTATACCAGAGAAGAGCCATGGTTCTTGATCAGAACATCTAGCCCAGTATCCTGTCTTCTGACATTGGCCAGTGCCAGATGCTTCAGAGGGAATGAACACAATAGAGCACTTTCGAGTGATCCATCCCCTGTCATCTGCTCCCAGGTTCTGGCAGTTGGAGGTTTAGGAACACCCATGGCATGGGGTTGCATCCCTGATCATCTTAACTAATAGCCATTGATGAACTTATCTAATTCTTTTTGAACCCAGTTATAGTTTTGGTTTTCAGAATATCCCATGGCAATGAGTTTCACAGGTTAACTGTGCATTGTGTGAAGAAGTACTTCCTTATGCTTGTCTTAAACATGCTGCCTATTGATTTCATTGAGTTACCCCTGGTTTGTATGTTATGCAAATAAGTAAATAAGACTTCCCTTTTCATTTTCTCCACACCATTCATGATTTTACAGTCCTCTATCATATTCCCTGTTAGTCATCTCTTTTCTAAACCAAACAGCCCCAGTTTTTTAATCCCTCCTCATATGGAAGCTGTTCCATACTTCTAATCCTTCTCGTTGCCCTTCTCTGTACTTTTCCCAATTTTAATATATCTTTCATGAGATGGGATGAACAGAGTATTCAAGGTGTGGGCGTACTATGGATTTATATAGTGGAATTATAATATTTTGTGTTTTAGTATCTGTGTCTTTCCTAATGGTTCCTAGCATTCTGTTCGCTTTTTTGACTGCAACTGCACATTGAGCAAATCTTTTCAGGAATTTTCCACAATGACTCCAAGACCTTTCTTGAGTTGTAACAGCAAACATAGACACTGTCCATTTTGTATGTACAGTTGGAATTATATTTTCCAAGGTACATTACTTTGCATATTTCAACATAGAATTTCATCTGCTATTTTGTCATCCAGTCACCCCATTTAGTGAGATCCCTTTGTAACTCTTCACATTCAGCTTTAGACTTAATCTTGAGTAATTTTGTATCGTCTCCGGTTTTTGCCATCTCACTGTTTGCCCCATTTTCTAGATCATTTATGAATATGTTGAATAGCACAGGTCCACGTACAGATCCTTAAGGGATCACACTAGTTACCTCTCTCCATCATGAAAAATGAGCATTTATTCCTACCCTTTGTTTTCTATCTTGTAACCAGTTACTGATACATAAGAGGGCCTTCCCTCTTATCCCATGACTGCTTTGTTTGTTTAAGAGCTTATGGTGAAGGACCTTGTCAAGGCTTTCTGAAAGTCCAAGTACACTATATCCTCTGGATTACCCATGTCCACATGCTTGTTGACAGCCTCTAAGAATTCTAATAGCTGATGAGGCATGATTGCCCTTACAAAAGCTATGCTGACTCTTCCCCAACATATCCTGTTTATCTGTGTCTCAGATAATTCTGTTCTTTCCTATAGTTGTGATCAATTTGCCTGGGAGTGAAGTTAGGCTTATCAGACTGTAATTGTCAGGATCGGCACTGGAGCCTTTTTAAAAAATTCGGATTATGTTAGCTACCCTGGTTCCTGGCCTTGTTCTTTTAGGTATCCCTGATCATTAAGCTTCCTAACTGAGCTGAGGGGGAGGTAGAGAAGAAACTGGGAAAAGGACAAGGACAGGCTAGAGGAGTGTGACACTCCTCAAGGTGCCTGGGATAGTGAGTCACTATGTTACCCCCCAACTTAGCGCGCGAGAGAGAGAAACTTGCTGGTGCTAAACTGGGTGTCAGCTCCCTGACACCACCAGCCAGTTAGTCACCCAAATAATCTTCTCATGGCTCTGCCAGCTCTTACTTTGCCTTGCAGGTTAATATTTGGTGTACTCCAGTCTCCAAGCTTCTCTGAAGCATCCGTCCAGCCCCTACCATTGGACACTCACAGTAATGTATGAGTCCCAAGAGAACAGTATACACACAGCTTGATTGGTACAACTCCAGATCATGGATATATAGAGCTATAGTGAAACAATCCTACATTTATTATCAAAGATTAAGACTTAAGAAATAATGAGTAAGGATAATGAGTGGAAAAAACATAAAATGCAATCCTAGGTCTACACTTATTAATGGTTACCTCTCCTATGTAATAAAGTAAATTTTGTCCCAAGAGTTCAGTCTTTGACAGAGCTTCTGGTTTTCAATCATAAGCAGGATCCAAGTTTTCATGAACAACCCACACCATTCAAGGGATTTCCTCCATGACTGGATAACAAAGTGCTTTACTTGTCCCCTAGTTATAGTCCAGTAAACCTTTGAAGAGCCCTTCTGTTGTTTGTTCTCCCATGTGCTGACCCCCGTGTTGACATCATATCCTCATGATGACTTGGAATGCAAATGTAGCTCCCACTGTGTTTGGCTTACAATGCTTAATTTACATCAAAGATAGGAGTAGGTGAATAGACATGCTTTTGTCTGGCAGAAAACCTGTTTATTACCTTTGCCCTGTTACATGGTTTAAAATATATTTTAGTAGGCACACATAACTTACACAAAAACAACGAAGAGTCTTTGTGGCATCTTAGAGACTAACACATTTATTTGGGCATAAGCTTTCGTGGGCTACAACCTTCAACTCCCCGTTGTTCTTGCTGATACAGACTAACATGGCTACCCCTCTATAACTTACATACCATCTGTAGATACATCTCACAAGGCTTATGATGACTAGTGTGTCACTGTGGCTTTCATTTAATGCCTTAAAGATATTATCTGTGGATAAATGATATCAAAGTGTCATGTTAGATGTAGTGAGTTTATCAGGTCTGATAGGAGTTGCTGTTATAGAATGGTGAACCCTGCATTGAGAGCTTCTGAGAGTTTCAAGGGTCCTGGACAGAAGAGTCTATAACTCCTAGATAATATTTCTGTCAGAAACTGCAGTGGAACATAGGATTCCTGAGTCACAACGTTACTTCCTTTGTTGCACAAGTTGAAGGTATGTAGTAGGTGAGGCAGGAAGAGTAAGGATGGACTCATGGTTAAGGCAATTAAATGCCACCCTGGAGAACTGGATTCTATCTCTGCTTGCCACAGATTTCCTATGTGATTTTGGATAAGTCACTTAACCTAAACTTTTCACAAGTGGTCACAGTGTTCTTCATTTTGGGTGGCCAACTTGAGATCCTGAGGTCTAATTTGCAGAAGTGCTGAGCACTCACAACTGCAATAGACGTCTGTGACAGCTGAGTTTTAAACATGTGAAGTATTATGTAGTGCTGTGTACTCTGAAAAAAATCAATTGGGCAAGTTGCAAGTTGGGCAACCAAAATTATTGGACACTTTTGACCTTTAATTTCTTGGTATCGCAGCTCCCCATCTGTGAAACAGGGATACTTGCCCCTCACCTTACAGGGATGTTATGAAAATTAATTAATTAATTTGAAATGTGCAAAAATTATAGTGATGAGTGCTGTAGAAAAGCCCATGAGGAAATTTGTAATTCTATGTTCAGAGCTGGGTCTGAATAGTATGCTGTAAATAAGGCTGCAGTGGAATCCACTGTGTCAGTGTGGGCAGCCACAAGCTATGACACACATTGTTGAGAACTGCAACTGAAGTCTTTGTGCCTTGAACATCCTGGATAAGAACACTGTGGCTTGGCTTGACTGTATTGCATATGCCAAATAAATAATAAAAAGGCACAGAGCCACATGTTGAACAATGAGGAGAAAACAAAATATTGAATAACAGCTAATAAAGTGAGTCACATCCATTCTGTGCACTAAAAGAAGCAGGAGACCTGTGGTCATTTAATTAAATACACAGTCATAATGTATAAGCACAAGGAGTCAGATTATTTCTGTTATTTTCTAACTTTTGAGTGTTTGATTTTGCAATGTGAACAGTCTTTTCATGTCAGTTGTTCTTCCCCCCCGCACCCGTTTAATGGATTTGTATATATTATAAATCAGACACTGGAAACAGTTGCTTGAGAAATACAATTCCATTTTCTGTTCAAACGAGAAATCATGGATGCTACCTAGGAATGAATGTAATCTGGCTTCCTAGCAACTATGAATATTCAAAATAGTAAACATTGTTCCCCTGTGAAAGCTGATGAACTGTATGTGAATTGTGTTTTTTGTGACAGGGAACTCATTAGAAATTTGATGTTATTAGCAGTTTTCTCAAATTGCAAATCTCCATCATACCAGTATTATGGTAATGATGAAATTAAATTAAATTAGCATACTGCAAAAGTGGGAATACATTATAGTAATACAAGGCAACAGATAATTGCTATCTTAATAAGAATTTGTCCTCAGCAAAGATAATCCACATTGTTTCTTCTTTCTACCATCATGGACAAAATTCATTCTTATTAGTGAAATCCTCATATTTTGTAAATCCAGTCACGAGTTCCACTTGGTTATATGGAACTGTTTTCTCAAGCCTAAATATACTTCATTCTGCACTGACAGTCAGTGTACTTGTCTAAAAGCTACCTACCTGCATATTAATGTGCACGTCACGTTTGTGCATGCTTTTGACACCTGATCCACTGAATGAGCTTTGGATCAGGTCCCTGGTTCCTCAGGTGCTTACTGTGTATATTTCACATAAATCTTACGTACTCTCCATATTGGGTTCTCAAGCTTCCCTTCTTGCAAAAATCATATAACTGTTAAACTGTATTCACTAAAATAAATGTTTTCATTATTATTTGGTTAAAAAAAACCTGAGAGTTTGGGGAAATAATTTGATTTGCAGATATGTTTTCTATTTCTGTCTAATATTTTCCAGGCCTAGTGAAATTATTGGGTTGCTAAATTTACATTCACATCCACTCACTACTTGTTTTGTTTTTTATCTCTCCCCTTGCAGTTCCTCCATGGTTTTTAAATCACCCTTCAAACCTCTATGCTTATGAAAGTATGGACATTGAGTTTGAATGTGCTGTGTCTGGTAAGCCTGTCCCTACCGTGGATTGGATCAAGAATGGAGAAGTGGTCATTCCTAGTGATTATTTTCAGATAGTGGTAATTATCTGACTTTTGTCATTGCAAATTCACTATTTGACTTAAAGTATGTTTTTATTTCTGATTTGTTCATTCTTTTCATAACCAGTGTTTTGACTAGTTTAGCAGAAGCAGGAAACATCTAAGCAAAACAGATCAAATCTCTCTTGCCTCCTGGTGGACAAAGGGGATATGGCACCAGAGTGCTCTTATGGTCTGACCCAAAACCTGTTGAAGTCTTCCCACTGATTTCACTGGGATTTGAATCAGGCCCTTACTCTTTCATTCAACAGTAGTTTAGATTTTTGTTTAGGATCTCCTCAAGCACAGAAAATTTACCATAACTTTATGTCACATTTTCAATTAAATTATTATTATGTATCACCTGTTATTGATAAAGTAACATCAGTGTCACGTATAATGCTTTACTACAGACAAAAAATGATGAATCCACACTCTGAAGAAATTACACTTTCAGACATATGTTAGTAAGGGATGAGAAACAAAGGGAAGAAAGTGAATGTGGGAGGATGAAGAATACAACAGTGGTCAATCATCAACTGTGCTTATTGTTACATGCACAACTTCTTAGTCTGTCCTTTTAAAAATAGATATGTTTAAATTTGAAGATAGTGGATCAACAGTTACAATGGAGGTTAGTGATACTTCACACATCTGCATGAGCAAAGGGGTAACGCCTTTCTAGCTAGAGAAAACAGGCTATAAGCCACAATGCAACAGTGGGGATAATCACAGACAAAGGGGAAATCAGTCTTAATATCCTCAAGCCTCTGTTTTAAGGATACATTACTGTATATATTTTAAGTAATCATAAGTGAGAAAGGTTGATATCTTAGAAGAGAGCTAACAAATGCCATCTGGAATTCAAAGAAATGTGCAGATCTTGCAGCTTCTTAGCATTTTCTTCCCCTGTGTAATTTCATTTGGAACTGCGGGAGTTAAAAGTGAAACAGATATTTCTGCTACAGGTATGACATTCAGCTGGCATCCCTCCCTACATTGTTTTCAAATCTGTTTTAGAACATATTTTCAGAACTTGAACTTTCAGTGACGATCCATCAGTTTCTTCAAATTCAAAGTATTTTCACCACAGTTAAATTAATAATGATAATGGTCATTTGACACGTACACAATTTTGTCGTCATAGCATATAATTGATAGTGTGATATCATGTCACATTCCCATCTTGTATTACACAAATAGCATTATATGGGAGGCATTAAAAGTTAAATATCAATGGTGGAATTTTCAAAAGCATTGGCCTAACTACTCTCATGAAAGTCAACAAGAATTTTATCATTGATTTCAATGAGAGCAGAGTTGAGACACTGCAGAGTGCTTCAGAAAATCCCGTCCCCAATATGCCTATCTTTTGTTGCAGCATGATAAAAATATCCACAGGCCATGAGATAACATTATTCTTTTGATGACTTTGGCATAAGAAGGTTAACATGTCTCATTCACATAGATCAGATTGCAATATTTAGTACCAATTTCCTAGTGAATGCACATTCTAATCAATAAAATGGACTATGTTCCTGTAAATTAAACATCTTCCAATGAAGAAAGGTTGGTTTTTACCATATTTTTCTTGTGGAGAAGATTTACTCAGTTGTATGGAATCACAAGTTCGTGCTACTTTATGCAACATCACTATTTGTTATGAGGAGGATCAGACAGCAATAAGTATACTTGCCAAGGAATGGAAAGTCTCTTTATTATTATTAAAATGAGGAGGGGAATTATCCTTTCAATTTGTATTTCCTGAAGAAATATTTATAGCAAGGGAATCTCTCTTGCAGCATTTTCTTATGCAAAGAATTGTCCCTTAGAAACCAACATTTGCCACATCACTTAATTCTGTTTGTGCTAGCAGCAACTAAAACTGAAATCCTGTGCACCAGCAGCACACATTGAGTAACTCTTCTGTTGCTGTGGGTCTTTGGGTCTCATGTCATGATGTAGGATCTGACCTTCAGAACACTGTTTGTACACAAGGTACAAAAGTTGGAAGTTCTTTTATATCTCCCCTGCTGCAAAAAGCCAATGCAAAGCCCTATTCACCACTCAAGTCCCACTCTAGCTTTTAATATGGGGTTTAACTGTTGCATAGGGTGTTGAGCTGGTCCTCCTCTGTACCAAAGTGAATAAGGGCACAAGCACCATCCTTGTAACAGAGTGATGCAAAGAGAACAAAACGAATCAGTTGATTCCAATGAACATGCATTTTATTACAATCCACCAGAGTCAAAGACAATATGAACGGAGGCTGAGGTTTCCTAATACTCTCTGCTATTGTTTCACAAACAAAATATTATTGAAGCTCCTTAGCAAGTGACAGTCAGTGTGACAGTTTTGTCTAATTATTTCCCTGCCCTTTCTCTCTCCCCTCTTTGTCTCTCTAGGGTGGCAGCAACTTGCGGATTCTGGGCCTTGTAAAGTCAGATGAAGGTTTTTACCAGTGTGTAGCTGAAAATGATGCTGGGAATGCACAGACCAGTGCACAGCTAATCATCCCTGAGCCGGGTAAGATACAAAGGACACAGAGAATCATATCAGTGATTAATACAATTAGCATAAATCCTAGTTGGGCACCTACTGTCTCTCCCCCTCCACCCCCCGCTGCCTTCATTCTTAGCCATGTTAACCAATATTTAGCAAGCTGGATGGCTTGATTTATAACAGTGTGTTCTTAGCACTAGGGGAGATGCAGGTCTGTCTTGGTGTAACCTTGAGACTCTCTGTCACTGGGACAATTACAGATGCTAGGTGCATCCCAGAAGTGACACTGGAGGTCAAAATCTCAGCATGAAAAATCAAAGACAGTGTCTTCCCTTTCAACCACTGGGTTCATCTTGCTGAAATATGAGAAGAGGCTGGGGATTATAAAGGGCCAAGGGGAGAGTGTGTGTGTGTGGGTGAGGGGGGGGAGGTGGAAGAAACAGTCCATATGGAATGGAGAATAAAATACTGTTTGGCTCCACTTTGAACACTTAGAATATTTGTCATAGGGGAAAAGGTAGGTGAAATTTAGCACTGTGGTGGTGGAGATAGCAAAGAGTCATGATTGAAAGGCTGGTGTTTCTTATACATCAAGGGAAGAAAGGTGTGTTTCTGTGGCATAGAAATGAATAGTTTCACGAGAATTATAAACTGTCCTTTCTTGTGCCATTACTGGTGGGGTTTGTTTCTTTATGGAATATTAAACTGTATAAACATAAAAGCTATGTATTCATTTTAAACTACATAAGGTAAAACATTTCTAAATGCCTTTAATGTGCTTTCTGTGTTTTATATGATAGTCGTTTACTTAAAGTGGATTCTGCTGTATTTGTTAATTATGTAGAACTGTGGAATATTCAGAAATATAGGCCACATCTACACTTGGAGCTAGGGATGTGATTCCCAGCCCAGTAGAAATACTTGTGCTACCTCTCACTGAGCTAGTGTGCTAAAAATAGCAGTGTAGCTGCGGTAGTACGACAAGTGATGAGGAGTGGCATGGCCTAGACACCTCCAGTACAAACCCACCTAGATCCCACAGGTACATATTCGGGGTGGCTGCCCGTGCGGCCATAGCTATGCTACTATTTTTAGCATGCTGGCTCGATGAGAGCTAGCACAAGTATGTCTTTGTGAGCTGGGAATCACCACCCTAGCTTGTAGCGTCGATGCAGCCATAGTTCACTCACACCCTGACCTGGACTGGAAAAAGTAGAAAATTGGTAATTCACAGTTGTTGATAGATTTTAATACCAGAAGGGACCACTTTGATCATCTTGTTTGACTTGTTTTATAGCCCATGCTATAGAATTTGTTTTGAAAAGTGCGCACAGAATCATTTCAAAATTGTAAAGCTTTACTTAAACTCTGCCATTATTTGAAAAAACAGCATTCTCCAGTAATGGCCCATAACTTCAGTAACACGCCCACCTACTGTAGTGTTTTAGACCAGTAATGTGGAACACTCTAATAACATTGTAATGTGTTAAAGACCATCGATTTCCTGAAAGGCTTTCATGCTGCAGGCCTTTCTCCTGTGGGCAGTAGTATGCCAGGTAGTTGTGTTGCAATGCAAATGCAAGTAGTGATTCCAGGTGGGCACAACCAAGGTTAACTGCTAGGTCCAGTGCTCCACACTGAGTGTTTGTAAGTCTCTAGTCCCTGGCATAACAATTCTCTTACAACAAATACAGACAGTAAACAGAAAAGAGAACAGGACCGATGTTCTTTCTCTATGTTTGTTCCTGAGTACAGAATGAATGACTGTCTGAGCTCAAATTTTAAACCTCTTAGCAGTTCGTCACTCCCATTCCCTCTCCCTTGCTATCCAATCCCTCCTTCATTCACTTATTGTTTCTCCAACCAACCCATGTCCAAAATGCAACACCAGCAGCACCTGGGGAAGGCACGGATCACTTCCCAGCCCTCACCTCGAGCCAGCTTCCTTGTGCAATAAGCCCCCACTGTGAACAGTGCCTGCTAGTAGGGGATGCAGCTACGCAATGACACTGCCTGGATAGGGCATGATTTTCATCCTTCTTGTGCTAATGAGACGCTTCACTGTGCAACTCTCTTCATAGGCCTGACTTATACTATTAATAGACTGGATGTCTGCGCAGCAGGATCAGGCTACACTTGTGCTCCCTGTATGGCTCATCACTTTTTACTTGGCCTTTATGCACTCTACACCCGCACAGTGCAGAATCAAGCCAGATGAGTATTTCTCTCCTGTGCAGAGTCACCAGTTGCTAGAAAAGGTGTTACCTTTCCTCTGTGGGAAACATGAACATGAATAGGTGCTTAAAGAAAAAACCTTGGCACAGTAACTATACATAGCACATAACCCCACTGATATTTAGATGGGCATCTTCAGAATGATATAATGGTATTTAAAAATAAGTTAATCTCTATTAAACATCGTAATGGGGGGGGGGGAAGAGGGGGTTTTTGTGAGGGGGAAAGGTTTGAGTTTTTTTAAAAACTAAATCTTGCATTTAGCTCATGCTTCTGGAATATATTTAGACAGGTGCAACCCTGGAGAAAAGGGGCCATCGTGAATGGTAATGTAGTTTTCTTTCTCAATAGTACCAGTCTAAAGGAAATGGGATAATTCATTATGGTTTCCACCTAGATGTTCAAATGCTGTCAGTAAATTCTGTACTTTTGGTCAGTGTTTATGATATTTGGCATTGGATTAGAATGAAAGTAAAAGAAAATGAAGGCAAAATGCTAAAGAGCTACAGGATACTATTGTAACTGTCTCTATTTCCCTTTATAACTGATGGATTACTTTTTCCTGGCTATTTAATCAGATCTTCAAACAATGCCACTCCAATTCCTCTGAGATGTTGAGAAGGCCAGCATGCACAGATGGCAAAGAAGCCAGCTATAAATACAAATTAAGTGCTGGGGCGGACTATGGTGGGAAGAACATAGCCCTCTCTGTTTAAATTTAGTCAATATACGGTCACCATATCTTTCACACTCAGTGTGAGCTCTGCACTGCACAGCTGTTCAGTTTTGGCCTGTCCACAGGCCTCAAACTAAGGGTTACCCCTAGCAACCGTGACAATCTGCTTCTTGCTAAGGCATAGACAATGACCTTTAAATCCAGTATTCTCTGTTGGTGAGTATTTACAAGAGCCTAATGAAGTTTCAATATAGTCTTTTAAAAATAGTTATATATCCCTTTTTGTAACCACTAATTTTGAGGGAACAGTGTCCAAGACATGTAAAAGACCTAATAGAGTTCTCTTTTTCCAATAGCCAGAGTCAGAATTATCAAAAAAAACCCTTAGATAAATTAATACTCTTTTTATTCCCTAAAGTAACACTATGAGGAAAATAAATAGATGACCATTTATCCTCCATGAGATTCGTAAAATCATGGGTACTGGCATTTTAATTAGTTGCAAATATTCTTGGTCAGCCTATGAATTTAAAATTAGGAGTGTCATCTATTCAATGGCTAATACGTAGTCTATTGGAGATATCCAGTATAGTGTCTGGTAGGGGGTAAATCAGAAGATCTTGAGATTCTTTTGTATCTCTGGTTACTATGATCCTGCTCTGATACCAAATCTTGCTGTTGTCATTACACACGCATGCAGCTCGTTCATCTTATTCTGACCTGATTTAACTGGTTTACAGGAGTAACATCAGCGATGTTAAGTATAAAACCAGTGTGAGATCTGATTCAGACCCATAAATTATGTTCAGTGTAAATACTATGGTATGCTGAGTTGAAACTAGTCAACACTGAAATGAGTAGTGCAAGCTAATGGGTAGTGAGTTTACACAGATTATAACCTTTACTTCTAGAATTCCAGATGGGCTTATAAGATGTTAAATGCTATTTAAATATGTATTGGTTAGACATTGGGGAGCAAGTGAGCCTCTTGGGAAAATTAACTGAAATTATAGCTTTTAGCTGAGATTATAGTTATGGAGGCATTGTATTTAACATTGTTATGAACTGTATGAGATAGAAATATGATATATGCATAGTCTATAATATATGGCTTACTCAACAAATTGAAGTCTAGGACTTTGGACTATAGGATACTTGGGCAATTAAATCTTGGGTTAGGGTTCTTTTTCTTTCATTTCATCATATTTGAAATACATATTGGAGAAATTGTTTTCTTTCCATAATGAAGGCTGCAATCATTGTCCTGTTATAACCATCCCCTTTGCATCCCTTAAACATTTTGGAAACGATTTTTTTTTTAACTCTATCATCTGCAGCTCAGCTTCCCTGTGTTCTTCAGCCTCCCCCTATGCTCCCAGGATAACCTGTTTTGTTCCTGCTCCCACTAAAGAAGGGCAATCCCTATGGACCTTTTATAATCTGTAGAATCTGCTGCCAGAGGTTTGCTAGAATAAAGCCCCCTCTATGTACTTCATAAAGAGAACAGGATGGTTAATCGTGAAGTTTTTGTTAGTGAATTATTTATTTTTAGAACTTAAAAAACATCGCTTGTACATCTAAACATGAAACATAACGGACATGCTTAACTGCAGATATGATGGACATGATCCCAGAGGAAAATTCTCCCCAAAGAACTTGCAAACAATTATTTTCATACTTTCACTCAGATCGATCCTTCAAATAGCTTGGTGGGGGAGGGGAAGAAGCAGTGGGAGGAGAATTATTTACTCCATAGTGTGCAAGAACAGATAAAGAAACTAGCCAATATAATCCTGAAAGAATCAACTTGCATAAATGGATAATTGTCAACCATGTTTCTTTAATAAATTCCTTGCTAGTCAAATTTTAACTTATGGATATACACTTTACCACAGATGCGTGAGAATATTATTTACCATTGGGAGCTCCAGACATTATAAGTAGCTAACTTGAAAACAGAAAGATAAAGAAAATCATCTGTTACATAAAATAACTAGATAACAGGAAAGTATATGGGCTATTTATGTTATACAGGGAGGACATACTGTATTGGAAATATTTTAATAATCAGTTATTATGTGTCCATCTGCTGCTACAGTAAATGAGAGAGGCAGTTTCAAACTACAAACTAATAGGGTATGAACTTAGGGAAGCCCCCTATGCCAACCTACTTCAACACATCCTTTATGTTAAAGGTCGCCGCCATATATGGATCTTATCACCATCTATCTAGGTGAAAGGTCCCAAATGTATATGCTAACTTTGCATTAGCTCAACATACAGGATGTGGCCTGTAAGTCATTGTGTTATAGCCAAAATATAGTCTAATATAAAATCTATAAAACTATTATAATAAAACAAATAATCAAGCTCATAAGAAAATAAGAAACATATAAGAAAAGATATATAGGCAAGCAAGCAGGCTAGCCTTAGATATATCTCATGTACCTGTTGTGTACGTCAGTTCATTACCAGGACACTTCTGTAGTTGACTCATGTACCTGTGCTCAGAACGTCCCCTTAAATTCTATTTTTAGCTCCCCAAATACTTGGGGTTTTCCATTGGGCCATTTATCTGTTCAAAGTTTATAGGCCTCAAGCCTTATGCTAACCTGCTGAAGCCAATGTCTTACAGGATACAGACCTGTAGGTTTCTTGCATTATTGCTGAATATAATGCAAAGCAGTGAATATAATAAAGGCAAGCTAGCCCACTGGGCTACAAGCCCCCAGCTGGAGTGGCAGGGGGCAGAAGCCCCGAGCCTGGGCTGCCCATGCCCCAGTTGCAGCCACCGGAAGTGGAACCCCTCGAGGAGGATATATCACCCTCATTTCTGCGCTGCCTCTGGAGGTAGGACTGATCTCCCCACCAAGAGTGGCCATGCAGGGGAAGGACAACTCCTGTCCCTCCCCAGCATGGCCAGACTAACAGCTAGGAGCCCTGGGATCCCAGCAGCAAGGGAGATCAGATTTCATGGCTGTTAAATTGGTAGGGCCCTAGCCTACCCATGCGCCAGGTTGCAATGTCTGTAGTGGGAAGCCAGGCTCAGTTCTGTGGGACAGAAGCTGCCAGTCTCAAGCCACCCTCCTCCCTTTCTCTGGGCATTCCCTCCTAACTAGGCCAGGTTTAGTGTTGCAGTGCTGGGGCAGAAGGTGCGGCTGCAGCTGGTTGTTGCCCCCTTGGCAATTTAGTATAGGGTACTGTGACATCCTAACACCCCAGTATTCACCACTGCCATGTAATTAGGATATGCCTTATACAAAGTATGCCTTGTGAGGTGTCTAAAAGTCTTGATCTGCTAGAGAGTAATATCTAGTTGGGTTGTATGTGAAGTTACGAAGCTTTGCTATGTATGTGTTACTGAAACACGTTGTGAGGATGAAAACACCCAAAAGTTGGCTTTCAGGTATGACAGTAAAAAGGTCAAACAATGTTAATGGTTTATTGAGGAAATGCACACAAGCACAAGGAATACCCCAGGAACTGTGTACAGTAGAAACCTCTCAGAGATAGTATTATGCAATGGGAACTATTTGACCCAGGTCACAGCAAAAAAACCTTCCAGAAAGTGAGGAGAAGATATAAAATGGGGAAAATGACATCATGGGGAGACCTCACTCTCCCTACAACAACACACCTGGAGACACCTGAGGAACAAAGACTGAACTGTGGGAAGTGATGGTCCCAAACTAGAATGATTTTTAGCCTGTGTATGAAAACCTGAGAAAGCCAAGGAAGCTTGGGCCTTAAGAATCTGCCAGTCTATTTATCATTCAAGGTGAGAATTTGCTAATTTATGTCCTACTTATCTAGTATGTTAAGCTCACTTTGCGGTTTTTGTTTATTTACTAAGGTCATCTGCTTTGATCTGTTTACTATCACTTATAACCACTTAAAATATATCTTTTGTAGTTAATTTATTTTGTTTTGTCTCTAAAGCACATACTGGGGGCAGAAAGCTGTTGCATACCCATCTCCATATTGAGGGAAAGGGTGAATTTTATGAGCGTACACTGTATGGTTTTCTGTGCAACGCAAGACACTACAGTTTTGGGTTTACACTCCAGAGGGGATGTACACTTGCATGCTGGGCAATTCCTTAACTGAACTCTCCCATGCAGAGCTGATCTCAGCATCTGTGTGAATATAGCTGCAGCTGGATGTGTCTCTACCTGTGTGTGTGCAGGAAGGGGTCTTGAAAGCCTGTCACAGCAGCACAGAGTAAGGTGAACCCAGACTGGTGGGACAGCTGAGCTCAGTGATGCTACATTGACTCTGTTCTCACGGCTTTTAGCCTTATACTCAAGTCTCCCTGTATTTTTCTCAAGGCCAATAAATTTAAAAGACAAACCCTCACATTTTTCCCCAGAGGAAGGAAGAATGAGCTGGAGTTTGTCATCTGTGATGTGAAAAGGGACTAGAAAAGTTTACAATGCTATTTCCTGTAAGTTAGCCAAAGGTAGAGTGGTACAGGAGGAGGAGGAGTGGGAATTACAAGAGAGTTCTCAGAAGTTACAGTGCATGCTGCAAAAGAATACATTTTATCGCCTTGCCTTCTGTTTGTATGTTGATAATACAAACCTTTTCTAGAGGTGTTTTTTGACAGAGTTGTATGGGTGTGTGGTGTAACTCTGGCAGGTGGGAGCTAGGGCCATCTCTCTCAATGCGTATACTAATTAATGGTGGATGTATTAAGAATATACTATGTCATTATCAAGCCTGGAATCCTGCTACCATCAGTGGCTACTAACTGAAGCTTCAGGGGAAAGCCAAAAAGCCCTAATAACATAAAGCATATAGCCAGGTGTACAGTGCCATAAATAGGATGGAGAATGGCTTCCTGAACTCATCATGACCTGTCTATGTCCTGAAACTTGAGAGCTGATTGCTTTTATTTAGTATGTATACATAGCTAGTGTGCTATTCAAATGTAAAGTATCGTTAAGCAGTATTATTGATAAATATACATTTTGTTTATGTATTTTATGGCTGCCTTCACCATAATATCACAACTGTGAATTTATAATGAAACCATGCAAAAATGCTGAGTTAGCCAAATACTTTATGGCGTAAAACATTTCCACTTAAGTTGCCTTGTGACACAGTCCAGCCTAAAACAATCTGAGCTGAAAGCCTGATAGAAGATGGGTGCCTTGCTGAAGGCTACCAATTTCAGGCTGTAGCAGGCCATCACAAGGAACAATTTTGAGTCCATTTTCAAAAGTGACTTAATGAGGACAGATGATTCAGTGGTGGGGGCACTAGCTTTGCTTTTGGGGAGTTCTTGGGTCAAGTCCTTGCTGTGTCACAAGCTTCTTCTGTGACTGTGGGCAAGTTACTTAATATCACTGTGCCTCCATTTCCCATCTGATAAAATGGGAATATTAGCACATCCTTACATTAGAGGGGCCTTATTAAAGATTGTGAGGTTCTCAGAT
The DNA here is from genome assembly GCF_003597395.2 of Chelonoidis abingdonii. NCBI lineage: Eukaryota > Metazoa > Chordata > Testudines > Testudinidae > Chelonoidis > Chelonoidis abingdonii. The sequence goes on from NC_133774.1 coordinate 18,693,608, forward strand.
ACAAGAGTAATAGGTCCATATAAATATATATCTAGGAGCCAAAGTTCCACTGGTTCTCAATGAGACTTGGACACGTAAGTCACCTCTGAAAATGGGGTTTAGGGTCACATTTTCAAAAGGTACTTAATTCACCTAGGAACCTTATTCTGGTTGAAAGTTGACGGGACTGAGGCTCCTTAGTCATTTAGACACGTTTTGAAAATTAAAATTTAGAATATAACAAAGATGAAAACATTAAGGCCCAATAGGAATATAATAGAATTTTACAAACTTTATTCTAAAAATCTAAAGTGTTTGAGAGAATCTCCTATTTATAGCCTAGCAGGGACACTATTATTTATTAAATTATATACAAATAGTTGAATTTATAAATAATATAAAATGGTTATGTTTTCCTCTTAAATTGATAGTTCATTCTTAAACCCAGCTAGAGAATGTAATGAATATGTTTTTTTTATTTTCTTAATAAATAATACATTATAGTAATAAATAATAGTCACGGGAAAGCTGGAAGGCATTTTGCAAACACATTGTATTAAGTGATGCTAATTACAATATCCCTTACTGTATATTGACCTTACATAGTAACTTCAGCAGAATCACAAGATGGAATGAATAAGTGAACAATTAGTCCTAATACTTCAGGATATGTTAGCAATTAATTTGTTAGGGTAATAGCACTGAATTGACTATTTATGAGTATGAAAAATAATCTACTTCCTAGTCTTGTATTAGTTACTTGCAGACAATTAAGTGTAATTATTAGCACTTAGTATAGGAACTCCTACTATAAATTCAGAACCTTGTTTTCGTATGATTTCATTTCAACCTTGAAAAAGAAGAAATGTGTTGTGGTGTTAACAAGCATTATATGAATGACTAGACTGTTAAACCCCGGAAGCCTCATTTCCCAAGGAGGAATTTTTGTGTGCAAAGCCAGTGTTTCTTTGAACAGTGTTAGAGGGCTTTCCCTTCACCCTGTCCACTGGTTCTTGTCATGTGGAAAGAAAGCAGAAGCCCAGACGTCCAAAGTGTAGACAATGAGATGTTTATTGAGGTTATTTCCAGCAAACATGTATTCCATAACTCTGACACCACAGAGTCTTGTTTCCCAGTGTCTCATCTCCCTCTCCTCAGGAGATATAATTATACTTGAAATGCATATCCACAGTCCCACCTCTTACACCTTAGTGGCATGTTCCATTTTGGGTCTGGGGTCTTCATTTCACCTCTTTTGTACCCCATGGGAGGGGTAAGGAGTGAGGTTGTGCTCTAGTCAGGGACGGGCATTTCTTTGGTCTTTGGTTTTATACTTCCCCTTCCCCCCCCCCCCAAGACCCTTTGACCCTCCTGACTGGTTGCTTGATTTTACCTTGAGATAGGGGTTGAGGCAATCTTAAAGTGTGCTCTGAGTAACACTTTAATTAGTCTTAACTATTCCCATTGCACTAACAAATCCATCTGACAAGGCAGAAGCAACATCATAGTGTCTTTGTCCTTCGTTTACACATATTAGTATGAGTATTAAAAAGTCAAACCCAAAATTCTATCCCAGGGCTAACAGAGAGACCAGATACTAACAAACAGCTCATGTAATAGTTGCTCATTCAGGTTTGGCACAACCTCAGGCTTTTATGTCTTCACTTACAGTAATATAGCACATTACATAGTGATCTAGCGCTGTAGAAAAAAATCCCCAGAATTTGCTGACTCAAGTTTTAGCTAAGCCTTAATAGGTTATAATGTCAGTTAAGTTTGAGGAATTCAAATTGTTGATGTTTACTGCTACCTGCATCTAACAGTTATCCATCTGTTTCCACTCATCTCTGAATGTGGCAATTCTCAAAAGTAATGTGCTCTGAGAAGGTTGATGGGTTTGTTTTATTTCCCATTGTGTGTACTGCAGACTTATAATTCCATGGATGAAACTATATATATATATAATGTTATGTGGTTATTTTTTTGAATTTTACATTGTTACAGGTGAAGAAGAAAGCGACAATCATTATATATGATATATGCACGCACATGCTTATTCATAAACAAAGGAAATCAAGTACACAGTGAAGATGTAATAGACATTGCATCTTTTGTTCAAGGTATCAAATAATTAAGCGCTTAAAGGAAGCCCAGCTGCATCAGCATATTTTAGCCATAAACAGAACAGTTAGCTTCTGCAGGGTATTCGGTGCTGACTGTAAAGTGAAAGGAAAAATGAACAAGAGGAGAAGAAACAAAACAAAGCGATAAAGGAGAAGGGCTAATACACATCGCTGATGAAATTCCAGTGACATTCAGTATAGGTGAATGTGACTCAAACAGTGATTCCAGTACAGGTTTCAGAGGAGGCATCATGGAGATTGTTGTTATCCTGCTAACCTGTTTCGAGAGTAGGAAGTGACATAACTGGATCTCAATTTTCAAGCATAAGTGCATATGTCAGGGCACTCAGATCTACTTTCAAGCACTCAAACTGGAAGCAAGGCACATAAAATGGGTGTCTGGGTACCTACAGTAAATGTTGACTTGAGTACTCCAATTTACACACTCAAGTTTGGAAGCTGGGCTCGGCTCCTTTTGGAGGGAATGGAGATTTAAAACAAAGCACAAGATTCCCTCTTGACAATCACAGTTCTCCTAGAACCTTCATATTCCACTATCCTCCACAAAGATTTCTTGATCAATAGGGTGAATTAGGGTACCCATGTTAACGTTTACAATAGGTAGCTAGAAACCCATTTTGTTTGCCTTAGTGCCAGCTTGAGTTCTTAAATGTGGAACTGAGTCCCCTGACATTTGCACCCAGGCTTGAAAATAACAAAAAGGCACCTATAAAAATGTGAAATGTCAGTGGTAATGTTGGGAAGGAATACAGTGTGCAGGTTCAACAAGGATTCACGCAAAATTACAGCAATCTGTCAACAAGTCTAGCATTTCCCTTTGTACCGCATTATAGTTTAAAGATTATATATGGAGGCAAGGGAGCATAAGCAACTTCCACACAGTAATTTGTAAAATTAATAGGCAGGGATATCTAGGTGCAAAATGGTAATATACTTTTCCACATAAATCACATTGGAGGCAACTCTAAGCTCAAACTGCTTGCAAGTACAGCAAATCTACCTTTAAGAGCTTTGTCTGGATCAGTTTTAACATCTCCAGGTAAAGTAACTTCACTAACCTGGAGTTAAGATTAACATATTCTATCACTTACTTCACTAAAAGAATTCCATAAGAGAACACTGCAGATTTCGCAGAACAAACTCAAATAGCTGAAAGCCATGGCATTTCAAAATAAAGTTACACTTTACAAAAAACAAGTTAAAACGTTTGAAAGGGTGCAAAGATTATCCAACCGTCCTTAACTCTGTCTTTTCAGCAACATACTGCAAGTAATGTTTTCCAGGGCACAAATGGGTAAACTTTTGTAATTTTTTTCACTCCTGACTGTCTACCACCTATGCTGACACATCGGCTTGTGTGACACCATTGGGCTCCCCTTCCCAAAACTATGTGCCTGGCCACCAGGATCCCAAGGTATAGAGGAGCAGCCCCTTCACACATAAGAACTCCATGAAGGAATAGCAAGAGACATTTGGAGGAAAACACAGAGCTGATCTGGAACAGCTAGGGTAGCTGATTCTTGCTGCCACTCTTCCCCTGTGCCAGGGCTCAGTGCACTGTGACAGACTCAAACCAGTGGGGTACAGGAGTCTGGTCCTGTTGGTATCCAAGAGGTGGGCGGGTGAAGCCCGCCCACTTCTAAAGGACCTCCCCCCAGCCTAAGGGGAGGATCCACAGGCCTGTGACACCAACTAATTCTGTGGGACAACTAATAAACTTTTGTGATGGGCAGATGAAGTTGTCTCTGGTTGCTGTTGGAGTGCCATTATGAAACATGCAGTGTTGTTATAGTCATGTTGGTCCCAGGATATTAGAGAGACAAGGTAGGTGATGTCATATAATTTATTCACCAACCATATTCATTGTAAAATGTCTGCCATTATGCTAGGAATTTAAGATGTTCTGTCTAACATAAACTGTGTATTTTATTTCTGAAGTAGAAATCTTAGTCTGAAATTTCCAGACTTTTTATTTTTTTAACTAGTTTCTCTGATGTCTTTATTTTCTGGAGTGATAGATTATTTAATCCCTAATTCCAGGGTGATGCAGCTTTTTGCATAGGAATTTCCGTAGGCTTAAAAATAAATTTAAGAATTGTTCAGAAGCAGGAATTCTTGCTGATCTGGGACTCTGGTGGGCCTTGTAAAGATTGGCTCCAGGCCTTTCCAGAGATTTCCCACCTCCACATGTGGCTATTCTCTGCCATTCTCCAATCAGTGCCTTACAGAGGAAGAATCACTCAGTGGTTAGGGCACTGATATAGGACTTGTGAGATCAGGGTTCAAGTCTTTGCTCTGCCACAGACTGTAAAATGGGGATAATAGCACTTCCTTACCTCACAGGAGTGATGAGGATAAATACAAGAAAGATTGTGAGGCACCCAAATACTCTAGTAATAGAGGTGTGGGTCATGTAAGTACCTGGGGTAGATGGATCTGTTTGCTCCAAATTGATTCTTTCCTTCTAGGCTAGGCACATGTGCTTGCCACATCATTTTGCTGACTTGAGTTATGTGTGCTGGGGCTCTAACTTTGAATACTATGTGTCAGCCCAGGGAAATTTAATCCAAGAGTTAACCCTCCACTTTCTCCTAAACATATTAGTTTCGAATGGAGGCTTAGATGGAGCTGCAGTACGAAGCCCCATTGTAATAAGATCACCACATTCATTGTAAGCTGTCTGAGTACTGACTGGTTTTATAACTAGTATGCTAGCCTGTCATCCTCACAACAGGGAAAGAAGGATTTAAAGCTGGAAGCCTTTCTTTTGAGTTGCTGCTTGTTCAAAGGCAAGAAAGGCTTAGACATATCTGAGCATGTTTTGTTTGTGGGGAAACAGCAAGCTGATCATTAGGCATTTTTTGTCGGTAATGTTCACTTGCTGGCTCTGCTCCCTGATGCTAAAGGATTTAGAAAAAGCATGCAGTCACACAAGTGGCCCACTTAGGATGCTGCTTGATCTAGAGCTGGTAGTGCATTTATTCACAGCATATGATTGTCTGTACCTGAGCTCCATCCTATCAGGTATAAAATGAAAGAAAACATTACTGATTAGTACAAAAGTTTAGAAACCATCTAGCCTCGGTAGAGTGAATTAAAGTTTGAGAATGAAATGCATTCCACAGGTGCCCAGGATAATTATAATTGGGCTAATTCCACACCTTGCCTGGGCATCTTGTAGGTATGTTAATCTAGAGTGAATCAGGGGATCCATGCCATGGAGATGGAGTAGAGGGGGATCTGGAACAGCTGTGAAGTAACACTGCAAGCAAGATTAGCAGAGTTATTAAAGGAAGTGGGGACCTTCTGCAAATTAGCCTAAATGTCCCTTTATGGAACCTAATACTGTGTCCGCCATAGGAGATCAGGGACCAGGGCCCGAAAGTTTCCCTCATGAGTAGGTGGGGGAATCCTAGAGGTTTGTACTATCCCGCTACTTCTGATTGCCCAGCATGTATATCAGTGACAGTATAATTGTCAGCCCTGCTGCAATAATAATGTTGGCTCAGAACTATACAGATGCCAGTGAAGGCCAGTAGATCCTATGCCCCTTGTATGAAGTAAAAGCTTAGACTAACTACCTAACTAGGTTAGAACACGTGATAAAATTTAATTTAAATGGAGCTATGAGCAAGTCGAATTTCTGTCCTGATCCAAATAAAATCTCCACATGTTGCATAAAGTCAAACTTACCTGGGGCTTGGCTGTTTTCATAACTGAGAAAATACCAAGGTACTTATAGAACAGGAGTACTTATGGCACCTTAGTACTCCTGTTCTTTTTGCAGATACAGACTAACATGGCTGCTACTCTGAAACAAGGTACTTATTTGTCATTGTCATATCCAGCTGCCTCACAATCATTAATTTGATTTTATCTTCACAACACCCATTTGAGGTATGGAAGAGTATTATCTCCATTCTGCAGATGGGGGATTAACAACATAGACTGAATGATTTGCACAAGGTGTTGGGAGATGGGGCTTTAGTGTCCATGCCTGGTAGTACCACCTAGTGGCAATACTCTGGGCTGTGTCATAGAATCATAGAATATCAGGGTTGGAAGAGACCTCAGGAGGTCATCTAGTCCAACCCCCTGCTCAAAGCGGGACCAACCCCAACTAAATCATCCCAGCCAGGGCTTTGTCAAGCCAGACCTTAAAAACCTTTAAGGATGGAGATTCCACCACTTCCAGAGGTAACCTATTTCAGTGCTTTACCATCCTTCTAGTGAAATAGTTTTTCCTAATATCCAACCTAAACCTCCCCCACTGCAATTTGAGACCATTGCTCCTTGTTCTGTCATCTGCCACCACTGAGAACAGCCTAGCTCCATCCTCCTTGGAACCCCTTTCAAGTAGTTGAAAGCTGCTGTCAAATCCCCCCTCACCCTTCTCTTTTGCAGACTAAATAAGCCCAATTCCCTCCACCTTGCCTCATAAGTCCTGTGCCCCATCTCCCTAATCATTTTTGTTGCCCTCCGCTGGACTCTCTCCAATTTGTCCACATCCTTTCTGTAGTGGGAGTCCCAAAATTGGACACAATACTTCAGATGTGGCTTCACCAGTTCTGAATAGAAAATAATCACTTCCCTCAATCTGCTGGCAAGGCTCCTACTAATACAGCCCAATGTGCCGTTAGCCTTTTTGGCAACAAGGGCACACTGTTGACTCATTTCCAGCTTCTCGTCCGCTGTAATCCCTAGGTCCTTTTCTGCAGAACTGCTGCTTAGCCAGTCAGTCCCAAGCCTGTACCAGTGCATGGGATTCTTCCATCCTAAGTGCAGGACTCTGCACTTCTCCTTGTTGAACCTCATCAGATTTCTTTTGGCCCAATCCTCCAATTTGTCTAGGTCACTCTGGACCCTATCCTTACCCTTCAGCATATCTATCTCTCCCCCACAGTTTAGTGTCATCCACAAACTTGCTGATGGTGCAATCCATCCCATCATCCAGATCATTAACGAAGATATTGAACAAAACCAGCCCCAGGACTGACCCCTGGGGCACTCCACTTGATACCAGCTGCCAAGTAGACATCAAGCCGTTGATCACTACCCATTGAGCCTGATGATCTAGTCAGCTTTCTATCCACTTTATAATCCATTCTTCCAATCCATACTTCTTTAACTTGCTGGCAAGAATACTGCGGGAGACCATATCAAAAACTTTGCTAAAGACAAGGTTTATCACGTCCACCTTTTACTGAGGCAGGTATTGACTCCAAGTCTCCTGATTTCCTCTCCAAGGCCCCATCTACTAGACCATTTTTTTTCAAACTTTTTAGTTTGGTGTCTCTTTATTTAAAGTTGAAACTTTTTGCAATCTTCTTACATTTAGTGTAAAATGAAGATAAGCCTATATAATTTATGGTGAGGTTTGACCTTGAAGGGCTAGGTTGTGTGGGGAGAAGGTCACCTTTGTGGACATAGCTAGATTGCACATCTCCAACTACTACATGTGACCTCACAAACTTTGGAAGTTTTAGATCCCCCACAGTTATTCTTGAAAAATAATTTTTCTTTGCTTTAGATTGTAATAACATTTTCAATGCCCCACAACCCACCTGATTGCCTTCTGTGACAACCCAGAAAACAAGCTGAGAAACACTGTGTTAGACCATCTTAACTATACAGAATAAACCTTAGCCTAAGCTTTCTCCCAAGATCTGGTTGCCCTTAATCAAGAATTTTTGTTGTTGTTCTGTGGAAAAGTACATTGAAAACAAAAACATTTTTGGCTTTGTCAACATTCCCACATGAATTTTCAATTTTTTTGTGTCAGAAAATCAAAACTGATTTTGGTGGGGTTGATGAACAGTAAAAAAAAAAATTAATTTTCTTTCTTTTGGTTTTCTAGTGAAAAAGTGGAATTTTTCAGATAAAGCAGACACTTTCTGCAAACATTTTCAATTAATTAAAAACAAAATCTTCTGTCAAAAAAGGTATTGTTGGACAGTTTTCACCCAGCTCTATTCTACCTTTTTCCTTCAGCACCTCCAAGGAAATGCCCCTAGTTCCTCCTAATCAGAAAGTCATATTCCGAAACCCATCACAATATTTGCCCAGCAGATTTCTTCAGGGCTCTAACTCCGACTCACAGAGTAAGCCAACAGAACAGATCTGCTTCTCTTTGTGGGATCACAGCACTCATCATGGGAGCCCATTGGTGTGCAGTTATTACTAACATATAATTGACGGCAAAGTTCTGCCTTGCAAAATGAGCATGCTACATTTTCTTCCATAATGGGCTTGAAAAACCTTTTTATCTTCCACTGATGTAACACATGCTCATGGTCTCCGTATATATGGTATAATATTGCAGGGTATTTGAGAACTGTACTTCCTCAATGATGCACTTTGTTGTAACAGGACGACATGGGGATCATTAGCATAAGATAACAAAAGTATGTTGTCAATATCACCCTGAAAACTGTTCTACATTGATTTGATTAGCACTTAAAGATCCAATGATAGAAGACTGTCAAGAGTTTTTTCTTCTCATTGTGTGTGAGAGACAGAGTGAGTCTGTCTCTTTTTACATGCAAAAGATTTTTGGTTAATATTGCAAAAGATTAGAGCCTAGAAAAGAATTAAAAGAGGAAGGGCAAGCTTTGGCTTTCTGCCACCTAGAAATAAAATCTGCTTAATTCACCCTGAATATCCTTGTTATAGTGTTAAATATAGACTAAATAGTTTAATATGGATTTACGTAATGAGCTCACAAATTGATTTTGCAGTGCAAGCTCAGTTTAGAGTTTAGGAACAGGCAAATCTCTTAATAAGATCAAAGTAGCGCCCTTGCATTCTGACATTTCAGAATATGGTCCTGTTCGTGAAGATGATGTTTTCTTTGTCTAGTTTCTGATGTGGACTGTGACCCATCACCATCCTGTCTGTCTATTTATTTACTTATTTACATCTGCAGGATCAAACAGTGACCAGATAAAGCCTTGTGCAACCTCCTAAGGGAGGAAACAGGCACATTTCTTGTAGGAGTGCAAATATCTTCTCTCTCTGAGTGACAGATAAAACAGGCTTCCTCTATTTACACTTTTTCTTCTCCATCCTTCCCTCCCACTTCCCCCTCTCCAACACTCAGGAATAATCTCATGCACCTTATTTAAACATTAATTATTTAGCTTGGGTGATCCACCAATAATTTGCAGAATGAAATTCCTTGGAAGTTTTGAAGATGAATTCCTGAGAAGGTGCCTCTTTCATCCAGCCCCCTCCTCTGTCTGGCTCAGTGGCCTCAGTTAGATGTAATTGTAATTGGTGTCTGGGCTGCAATGACAGTGTCAGCCTATCATTTCAGGGTTTAGAGCTGTACATCTGATAGCCAGATTTGTAATTATAATGTGCTTTATTCCGATTTGTATTCAGCAACATTCTCGCCTTTCGATTCCTTGCCCTGGAGTGGGGAGTGAAAGCTTTGCAGCAGTAAAATCCGGTCTTTGCACAGAATACACTCCAATCCTGAAAGGTATAGAAGGCCAAGGTGACCAGCTATCAAAGGTTAGAATTTATAGTTCACAGGTTCTCAATCTAAACTCTGTTTTTGTCAAAATTAAATATGCTGAACCCTTCAATTATATTAATTGGAATTTTAGTGGAAGGCTCAGATAAGGGTTATCAGTTATGCGAACTAAAACTATGCCCTGGCCATATACTCTATGGAATATTTGAGTTCTGAATTTTTTGTATTTGTTTGTATGATGCATCAATTATCACAGTTTTAGCCTGAGGACCTGCTTCTTATTGCAATTGCACTGATGTAAATCCATTAAAATTTCCAAACTTACACCATTGTACCTGAGATCAGAATCTGTCACCAAGTTTACTGTGACCATTCATGTAATCATAAAAGTTAATTCTTAAAAGGACTTGCTACGACTTGATTACGCAGAGGGATGCCCACTGACTGTTCACTACATGTAAGATGTGGCTGTAAAACTGGGCACCCATTAGTCAGTCCTCAGCCATGGCAGGATTGTTTCCCTTGCTGTATTTCTTTCTAGGTCTTCATCCAGTCTAATCCACTTATTTCACATATCCTTTTGGGAGATTTTTTCACAAGCTAGTAGATTTCACAACTAGGGGATTTTCCCTTCAAGCTGTTTAATATTTTTCTTTTCTTAATTTCATCCCATTGTTCTTATGCCCATCAAGGAATTTCTTTCCTGCCTTGGTGTCTACTTCCTGCAAATACTGACACGGGTTATCATCTCTTTCTCATATTTGCAGCTACCACTGTTCTGAAGAGTACTTAGTTGAGAAATTAGTCCAGAATCCTCAGCTACTCTGTGTGTGCACACTCATGTGTGAGTGTGAGAGAAATAAGAACATTCCTTCTAGTTGCCTGTAATCTTTCTTCTCCTCCTGGGCCCATGATACCTCTGTATGTGATTTTAAAAAATCTTTTGAAACGTAAATTCAGAGTAAAACTGATTTGCAGCTGCCATTGTAAGAAGGAAAATGAATTCATTCAGTCAAGTGCTCATAAGTAGCTGCATTTACTATTAATACCTGTATAGAAGGGGGCAGGGTTTCATTTAGTGAATTGAAATGTGGCGGTTTCCTGGCAAATCTGAAAAGGAACTCTCTTTGGTTACAATGATTATTAAACTTTTTGGCCCAGATTCTTCCTGAGTTTCAGACACTGGCACAAGGCAGGCCTAAAGCTGATGTAGCCATCTGTGAGAGGATGAACTCCAGTCGTATAGAGCTGGCATTAGAGCTCCCACACCGCTGTGTTCCCTATTAATGGCCTCTGGGAATGGCTATCCCTTCCTTCTCTCTTGGTGATCTTTGACTGTTGTAAGGGCCCTTAGAGCCTTTTGTAAGTATAATGTATAATTTTCCACTTGTTGGTTTTGCTAAAAACTGTGGTAATGTAGCCTGGAGACTATCCAGTTCACAGTCCACTCTGCACTGGGGCAGTGCAGAGGAGACTTAAACTGCATTTGTGAACACATTCTTCCTGAGATACATTGTGCCATTGTGGCTGCAGCTGAGGAAGCCTTTGTTCTGATGTCTCCTCTTTGAAGAGACCTTCATTTCTTCCTGAGGGGTTCTGCAAGCCCCCTTGAGAGGTATCTGGTTTATTCCCTTTCCTCCCCACCACCCTTGAAAGAGAGAGGGCCATGGTATCCCTTTCAGTGTGGTGGTAGGGCTGGATACAGCTCCATTGGCAGGCTGTCAGCAACATTCTTTGATGTAAATTTGTCTCACATAGGCTGATGTAACTCTGGAATAGCTACATTGATTAAAAGGGAATTTCTCCTGATTTACCCTGGTTTAACTGAGAGCAGAATTGAACTTCCACGCATCTACCAGAAGGTTTTGATAGAAGTGCAACAAAAAATTACTCAGAAGGTCATTTCCTCCCTGGCTTAGAGCCAGACACTAAATAAGGTCCCCACTGGATCAACTCTTAAGAATTTTGGATTTGATTCTTACATTTATACCAGTGTTGGCTTCAGTGCGATTACTCATTGGTGTTACAATGCTATAAATGAAAAGGTAATAAGGCCTTTTATGCTTACATGTCAGCATAACTTCATCAGTGTAAATAATGTGCCCTATGTAGAAAACAATATTTTTGGCTCTCACAGTTTTTGAAAATCCTTCTGGTCTGCTTATTTCCTAGACCTAGAGTTCTGTTACGGGTAATACAGGATTTCAAGCAGAGCTAGCAACCTATTCTCTGTTTCAGGAAAGGAGCTTTGAGTCAAAGCATATAGTATTTGAAGGGCACTACAGTAGAATCTCAGAGTTACGAACACCTCAAGAATGGAGGTTGTTCATAACTCTGAACAAAACATTGTGGTTCTTGCTAAAGTTTGCAGCTGAACATTGACTTAATACAGCTTTGAAACTTTACTATGCAGAAGGAAAATGCTGCCTTTAACCATGTTAATTTAAATGAAACAAGCACAGCAACAGTTTCCTTACCTTGTGAAGTCTTTTTTTTTTTAATCTTTCCCTTTATATTTTTAGTAGTTTACATTTAACACAATACTGTACTGCATTTGCTTTTTTGGTCTCTGATGCTGCCTGATTTCGTACTTCCGGTTCCAAATGAGATATGTGGTTGACCTGTCGGTTTGTAACACTGGTGTTCATAACTCTGAGGTTCTACTATTCTATTGTAGAAGAAAACATACTAAGGCTTGTAAAGGCTTTTCTTTGTATTGCATAGCATTTGTTGTTTCTTTTAGAACCAGGAATAAGAAAATCTAGATCTTTTAATTAGCATCTAATAGTCTGTTCTATCAGTGTATGGTAGATTATTGGGTCAGTCACTCATGTGAAAGATTCCCTAAATAGAAACAACTAGCAGGATTTTCCTTACCAAACCTTTATATCCATCCTTCAGGCTGCAACAACTGTTCCCAGTTGTTGTCAATTAAGCCTTTACTCCAGCAGTTTAAGTTTAGTAACTACAATTTTATAGATCCAACTGTTTTAATACAGTTGGAATGAGAACCTTGAAATATTTGTCACAATTGCTAACTGTGCAAAAGAAACAAAAATTAAATAAACCAGAACCAGATAACCCGATCGTGATGGACCAGATTCTGCCTTTCTTATTCTTAATGAGCAGCACTTTACTATGTGAGAAGTGCTATTGTAATGAAGGAGGCTACTCATGGAGGAGTGCTATTCAGTGTAAGTTAGATGAGCAGAATCTGATGCTATGTAATGAATAATGAGACTCTGATATTTTGGTAACTTTGTTCACTTTGAGTGCCTGATCCAATTCCCACTGAAGTCAGCAAGACTCTTTTCTCTGAGTTCAGTGGCAGCTGGCATGGACCATTTCCCCAAGAGTATTGATGTCTGTGCCATATCCACACTTTAGCTGCAGTTTGGTCGAGCTGAAGAAGAGGTGTGGATGAGAAAGAGGAATTTGAAGATGGATAGTAAAGAGAGGAGGAACACTGCACTTTTTCTTGTACACCATTTCTTTTCTCACCTAGTTTTATCTCAGTGTTGATCTATGTATCCCTTAGAGTTCTCTATGCCCTGAATTCACCGTCTATGCGTAGTCTAGCAATAAAAAATGGGTCAGATTCTGATGTGAGTTTCTCAGCTGTGAACTCCCTTGAAATCAAAGTTACTCTGGATTTACATTGGTGCAAATGAGATCAGGATCTTTTTCATTACCCCTTGTCAGTATTTTTCCTACCCTTTACGATGCACCTAACTTGGTGAAATGTATCTCTGTATGTAAATGTCAGTTAGTGATATAAAACAAAAATAATCTATTATCCATTATTTTTATTATATTTATTTTGCACAGCATTCAAGGCATGGTTAACAATGCCCTGTTTTAAACCACACTATTTCATAGAAATGTAAAGCTACATGTGATATGACATTGTTTATGTTATGTAACTGTGCATACTTCTTTACAAACCTCTAAAAATAAACCATAGAATGTTTTATTCACTGGCTTCCAATTACTTGAAATCCCATTAAAAAAATTACTACAGAGTGCAGGAAGCAGCCTTATATTGGTAATGAATCCGTGAGAAAAGTACAGTAGTACCATAATGCCTTCTCTGCAGGAAGGTTCATTTTAGCTAGTACATTTCCTCTATATCATCTGCAATCACTTATAATTAGCATGGGATGGAGATTATACTCAGAGATTTTTTCCCCAAAAAAGCTTAACCACCATTCTGTAGGTTTTTCATTCAGTCTTTTACCAAATAAAGGGCCTATATGTGACATTTTGCCACTGGCCTGCATCAGCTGCAGAGCTGTGGAATCCTTTCCTTAGTGGATCGATTCAGAGGGGAAGTATGTGTAACCCTTCCCCTCTGAGTTGGCAGCAACAAGGGCCGGGTTCAGTATCCAGGGGTTCCGTTTCAATAACACAAGGCATAACCGGCTCGAGCCCCCACCCAGTGACCTGGGACACTTACATACCACACCCCCCTGGGCGCCTCTAGGAGGCAATACTTCCCCTCTCGCAAGCACGGAGTCTGAGTGTAGCGAAATCTTTTTAATAAAGGAAGGAAACAATGCGGCATCCCATTGGAGAAACACCACAAACAGAGTTATAACACAAACCATAACCACCCCCCCCAAGTACATTTGGCAATGTCCTTTCGCCCTTAGGGTCTTAAGTCCAATCACTCCAAAGTCCAACAACCCAAAAGTCTCTGGTCAATGCCACCACAGAATTCAAGAGTCTATCTGTAGAGGTCCCTCCCCCCAGCCTGGGTGAAAGGGGCACCTTACGTGGTCCAGGGCCAACTGCCCTGCCTCTCCGTGGGTTCTGCTTCCGCCTTCTCCACGAACTGCTCCGCCTTACCAGCCGCTCCACTCTGCTCCTCCGGCCGTCCTCACAAACTGCTCCGCTCCACCAGCTGCCTCGTGAGCTGCTCCAGTTGTCCCAGCAAACTGCTCGGCTCCGCTCGCTCTGTGGGCTGCTCCACACGCCCCACAGCTACTCCGCTCTGCCAGCCGCTCCACTCCACCAGCTGTCCTGTGGTCCGCTCCAGCCATCCCCATAAACTGCTCCACTCCGCCAGCTGCTCTGTTCCACAGTATAGCTTCAGGCTCCCCCACTAGTTAGCACAGTACTCAGTGCTCCCAGCTCAGTAATTTCAGCTCTTTTGTGATTTCAGCTCTTTTGTGATCTCAGCACATAGTAGGGGAGCCCAGTGCTATTGCACCATTAGCCCAAAGTGAGTTCAGCTCAGCAACCTGTATCTAGAGTCTTAAGGGAATAAAAAAAATCAACTCTGACATTCCACAGTGGAGAGAGGAGGAGGTGCAACTGATGCTTCTAGCTCCACAAGGAGCCTGCACCACCAGGCACAAGTACCTGTCCCCAACCTCTCTCCCTTCACAGGGTTTTGGAACCCATGTCCCTTGTCTAGCAAGTACCACCCAACTGAGGTTGAGTCATTTCTGTCACAAAGCACCCACAGCTCGGCAGTCTGGGATGGGTTAGGCGAGCCTATGCAAATATTTGAGATTTTGCATTCCAGACATTCTTTCCACACTCCCCATACTTCACCACCAGATGTCAGGGTACAGCTCATCCTGACTCTGCTTACATATGCAAATTGCATCATGTTTTAGATGGAGAAGTGCACCCTCTCTGGGATGGGACTGTGGCCAACTCTGCATAGTACTGTGGAGAGTGAGCAGAGCAGGGGAGGTTCTCCCTACTTCCCCTGGGGCAATGCACAGACTGCTATGTGCACAGAGGGAATTATCCTTGAACTCCCCCCGAGTTCAGGAATTGCAACTGGGAGTAGAACTTGTGCAGGATGTGATGGGAAGGAATACTGCTTGTATACTACCTCTCCCCCACACTGTATGCACCCACATAAGAGCCAGGCAACCTTCATATTATTGCCCTAAGCAGTTTGTAGCATCTTCAATTCAATGTTCTAAAGCATCTCATCCCAGGGACAGTTCACAAGCTCCTCTCAAAAGAATTTGTTTGGGGAGGGGGAAGGAATAGTCACCACAAAAATACTTTTAATGTAAAAAGATCCACTTATTCTTTGATATTTGTGATTTTAATTCTAATACACAAGTCTCTGTGAACACTGTTATACTGAATTAAGCAAATATATTTCTTTCACTACTCTGGGCACAATACTGCATTTCTTACATACATGTACTGCTGAAGACCATGGGAGTTTTGTCTGAACAAGGACAGCATAATCTGGAATTAAAAACTTTGGGTGATGTTCATGTTCGGTGCCATTAAGCTGTGTAAAACCTCTTTATGAAAGTTTAAGTGAGCACTCTGCTCTGGGGATTCAGAGGTAGCAAAAGCTTCACATCATTGTAGTGACGATCGACTAACAAATGGTCATGGAGAATTTAAGAGCTGCCAGCCTCATTGCCCTTGTTTTGTCACAATGATGGACTTTGAACCCAGTTTTCCAGGTGTGATCCTTAATAGAGTATATCGCCTGGCTCCCCATATTGGGGTAGGATCACTAATATACCTAACATTGTGTGTGCCACCTTGCCCCAACATTAATCCTTTCATTCTGATTTACCACTTAGTAGCCTGGAGATGAATGCCATACTGTGTTCTCTCTCTTTTCACCACTCTTTGCCCTCCACAAGCCAGCTCTCCCTGACCAGTTTCTGCAAATCTTCTCACTCTAACCAGCATGTTGTTCCATCTTTCCATCCAGACAACATGGCTGCAGCTCCTTCTGTAGGCCAGCCAGAAAAGCTGCAGCTGCTAAACATGTGATTGCTGGTCAGTTGCCTCTCATGGTACCTCTGTTTTCTCGACTCCCACCTGCCGTCCAGGCTGCCTTTCCAATATAACGTCTACATAATCTCCCCGCACTCTAGGCCCTAGACTCTTGAGCCTGTCGGTTTAATATTCCCTGTTCCTCCATCCAATATTATTAAAATATATTTAGTATTCAGAGCTTTAGATCCTGACCTTCTATAATTATTGACACCTATTTAATTTCTCCTTTCATCCATAGCCAACTCTGGTACAGCTGCTATGGCACATGTATATACATCATTGTTGCTAGCACAAGCTGATTGGCATTCATGCTTGAGTGTCTTTTTATTTTCTCCTTGGCTGCTGGGAGCAGCCTGAGTAGCTCAGAAACTAAAGAGCTTCATCTATTAGGCGTGACAGATTTGTATTCAACGGTAAATGCCTGACCTTGCTCAAACTCCCTCATCCGTTCCCATCATCCCCTCCCCAAATGAAAGATTCTGCTTAACTCCTGCTTCCTGTCTGTTGCCTTGGAAACATAGACTAAGCAATTCAGCCTAAGAGAATAACTAATAAGAGCATATCCCATTTTAAGAATAAAAATACAATTAAAAAAGTAGTGCTCACTGCAACCTAAATGTGAGGAGTTTCAAAGGGAGAATTTTAAAGACAATCAAACAAACATGAAGAATGTTAATATCCCACAGTGAAATGGGTCAATAAGTAAATTGTCATGCTAAAACCTTCAGCTACAGGACAATGCATTTAGGCTTGTAGTTTCTATATGGGTTACGTAACAGGAATAGAATATTTTGGCAATAAAATGACATACAAACAGAGCTATTGTGTGAGAAGGTGAGAAGAATGTGTGCATGTAACTCTGTACATTATGAGAGAGGCGTAATCTCTGGGAGATGCATTACTGATGTCTATCTTCTGCAATCATTTCCCTTCTCCCTCCTCCTCCTCCTCCTCCTAATTCCTTGATTAACCTATTTCTTTAACCCCTCACCCTTGCAGGTTAAAGTTTAGCTTTTTCACCAAAAACAGCCCTGATGTTAGCAGGAAGTTTTAGCCCATATCCCTGGGTTGACTGTAGCCTTAAAACATTATTAATATCTGAATAGCAGCTATTCTGGTTTCCCAAAGGGCTAATTTAGAATGGAAGGAAAGTACTAATTCAAAAGTCTCAAGAAAGGCTTTTTCCCCACTGTTTGCTAGAATTAGCAGAATGTGTGTCTGGCTTGCAAAAAAATTGTACTGAGCACATCTACAAATTTCAATAGATGTGTACTAACTCATCATGCTACATCCCACAAATCATACAACGTTTATTCCACTATTTTCAATCAACAGCACTTGGCTAGCTCCTTCAGTTCAGGAGAACCCAACAGAACAGAAGGACTTTTTAAATCATAGACATGTGCTAGTGTTGCTGCTTGCTCTATGGAAAAAAGTTATCTAACAGCAATTCCATTTGGCATCTAGGTCAGGAAACCCTGTGTTAACTAGTACATATATGTTAGGCATACCACGTTATACGTATTATGTGCATGGTATTAATACTATCTATATTATATATATAAGTGTTGGGAAGTTACGTTAACGAATGTATTATGCTCTTCCCACAATTCTGTTCACCCATGCCAGGCATCCTACAAAACTCTGCAAACTGATGTCAGCTTTGGCATTAGAAAATTGGAAGAATCTCAAAGCAAACATGCACGAATACTTTGTAACATGTACGGCTAGGGAGTTCATTCATGGCTTACCACCACTTGGAATGAAGTATTCAAAATGAGATGTGGGAAAGTATAGGCAGGGCCAGTGCAACCCATTAGGTGACATAGGCGGTCGCCTAGGGCACTAACATTTGCGAGGCAGTCATCGTCGGTATTTCAGGGGCGGGACCTTCCGCCGTTTAGGGCGCTAAAAAGGCTGCCGGCATTCCTGAATATAGGGCAGTATCATAGACCAAGCTGATACAAACTAGTGAGTTAACCTTAAACTTTAAGTGACGGGTAAAGAGTTCTGTAACTTGTAAAATTATACTACACACACTACTCGCTGAAATTCGAATCTTTGAAGCACACCTTACACAGAAGTGTGTAAGGTGAACAATCTACTAGAATTTGCTCCTCACAACTTCTATTGATTCACACAATGGACTAAAACATTCTTGATCTTGACTGAGGTGTTATGACGTTTTAAGGCCATTTATAAATTCCTCACTTCTGATAAGCAATTCCTCTTGTTCACACAATTCCCCACTCATGAATTGAGTACCAATGTCTTATTTGGATCATCTTTAAAGCTTTTCCATTAAAGCAAAGAATTGGTGGGCCTTGATTAACTCCTTTTGGGTAGTCTAAAATAGTCACAAATCAAACAGCTGTCCTGTTTTATATAACTGACAGCAGAGGCACTTCAGAATGTGCTTTGAAAATGGTTTCTAAAACAATTCAGCACAGTAACTATACTGTTTGTAGGGCTGTAATGGTGGTTAGAATTCTTGTGCTTCTCATGCATGTTTGAAGTGGCTGTTACATCACCCAGCAGTGCGCGGGTGGTTTTCTGGGACATGTTTTGCTTCATCAAACTGATTATCACTATCTGCCACTGGGGAGAGCTGGAGAGTCATGGATGAAAACTGATTACATTTTGTGTGTGTGTGTGTGTGTTGAGTCTGTGCCACTGGTGTGTGTGTGTGTGAGAGAGAGAGAGAGCACAATTTGGCACTTTAGGCTTAAGCCAGTAAGAGATGCCATATTTAAGTCCTTTACATTGGACATAGCAATAAAGTGTGGTAAATGTCTAAATGCCAGCCAAATGCTGAAGTGATTGTTTTGGACTGCTGCTGGTGGTGGTGGTAATTATGCTATGATCAGAATATATGAAGATGTTTATTCTGTATTATTGTGCTTGTCCATGATACCATTACTAAATAACTTTGCTAAAACTTTACTAGCGACTGTCCAGTGCAATACTGTATTTATCTAGCTTCTGTCACTCAAACCTTATTCCTAAAATATTTTACAGAATTAAATAATGCAATTTCAAAGTTTAATTACAATATTAGAAAGAGAGAAGAAGGGGTGAGAATAAAGGGGCTTAGATAAGGGACATAATGTGGTTGTAAATTAATTGCATCTTAATTTATATTCCTGCTTAAAGAGATACCAAGGTGACAGCCACCTGACAAATTCTTACTATAGGTAAATGAGTAAATAAGAGTAGGAGAGAAAGAGAGCGCATTTCAAGGAGAATAAGAGAAAATGAAAATTTCAAGGCTGCAAAGGAGAAGGCTCTTGTATTAGCCATGGTGTGACTGGGTAAAGGGAAAGAAGAATAGCCATGCTAGACAAGATAGAAGGAATACCTAGTGGATAGGACAACAAACTGGGACTTGGGAGAGTAGAGCTGAATTCATGGTTAAAGCACAACTTCCTATGTTTCTTTAAGCTAGTCAGTTAACTTACCTGGGGCCTGAGTTCTTTCTCTATAAAAATAGGGATAATACTTCTCTAGCCTCAGATGCACTCAGCTAAAGGAAGAGTCAATGTGCCAATTTAAAACAAAGAATGTATGTAATGCATTCTTCCGTTATGAAAAACAATTCCTTGAAAAACAGAAAACAGAAGAGAAAATGTTGCACACATTTTATCCACCAACTTAGCAGCTGCTTAAAGTGTTAGCGAAGGTTAAAAGCAGAAAAGTGGAAAAGGTACCTACCTACTTGTTTTCAAAAAAGCAAGACTCTGTTTTATTGACTTAAAATGTATTTTTATCTAGTCTGCTAGAAATGGCATAAGATCAAAGAAGTGCCTGATGTCACTACATGAAGGCTTCATAAATTCCAGTTTAGACTTGGCAGTCAGTAAATGACCTTTAGGCTAATTCAGACATAACATCCTTAGTTTTGAATTGAATTGATGTAAACAAAGTAATATATACTTTTGACTATCTAACAGTTCTATGCTTTATTTCTGGTTGTTTCAATCTTTTCTGTATGGATTCAACTTTGTTTTAGAGGGAAAGTAGAAATGAAAAGGGAAAAATTTGATGCATCTCTAAAATAAATAAATAATTAGAGCTGAGCAAAATTTCAACATTTGTTTTCAGCCCACAATGGAAGTTGAAATTTCAATTTTTTTGCAGATATTCCTAAAAATGTTGAAATGCATTCTTTCAATGAAAACAGAAGCATAGTGACTTTGAAAAGGATTTAGGGGTCATAGTGGACAAGCAACTTAACATGATCTCTAAATTTGACAGTGGGGACAAAAAAGCCATGCAATCCTTGGATGTATAAACAAGGGAGTAGTGAGTAGAAATAGAATTTTACCTCTGCATGTTGTACTGGTGAGAAAGATGCTAGAATACAGCATCTGATGTACAAATTTTTAAAAGGACGTTAAAAAGTTGGAGAGGACACTGAAAACATCCACAAAAATGGTTTGAGGGCTGAAAAAATGTCTTGCAATAAAAAACTTAAGGAGCTCAATCTGTTTAGTTTATCAAAAAGAAGATTGAGAGATGGTTTGATTACAGCATATCAGTACTTCGATGGAGAGAAAATACCAGGTACTAAACCACTCTTGAATCTAGGAGAGAAAGGAATTTCCTGTTTCCAAGTCATTGACTCCTTTTGAAGAAAATCATCCTGATTGCATATGGATCACTGTCTTAACAGATAAAGCACAAAATGGGGTGCTGCAGACCATCCAATCACATTAGGGAACAGGATGACCTGCTCCTTACACATCTATCTATAATGTGTGGGGAATAAATCAGTGTGATCCTGGGGGACTCTTAATCTGAGTAACATATGTTGGAGGTCTCATGCCGTTAGTACTAAAACATCCTTGGAATGTCTAAATATTATAGAATACAATTTCCTAATTCAAGTAGTGTTGCATCCAACATAGAGGAATTCTGTATTAGCCCTCATCTTGACAGACAAGGAGCAATTGATCACAGTACTCAAAAATATTGGTAATCTAGGTGCAAGTGATCATGACTTGATTACATTTATCATGTGCAAATAGAATAAAGTCAAGATCGATCTATCTAGCTATCCATCCATCCTCGGTGCTTTACAAGGACCAATTTCACAAAGCTGAAAACCGTTGTGAGCCAGATCAGCTGGGAGGAAGATATATAAACAGGAGAATCTTGAGTAGGAGAAGGGAGGTTATTTTAACTCTGTATTTGGAACTGGTGCAACTGCTGCTGGAATAGTGTGTCTAGTTCTGGTGCCTACAGTTCAAGAAGGATGTTGACAAATTGGAAAGAGTTCAGAGAAGAACCATGAGAATGATTAAAGGATTAGAAAACCTGCCTTATAGTGATAGATTAATCAATGGCTTAACAAAGAGAAGGTTAAGGGGCAATTTGATTACAGTCAAGGTTGATGATAAGTTTATTACAGTGGAGAACAAATATTTAATAATGAGCTCACTGATGATTTTTAAAACAAGATTGGATTCTTTTCTAAAAGATATGTTGCAGGAATTATTTTGGAGAAGTTCTTTGGCCAGTGTTATTCAGGAGGTCAGGCTAGATGATCACAATGGTTCCTTTTGGCTTTGGACTCTATGATCAAGAATCAATGGTTGAAAACTGAAGGCAGACAAATTCAAATAAAAAAATAGGCACAATTTTTTAACAACAAGGGTGATTAATCACTACAACAAACTATAAAAGGGAAGTAGTGGATTCTCCATTTTTATGTCTTCAAATCAAGACTGTTTGCCTTTCTGGAAGATATGCTTTAATCAAACACAAATTATTGGTCAGAATAGATGATCTGATGGTACCTTCTGGTCTTACACTCCGGAAGCATAACAGATTCAAACTCTAGAGTCAAGTGTGTTCCATGATGCACCACACAGAGCTTAGTGAGAAGGAAATCCACATTGCATATGGCAGATGTAGTCTTCCAGGGAGCTCAGCCCATAGGAGAGAATGGAGACTCCAACTACAACTTCAATGAGACAATGCACCACAGTGGGAAAATGCAGTTTAATGTTTTATTGAACTGATTCAAAACTAAACTGTCTGGGTCAGTTCAAAAAAATTAAATATTCTTATTAAGGTCAAAAGGACTAGAAATAAAATGTTTAATTTAATCAGTTTTTTTCAGCAAAGTCTAGATTTTTCTGCATAAAATTTTGATTTTGCAGAAACTGCATTTTCTGTCAGAAATTCATTTGCTAGAAAATTCACATCTAGTTCTCTATATAATACATTTTAACCAGACTGCAAGATACCATTTTTTGAGCACGCAAAATCTTATGGTGAACAACCCCTCCCCCCCCCTTGATTTGCTATCTCTCTTTTAATATAATTCATTTGATCTGTCCATAGTAAGATTTAATAGTTTGTAGATGGCTAGATATGAGAGACTGTAATATATCTAATGAAATCCTTCACCTGGTAACTGAGAATTGCAAAATTCTAAACATAATTGTCCCATCTAATGTATGTGCAGTTGGTATTTACATGCTTGGCCTGTTTTGCATGAGAGTGTATGTCTTATGGAAAACTTTTTCATAATGCAAATAGTGTATGTAAAATCTATATGGAGCCAGAATGAGAGGGAATGGTGGAGCTGCTGGCAAAAAATAAGCAAGATGCAATGATCTTTGAAGTAAAAATAAATAAAATAATAAATAACCTTACCAAATGTTTAAATAAAAATTTACACACACGAGTTACATCTGCAGATCTGCCTCCAGACAGCTGTTACTTGAGCTAATAGTATTTTCAGAGCTGATAACCCAAGGTCTTCATAACCTTGGCAGAATCACAGGGGCAATCTTTGCATAAAGAGGAAACACTCTTTAACAATTTCTCCAGTATATTAGTCACACCCTGGCTTTTCTTCAACATCAGATATGCATGGATATTTGTTCCAGCAGTTCCTTTTCCCTTAAACATGTTGGACCAAATACTTCCCTACATGTGGTTCTCGTCAATTTCTTTAAGAACTGAGTGTGTCTATCTGGTAGCAGAATGCGACCTTTCTAATGAAGCAAAGAAAAGAAATTGAAGCCCACTTTCCACTGATTTTTGAGTTTCTCCTATGCCCTTTTCACCAACCCAGGATAGCAATGCATTAGACAGTTGTTCCAAACCTTGGAGCGGGGGGCGGGACTTTGCCTGCAAGACTCTTGTGCCACAGAATCAATTCTGTTTATTATCAGTGTTGCCAGCAGTTCCTTCCTTCTGGACACTAAAATTAATTTTCCTCATCTTGGCATGTATAGGACATGAGCATCCCTCTTGACCCATTGCCAGGGCATATGCAATTATCCTAAGTATGGAGGTTATGAAGGAGGCAGCTTTTAAAGCATTAGAAATGGCAGCTTTCAGACATTAGCAGATGGTGGATTTAGCCAATTCTTCCAGAATACTAACCAGTTTCTATCGCATACAGTAGATTGACGATAGCTATTCTCCTTTATCACTGGATACTATGGTGGTATAAGTCTTGCACACAACCGTTCCTTTGTATGGACACATGATTAGAATCCTATGTCTATGTATAAAATCCATGCTCACATTATTCTGTCAGTCATATTCTATAATGTCAGCACTGCCATAATCTCCAATAAAAGAAATAAAGGCAAAGCCACTCAAATATGCATCAAAACTGTAGGCAGTACTTTAGCATTAAAACACCATCTGCCCTATGGAATGAGTTCCATTGACTCCTTGGGAGGCAGATAAAGCAATGAGCTAAGACAAGGGAGATCTGGATTCAATTCTCACCTCAGCTCCTCTCCTGCACTTTGATCTTGGCCAAAGCATTTCATCTCTCTGTTTTTCACTTGTCCTGTCTATAAAAAGTGATAATGCTACTTTCCTCACTTTGTATAGTGCTTTGAGATCTATTGAAAGAGCTATATCAGAACTACGTAGTATTATTCACTATTATTATTTTAAGTGGAATTTTAAGACTCCAACCTTTTATTAGAGCATAACACAAAATGACTGGTTAAAGCAGTATAAATACAATAAGATAAGAGTTTCCTAAAGACAGATAGGGTTAGGTTTTTGAAATCTGGACTCCCCTTCTTGCCTGCATTTGCAGGTGCAATTAATGTTAGCTACATATTGGACTACTGTACCTGATGTACAGGTATAATCAGCTAGATAAATAGACAAATGGTATAAACCGCAGACACAACAAGGACAAATTAGTTAACACGAAGCTGAAAACAAGGCAGTTTGTAGCTCATTAGCCTAAAGTCATGCTCGTATGGAGACGTAGAACATGAAATATTCTGGCCCTTTGTGGATTTCCAGCAATATGTGCCTCTCTCTGATTGCCTGGAGAAAGGCAGCTTCTTTAACCCCATAGACAGGGAATATGACCATATTAGAGAATAAAAACCTGTGCCACTATTTTGCTTAAAGTTAGAGTGGTGGCCTGAAACTTTTACTCTATGTAGTCAGTATTTTGGAGAGATGTTTTCCTGAATATTTTACAATCCGTTCTACTCTTTCAACACACTGACAGTACGTGGTGCGGGGGACAGATACTTTCAGACTTGAACCCTGAATGTGTTCCTCCAAGTTGTTTAGTACCTTTTACATGTTACTGCCTTTGACAGCTTTCATTATAGATGGTGATGTTTGCAACAGTTGCCTAAGTTCCCTTTTCCTGGCAATTAGCTGTGGCTTTTGACTGACAGTGCAATATTAACTGTGCATTGGCATTAAGGGCTGGATTTTCAAAATTGTGTGATAGCATTTATGCCCATAGAACTGGTAACAGGGAGTGCAAATAGATACAGTGCTCATGTCATATACTGGATTAGTGCCTGTGATCATGTCTCCCTCTAGTGGCTGATACCAGTAAAGATAAGCCTCTGCTCCATACTGAAAGATGTTGGAGTTACTCCCTTATAGAAAATGGTAGTTGTTTCTGCTGATTGCAGATGCAGAGAGTTGTGTGTGAATATTTTGTGATTGCAGTTTAGCCTTTGAGTTTTGAAAATTAGATCATAAAGGTCCTATAGCTTTTCCTGATCTAAGCTTAAAATTCTTAAACAGTCTACAATGCTGCAAAATAAACAAACGCCTCAGATGCACAACCAGACACCTATCATTGAGATCGCTGACCCAAAGCATAACAAAAACAATCATGTAGGTGGTTTTCATCCGTGACCTGTCAGCTTTATGATGCATAGCAATAGAATTAACTGTCATAAAGCAGATTATTTTTATCAGATTTCATAAATTATCAGATACTTCTTGATTAGGTGGAATTTTCCCATATACAATTTGTAGCAATTGGATTATAATAAAGTTACTCTTAATAAGCTGTAATTAAAAAATAAAAATAAACCAATATCTAAAAGGACCTAATGGCCACCAAAACTATTGTTTTGCACTTTGGGGTAAATTATATGGTTCCATTATTGCCTCCTGTTCTTATTTCAATGCCACATGAATTTCTGGAGCCTGGAAAATGTAATGCATTTTTGCTGCAGATAGATTATTTTCTTATCAGTCTCTGACAATTTGTATTCTAACACCCCAGCTTTTTGCCATCACACCAGACTCGGAGAATTATTCTAGTGTGACCACTGTTTGAATGTACTCTTTGGTGTACTCTTGAATATTGCCTGAGGCAGTTTGTCTGCCTGCCATTTTTTACATTACCCTGATGACCTGAAAAAGAAAGCACGATCTATAAAGTAGAAAATGGTCTACTGTTTAAAGTAGCGTTTTGTGTTAAGAGATTCTTATCTTTTTATTTGACTATATGAATTGTAAATATATATCAAACCACTCACTTTTCATTTAGCAAACATAGCAGAAAACCTGCCAGTTCTATGTATGCTGGATAGTTTTGTGTTCCCTCCTTTGTCGTTCATAAGTAAACCGAAACAAATGCTTTATAGTGCAGCTTGTCCTCATAGGATTAAGTTAGGTACCCACTGTAAAGTATATGAAGACAGCATCAACACATCCTCAATGAAATTTGACTGGTGCTCTAATCCATGTCGATCACTGTTACTCTCTTTAACAACTATTGTCAAACACCACTTTCTACACACGGTGTGTGTGTTTTTATTTCATATATTTATATAGATCTTTTATTTCTGTGTTTGTATATATATACATCCCAATCCAGCAAAGCATTCAACACATTCTTAATTTTAAACATGCAAGGACTCCTGTTAAGGTCAACGCTTAAAGGCTTTGCTGGATAGGAGCCATATTGAACACTTTATAGTTATTAAGGGTTTTATTTGAGGCATCTGAGTGCTGGGGACTCACGGGTATTGACAAAACTATCACAGCACATCACACTTTCATATTTTCTGTATATGTTATAAAAAAAGGATTTGGGGAACGTTTTAGTGAGTTTTAAAACAATTTATTGGGATTATTTTTTGTATTGCTTTAATTGCAAAGCGAGTTACCATGTATCCAATTGTATAGAGTTTAGAGAGAAAAAATGGTAACTAATATATTTTAAATATATCTAAAATTGACTTTAAATTGTTTTTCAATACCTAAATATATCAACTATCTTGGGACCACCTAGGTCTTAAAGCAAGCATTGTATGTCACATAGAAAAGCTGGGACTCTCTCCTTTTTAATTCCCTGTGACAATCAAATTTCTTCTTTCCCCCGCTCCCTCCAAGTAGCTGTTGTGATGGAGTAGGGGCTGTGTGTGTGGGGAACGGGAAGGAGTAGGGACTGTCGGTGTGGGGAACGGGAAAGCAGGGGATGTCTGTAGGTGGCGGACAGGTAGTCAGGGTGTAATCCGAACCCGGCAGGGGGGAGGGGGGAGCACCTGGGCGGAGGAGAGGGGAACAAAGGTTTTTTCGGCCGGAGGAGGAAAGGCAGGACAGTTTGGGTTTGGGCTGTGGGGAGGAATTCAGGGGATCCTAGCTGGGATCCAAGCACCCTGAACCCCCAGAAGGACTCAGTGGAAGGGTCCTGACTGTGCCTGCAAGCTCTGCTGTAACCTGTGTTCCTGTTGTCCAATAAACCTTCTGTTTTACTGGCTGGATAAAAGTCACTGTGGGTCCCAGGAAGAGGGGTGCAGGGCCGGACTCCGTGACAGCTGTATTGTGAAAGGAAGTTAGCCATTTAGGACTCTCGCCTAGATTTTGGAAGACCCAGTTTCAAGTCCCTTAGACACTCTGTGCCTCAGTTTCCCATCTATAAAATACGGATAACAGCACTTTCATAGCTCACAGGAGTGTTTTGAGGGTAAATGCATTATAGATTATGAGACACATTCAGACCCTACAGTAATTAGGCCATATATGTACCTAGAGTTGGCTACAATTTTTTGGATAAAACTGGTTGTTATTGTGTTGTTTGTTGTTTTGCTAAAAAATGCAAATTCAAGTCAACAGAAACATTTTCTGAATTCATGTCAATTTCAATAAATTGTTTCTCTCCAAACAAAAAGAAGAAAAAACACTCTTAAAGTTGGAAAAAAACATTTCAAATTTTCAGTCTGGGGTTACCAGGGGATTTTGGCACAAGACATTGTGCTGGTGGTGGTACTGCCCCTCGTATGCCATTTAGCCCTGTGGTTGGAACTCTCATGGGGGATGCGGAAGACGGCTATTTTAATCTTTTCTCTGGAATAGCAATATGTGATGGAGCAGAGAAACCTCACACCGTCAGAAAAAGGGTTCAAGGGAGACTGAGAGCCTATGGGCCCAGCTAGCCCTGTCCATCTAAACCTACAGCCGATGCCAGGCCTGGAGGGGGAAGAAAAGGAGAGAACCTGGCTCAGTTCATGGCTGAATGGATGTAGCTCTGCTTTTGTATGTGAGGGGAGCTTCACTACAAGTCTGGCAGTTGTGACAGCCACTGGGAGAAAAGCCCTGCATGCCTGGCTGAGGGAGAGACTGTTGAGGAGACTGAGGAGCACCCAACTGTGAGTCAACTTTACTGTTTGACTGTCAAAACATTGTGGGTGTAGGGCCCCTGCAACCATACATCTGCTCTTGCCTAGAGGGACCTGAGGCCATGACAGGATGCTGCAAAAGGTATACAAGACTGGACTATGGGTGCCACACCCCAAACGTAAGGGCCATCGGTAGGAAGTAGCCATGGGCAGTGGCCTTAGACCCTCCACTGGAAGGACCCTGTCAGTGCTGCTTCACACAAGGCCCTGGACTGGAATCCAGGGGAGGAGAGAGTTCAGGTCCCCCTATCACACACTTTTGAGGACTGAGGCCCAGAAGTGAGTGGCAGCCAGAAGGTTCACAGCCAAAGATGAGAAGCCAGGCACCTCTGCTGATCAGTCAGAAAAAGCAAGGGCCTGCAAGTCAGATGTGCTAACTATTATGTCACCCGTCCATCAAGTACCCTATCAGAGACTTGAAACCAGGTCTCCCCCTCCCAGGTGAATGCCCTGGCCACTGGGCCATTGGTTATTTTGTTGAAGCTGTTCCACTTTGTGTGAAATACTTGAGTAGTCATTAGGCCACAGAGCAAGGCAATGACTATATAGCTGTGTGTTTCGGGCACTCATCTGTAAGGAGGGAGACCTAGGTTCAAGTCCCTCCTCAAGAGCAGGGATTCAAATCTAGGCCTCCTCCATCCAATCTCTGAGCTAAAGGTTATAAGAGCGGCAGCACCATCAGTTTTGTGAATCTAGCCCTTCGCTGGCTTTGCTTCGGGGGAAAGAAAAGCCCAAACCAGAACGTTTTGTTTGACCTGAACCATTTATTATTATTATTATTTTATTTTATTATTATTTTCTAACTGCCAGCTAACTGAAAAATAAATTTTCCCTCGCAGTTCTCAGAATCAGAGAGAAACTCCTCCCTTCAAGCATAGAAATGTTTTGACCCTTTGTATCAGACCTATCTATCCCTCAAACTCATTTGGTTGTGTGTTCTTATTTTAGCACCATCCAGGAAAAAAAAAATGTGTATCTGGATAGAAGGCCACACTTTTTTTCCCCTGGCTTGATCCCTTTGTGCTTGAATTTCCTTTTCCAAATATTGTCTGTTCCTGTTGATGTGCCATTTGTACTCAGTTTCAAGAATGAGATTGGAATACTGACTTGCATATCTAAGGAGTAAGAATTTTTTTTTGATCCCAGCCCGATTTTTCTCTTGCTGGGCTTCTAGCTCATGACTGATTTATAGGATCAATACAATGCAGCACTTGTGCCATGAGAGGTTTTTCATTAAATGGGTTCCTAGGATTCCAAAGGTTCAAAAAGGAATGTTAAAAATAGTATTTTAGACATTCATTTGAAATCCAGTGAATGACGAGGCACTGAATGTGCTTTTGGAAACAATGTAAAATCTAAGTTGAACTAGAGTAACAGCTGGTGTATACTTTATCTTTAAATATATATATATATATACAGGATGAAAACTCAGTGAAATATAATATTTCATTCAGGGGTCTTTTCTGTGAATGGACTATAGAGCAGACAAACTGATCTAGATATACTATGTGCAGCCAGAGACTATACCAGGGGTGGCCAAGCTTACTGATCCTCCGAGCCACATATGATAAACTTCAGAAGTTTGATAGTGCAAGACACACACAACCTGCCCCACAGGGCGGCACCTACTGGAGTGTTATGCTTCTGCCCCAATGCTTCCTTGCAGGGCTAAAGCCCCAAGATCCCCTCCCTGCATGGCAGAAGCCTCTAGCCCCACTACTCTGCCACAGGGCAGAACCCCCAAGCTCCCCCCTCCTGTCTAGTAGGTGGAGAATAGGGTGGGGCGGGGGGCTCCGCAAGCTGCACTTTAACTGTAAAAGAGCCACATGTGGCTCATGAGCTGTGGTTTGGCCACACCTGGACTATACATTTGTCTATGTTAATATAGATAGAGAATTGATACTATTTTCTTGGGTTAGAGGGCCACATACTCACCCTTGTTGTGACCCCTGTGGAAGCCAGCTAGATCTCTGCAATTGGGGATTCCTCAAGCACGAGTAGTCCCCACTGGGTGTAGAGCAGGCAAAGCCAGCATCTATATTACCTCCTCTTGTTCCATTATATTATTGACCACTTTCAGAGACAGGATACTGGTCTAGATGGAACCTGGGTCTGACCAAATAGGCAATTCTTATGTTTCAATGGAGTGGGGATGCCAGGGGCATGTCACAGAGAGGCAGGGATGGGGCTGTAGCATAATGACAGCCAGCTGATTGGAACCACAGTCAACAGCATAGTTCTTAGTCTGCTTGAAACCATACTGGGGTCTGCACAGAACTGGTCCCGGAATCAAGGAGCTGCAAAGTCTCACTTTTAGCTCCCTACACTGCTGTACATAACAGATACCGGTGCAATCGAGAATCTAGCCCGCTATTTATCAAATAGCCATCGAAATGGTGCTCTCTTTTTAACATCCTACACCATATTGTTGTACAGATTTATTTTGTCCTGTATAAATTTGTTTTCTCCCCTAAAAAATAAATTGCCTTATACATCCACGGAAAGCAAAATGTAGCCATACGGAGAAGTAGTTTAACTAGGGATATGTTTCCAGTCATTTGCTCAGTTCAGTGATGCTTGACTACTTCAGTTTCCATACACCCTTTTGCCAAAAGTTATAACTTATGTCCTTTTATCTTTATCAGAGACCTGCATTGCATTTGGACATAATTGGCAATGGGCAATTAAATGCAGGCATATTAAGAGGACATAAACCAGTCAGGAGGAACCTTATCTCTTTGGATTTCTTTCTACTGAATTACTGAAGAATGTTGCTTAATTTGGCATCACTAAATTCTGTGTGTGTGGCCACTTTCTACAACCAATGTAGGTTGCAATCTTACTTTCCTCGTCCTAAGTAACACTTGCTAGCTTTCCTATTGTCCCTGCCTTTGGTTGCTGCATTGGAGACACCATGTTAATAATCTCCATGGAAATACCTAAGACCTGATTTTGATCCCACTCGCAACAATAAATTCTGATTACTTCAGTGGTGTTCCACCTAATTTACACCAGCTTAAGTGATATTGGAATCAGGCCTTTTCAAATTTTACTCTGTGGGATATTCTGCACCAAAACATTAAAAATTCTGAGCCAAAGATATAAAAATTATGTGCATAATATTTTAAAATTTGGCAAATTCTGCAAATTTTATTTGTCAAATAAATGTGGAGGCTCCAGCATGGCATGCACAGAGATGGGAGAACACTGTACAGCTTCCTCCTGGGACACAGACTCAACGGTGAGGTTGCACCTAACTGTGACAGTGCAAGGACCAATCCTGCCCCAGAAACACCCCAGGGCCCTGTCCCTCCTTGCCAGGTGCAACAGGTGTGAGCAGGCAGGCTCAGAAAGGCAGGATCCAAGTGTGAAGGGGCTTAGTGTGAGCGGGATCTAGGTGTGGTGGAGAAGGTTCTGTTTGGGGCAGTCTGGGTGCGGGTGGCTCAGTGGGGGATCCAGATGTGGGGGAGGATCTGGACGCACAGGGGCTTGTTGGGGGGTTCTGGGTGCAATGGTAATGGGACTCTGCAGTGGGGTCCCAGTGAAGGTGGTTGGAGCTCAGCAGGGGAGATCTTGGTGTGGGGGGATAGAGCTCAGCAGAGATGTCCGGGTGTAGGAGGCTCAGTGGAGAGTCCAGATGCTGGGGGAGTGGTGATCAGTGGTGGTGTGGGAATCCAGGTGCAGATGGTTAGGGCTTGTTAGGGTGGGGATCTGGGTGTAGGTGGCTCGTTGAGGTGGTCCAGGTGCAGGGGGAGTGGGGCTCATCGAGTGGGGTTCTGGGTGTTTGAGAGGGAGGCTCGGTGGGAGGGTCTGGGAATGAGGGGATCTGGATACACAGGTTTGGGTGGATGGAGGATCAGCTTCCTATATAGTGACCCCCCTCACCCTACATCTGAGGAGTGATGGGTGCAGAGCTTTCTACAGCTGGGGGAGAAATCTGGGGGTGGGTCTGACACCGGCCCCGATGTCATGTAGGGGAAGAGGAAGTCCCATCCTGCCCAGCCCAGCCAGGACTAGCAGTTGAGCCTGGCACAGGGCAGGAGCCACCATCCGGGTCTTCCCCAGTCCCTTCCTCTGCACCATAGTGATTTACGTCTCTGCTGACTGCCCTGGGCACCTGAAATATACTGATGGGGAGGGCCGCATGACCACTGTTGTGCCTTCCCTTTGCTTCCCTGTCAGAAAGTCGTTTTTCAGTGGGGAAGCAAAGAAATCTACAGGGGACATCAATTCTGTGCATATGCAATGGCACAGGATTCCCCCTGGATTAAAATTTGTTGATGCCCTTGTTATGAACCATGGCTACACTTTAGATCTGTTATTAAAAGAAGAAATTAAAAAAAAAAAAAAAAAAGAACCAAAGTAACTGGCTAGTGTTGTCTTATGTCCCTTTGTGATAATAACAAAACATAATATATTAATTTTCATATAGATTTAATTACTTTCTACCAAATAGTCATTAGTAGCACCAGTTGGTAGCATTTGTTTCAAATTTTGGCAATGCCTCAATTTAAAACTATATCCATTTTAAATGAAAATTTTCCACTTATTGCTGCACGTGAGATATATGCTGACAACAATGGAAATATTTAAGTTCTTTTCGATTTATATAAGATGGTTAATGCTCCATGGAATAGCCAGTGTTTGCCAGTGACATAATGTGTTCCCCAGAGAATCAGCTCATGCATAAACTAACAGCAGTTACATAAAGAGGTAATTCTATGTATAAAGTAGACTGGAATATGTTTGCTCTGCTGCTTTGGTATGCAGTGCATGGTAGAACTTTTGAGGTTTGTTTTAGAACAATCAGCTGAAAAAGTACAAAATTAAGAAGCAATCCTTGAAAAGCAGGCAGAACGGAGAGTGTTGTGGCAATAATCTTAGACAGAACAAATGGCTCTCCAGGGTTGCAAAAAGTGCAGCATTCTTCACTCTTTCAAGCCATGGTGGTAGATTATTTACATGCAGATCATCCACAAAGTGCTGAGTTGCTCCTGTATAGAATAACTCAGGCCTTCAAATCACTCTGAATAGACCAGGCCAAAGCTATAGATTTCTGCAGACCTTTCTGTTTGATTACATTTAGGTTGGATTCACAAATTTGTCAAAATAAGTCAGCTCATTTATTTAGGGTTAAATGGAATACACGTGAAGAAATGTTATAAATCTGATGAAAGAAATGTCCAAATGCAATTATAATCTTGAACTCTGAAAGTTCACACCCACTGCAATCAGTACTAGTGCATGAACCCCTGTAGGTTCTGGCTTGCATGATAAACTTTGGTTTAAATGAACTCTACCATTCTCATTTACCTCAAACGTGTGTATTTTTGAAGACTTTCTTAAGGGAAAAGATGTAAGAATATTAGTAAATTTATAACCAGGCACACTGTCCTCATGATAGGAGCAGGTTCCTGTTTAAAGAAACAAAAACAAAACAACAACGAGCAAACATGCTTAGGCCCCTCCATCTCCAGTTGCTGGGGTTGTGTAGAAGGGAGGGGTATTTCCATTTGCTGGAGATGTCATGTTTTGTTCTTTTTTCTGTTCCCCCATTGCAGAAACATTTCTAAGGACCGACTCTTTACCTGCCTCTTCTTTATCAAAGAAGAAGTTTAGTCTTGATTACAATGGACTCAATCTCTGTTGTCATCACTCTAGGTGACAGGCATGAACAGTCAACAAAGGAGAAGCACATGACTTCTCTGAAGTTCTTCGTTGACTAACTCATCCCCTAAAATAGGATAGGTGTCTACTCTACAGTTTCTAATTGATCTATGTTTAATCAAGCTGCTATCATGTTAATACTTGAGTGACTCTCAGAAAAAAAGCTGACACAAGATAGGGTCTTGCATGTGTATTGTATTTCTCTCTCCTTTTTAGGAGGTTTCTGGAATTACTCCTATTCACACCTCTCCTTTCAACATGTATGTACAAGAGTGTCTCCTCTTTCTTCTCCTATCATCTTAGTCTTATGGTAGGGTAGACTAAATAAAGTCCTGTATTTTGTTCTATAGGCAATGAACTCTGTGGTCTGTCAGAAAGCAGATACATGGTCCTGCACTAGTTGCTGAAAAGGCTCTGTGCCCCACATTCACAAATGTGACCTTTGGGGATTAACTGTTTCATAATTCCAGTGCAGCACAATGGTTGACGGAGATCTCAGCCCCTGTGAGGGGATGATTTACTTTCCTGTTATGAGCTTCAGACAGTGCCTCGCTTTACCCATAGATTGGGTAGTTTTAGCTACTTTGTGCAAACAAAAACTCCCCCATTTTGGGGGGAAAAACCCCTCTTCCTGGAGAAACAATCAGCATTCAGGTGAGCCTTTTTCCATTCTCTTAATAGGCACCATAGTGATTCTCTTGGTTCAGTGATGCACTCTACTAAATTCTCCTTCTTCTCCAATTCTTCTTTCACTTTAGAAGCTGCAAAATTGGTATCCTCTGTACTGTGCTGAGGAAATAAGGTACATCCCTTTCTTTCTATAGAATCCACCCTGATTCTTCCTTTAAGCAGGACATTTTCACCAAACACCATATCTGCTTTTTCAGTGTCTTTTATGAGACCCAACTCAACAGTTGGGGCTCACGTCAAAGAGGATACTTGCCATGACTCAATTAGTGACAAATGCATGCTCTTTGCCTTTCTGCCATAGGTTGTATGGTCTTCTAATTGACCCAGACAACCTTATCTCTCCCTTTAGGTTATTGATCACTACCTTGGACTGCTCCAGCAAAACATCTGTGTCTCTGAATTAATCTCCTGAATCAGTTTTAAACTTAATAGTATTTTAGATCTTGAGTTAAACAGTGAATGCTGTCTTTGGACACAGATCCCTGGAAATAAGTATGACTTTACCTATCTCCTTAATTCCTTTGCTCCAACAGACAACCTCTCAAGTCCTATTTTTTCTTACATTTCCTGCACATGTTCCACCAGCTGGGCAAACTCCATTTGTTGTGTGTTGGCTTTTGTCATGTCTCTACCTGGCATGCTCTTAAGAGGCTTTTTAAAATGAGTCTTCCCTTTTCTCCCTGGAGACTTTCTCTGTGCTATTTGTTAGACCATGCTTCCATTCCTTTTTTTTTTTGCTTCTTGCAACAGGCATGTCAGCCGGAGCTAATGAAATGCATTGTCTTTTCTAAAGTTTGCGTAAATATTAACTTTAATTTTTCTAGCAGTTGCCTGTTTAAAATCTCATTTACTGGAAAATGTCTTACGTATTCTACCGTATTCAAACTAAAGCTATAATACTGTGCTTGTTCATATAGGTCCCATATAAAAATGTTCTTTCTCTCACTCCCTTGCCAAAAGCCCATGTGTGAGTATTTCTTTGCCCTTTGGAAAGGAATATTCATCCAACATTTTAAGAAAAATGCAGAGCTATTTTCATCTTTGTACAAATGAAAAATGAAAAGTTTATCCACACTTTGAAAAGGAGAAAGCCCTGCTTAATTGTAAATATTTGAAAACTTCATCTCAAGGAGACTTAACTACTCCACCCAGAGCACTTCCAGTCTGAGTCTTAAAGCCAAGGACTTGTTTAAAGCATTTGAAAAAAAGAAAACTGCAACTTCTCCCATGTGTTATGGGGCAACTTCTAATTTTTGGGGGGGAGGGAGGGAGGGGCAAAAAAAACACCACCACATGGTTGCAGGTTGACATCAAATATTCAGGGCTAAGAGTGAACATTCAGAAACACCTGGGTGTCTTAGATAATTTTTGTTCCAGTGACTTGTATTGTAAACTGAGTAGTTACTTTCTGCGAGGGTCACAGAGAATTCAATATCACAAAGACCATGGTACTTTGTATTAGAGATATTACATTAACTGCTGAGTAGTGGAAAAGTGCTGGCAGTAAAATCCTGGTGCCCTTTTCCCATCAATGAATAGCTGTAAAATAATTTTACCGGCAGGATTTGTGATCACTTCCACCTGCCAGCAATTTGTGATGAACTGTGTTTCATAAGAAATTTGTTTTATCTATCTACCACTTTAGCTGCAGTTTGACATATCCCAATTGAGAAGATTTCCTTTTCTTTAACCAAAGAAATCATGTTCCACTTGAACATCGTTTCATTTTTCCCCCCATAAGTATATTGTATCAACAAGTGATATGGATTTAACTGTTCCTATTTAACCTGCAAGTCTGACTAACAATGTTCATGTCAGCATAATGTATATTTTACCTAAATACTTGGGACCAGATCCTCCAACTCTTACCCAGGGTTAGTAGCTTATACCACAAGTCGCACCACTGAGTTCAAACTATTCATGATGTAATGTGCATGAGGGTATCACAGTCCAGCCCTAAACATCACATTTTTTTAGTGTTGTTTCTAATTCCATACTGATTTATAGGTCCTATCTTGCATCCTAGAAATCAATGAGAGATTTGCCACCATTAACTTCAATGGGAAAAGGAGCAGGGGCATAATTAAACATATGATTTTTAAAAGTGAGCTCTAGAAGTCGTCACTTTAATAAATGGGAGTTTTCTTCTTTTTCACATGCTAGAGAAGCATTTCTCCCTATATGGAATTTTAGATGAGGGATTATAATAGATAGAAGGCAAATTAACACAGTGTTGTTCTAACCTCTCTGGTTATAAGAATCAGTCATGTAATTTACAAGTGATATAGTGTAAAACTTACACAACTAATAATCATTGTAATGATTATAAATAATGTATCTTGGGATGCTATTACACAACAAACATCCCCCCATGCTGTGTCTCTGTGTCTCACTGTTCAATTATTTAAGACTCCTTGATAATTATAGACTTGTTTTAAGTCTGTCTCCTTAGATGATT
Source organism: Chelonoidis abingdonii (assembly GCF_003597395.2). Taxonomy (NCBI): domain Eukaryota; kingdom Metazoa; phylum Chordata; order Testudines; family Testudinidae; genus Chelonoidis; species Chelonoidis abingdonii. Next base: position 18,730,727 of record NC_133774.1, read on the forward strand.
AGGAATTGTAACCCCAGCCAAAATATCAACACTTTTATTTTTTGACACCACCGTTCAAAATAAAATCACATTGAATATTGAAAAAGGAAAGGATTATTTTGTTTAATCTTCCAATTTTTCTGTGAGCAAAGGCTATTTCAGTTGAAAGCACTATCCCGGAAAAGAAATAAAACCAGCACTTCAGACCACAGCACTATGATTATGATCCTCCAAGGAAAGGAGTTGGAGATGCCGCGGGGGGGGGGGAGGGGAGGAGATAAATCATGTTATCATCTCTTTAAAAATTAATTGCACTAATATATGAATTATATATAAAATAATATTTATCTCCCTTGACATGAATTCTGCTGATGAAGTTTCTTGCACTAGTGGGTCCTCTGTGGTTGAAGCTCTCCATTACTCAAATCACAACATGGCAGCGCTACTCACATTCTGGTGGGATGTCACAAAACTTAAAAATGGGCACTTCCCTCCTGTGTGCCTCAGCAAACCTACAGCTAAGGAAATTCCAAGCCATTTAGGAGAACCAGGACAAGAGGAGTATCCTGGGGATTGAAGAGCTCATGAGAAGGGGGCTCAGGAAGCCTGAGAGCACAGGAGCCCTTGCTTCAGCCCATGTACACTTCTCAGGAGGGTAGAGCTTGTCTACACAGCACCAGCAAAGCAAACTAAAGGAGTGTGCCTTGTAAAACACGCTAATGTGTTACACTCTGACTGCCCCATGTAGACCTGCTGGTATGCTCTAAAAGGTATCTAGTTTAATACTACATTAACCCAAACTAGGTACCTTTTAGAGCACTCCAGCAGGGTCTATATAGGGCCGTTACAGCACGGAATGTTAGTGCACTTCACAAATCACACCCCTCTGGTGTTCTTTGCTGCATCATGTAGACAAGCTCTTAATCAAGTACAAACAGCCTTCCCTCGCTGTGCACTTCACAAGCTTTTTGCACCTACTAGTCAAAATGTGCTGCACATTGATGGAGTGTAACTTTCAAAGGCTCATAATTTGGTCTAATCAAAACCCTTTTCTCGGAACATTCAAAGTCACCGATCAGTGACATTTCTTTCCTCACCAAATTTCAATGTTGTGGCCCCACCAATTTTAGTGATGAAACTGATTGCAATAACAAATGGTCACAAGACTGTTTTTCCATAATGAGGAAAATGTTTCTTCCCACCCCAGTCTCTACTCTTCCTCCTCCTAAAACAATAATCACTGCTGTGCAGATACTGACACTGGAAAATTGCAACCTGATAGGTTAACATTTTGAAAATTATGAGTGACTGTAAGGAGAAAATTAGCATGGAAACTATTCAGCAACTTTTAATTGCTGATAATGCTCCATTTGGTTGTCAACAATCCCTATCCTCCACCCTTAGCCTAATAGCTCAAATATTGTGGGAGGGCGGGGCAGAATTACATCAGGAATTTCAGCTGGCAAATGACCAAGTTTCAGCCCTAAAAAAGGACTTCAAATGTGGTCCACTGGTTGGATCATCAATTTCCACAGTACAAATCAGGTACTCATGGAGTGTGCGAGAAGAACACTGATCCACTGATTTCTGAAGACATGGTAAATATGTAATTCCTGTTCCAAAACTGAGGAAAGACCAACATAACATTGCAAGCTATCAACAAATATCTCTGTCTGTGCCATTCAAGGTGCTGGAGCATCTAATTCTTTAGTGCTTCTCTCCAGAAATGGAGACAATATTCAGCATTGAGCAAGCAGGCTTTTGGAGAAGTCCGACCACCTGCAAACAAATTCTAGCTTTGACAATATTAATCAAAGACCGATTTCAGAAAAACATGAAGGCAGGTTCTGTGTTTCTGGACTTGACAACAGCAGATGACCGACCTTTCACTATACACACACCTTTTTGACCATCCAAGAGCGCACTGTCATTGAGACACCCACGGTGGGGCCACTTGCCTTGCCCTGATTTCTCTGTGATATCGACGTGCTGTGAAGAATGGTCTGCGGCTGATGTTAGAAACAAGTCTCTTATAACTGACCCAATCAACCGTGTACCCAGCTTTGATTTGCAATGCCACTCTGGAGCCCTGGTGAACTGATTTGAAATGGGCTAGGGTCAATGCGTAGCCAGTCTTCCTACTTGGGGTCAGTGAGAGGATCCCATGTGTAGTTATGGCCAAAGACAGACAATATCACACATCACTGATGACTGCCCTCTGACAAAATTTGAGGGGTCTGCACTTCACTGATGAGGCTGCTGAAAAATTGTTTTGGCAAGTTCCACATCCTATTAAAAGAAGCAACTTTAAAGATAGCAGCCACTACCTTTATAATGTATAATTCTTTTTAAATCTATGTGAAAGTAGATAATGTTAACAAAACCATTAGTGTCATAACCTGCTATATATATTTCCTGTTGTCTAAAAGAAACTGCTTTTCTAATGGGACACAGTGAGTTTCATTAAGGTATAGATTAGCTCAGCTGGTTTCCTTCTTATGTCTGTAAAATTCAATATTCTAGGATAATTTTATCTTAGGAAAACATGTAGCAAACACAACTAAAAATATCCATTTTGTCATTGTGTCATTTTGATAACAGAACCTGCAGCTACCAATTGTATCATTGTAGAAGACAAGGTGGAATAGAAAATGTTTTTACATACCTTTTCACATTGTATCAAGACCTTACAAATCTCTGCCACTTCTCTTTTGTGTTGTCACTGTACCTTGATTCTCTGTTAGGATTTTTGGTGAATTGTAGTAAATTTGAAGCAATCATTCTTTCAGATACTTATTTTGGCAACTAATACTTGAAAACAAAAACATGAAATCTGGGAATCAACTGCCTTAGACATCTTGCAGATCTTTTGATTGAGTAAAAAAAAAAAAAGCCACAAAGGAAGATTGTGAACAGATTTCATTTAATGCCTTTAAACTTTGGCTCAAGAAACACAGGCTATAACCATTTAGGTCCCTATCCTTCAAACATTAGCCATATGCTTAATTGAACATATGTGAGTAGGTCCATTGAGTTCAATGTGTGTGAAGTTAAGCACATGCAAGTGTAAGCACAAGTGTTTACAAGATCACGATCTTATTCTCCTTTACCTCTTACACAGTAGTTGAGCTTTTATTTTCTGTAAGCCAGTCATTAGGGGGCAAGAGTACATCTACCTATAATGGGATGAGCAAACCCTGCAGGGTTCTGTTTGCACGAGCTAACCAAATGAGACTTTTTTCGGTGTTGGTGCATAGGGCTTGACATCATCCATTCCCTGCAGGACACTGGAGTTTTGCAGAATCTGAACCCCCAAGAAACTTTGCCCTCATGACAGATTCATCTCCCTTTCCCCTCAAACCCATTGCACACCCTAGGTCATCAGCAGTTGCTCGACGAGGCTGCACCACTTGTCTGTTTAATTGGATGTGATGGAGATGAGACCTGTAGAAATGTCTATACAGAAATGAAATTTGTGAATAAGTAAACAGTCCTGCCCTTAGGCCAATGGCCTCTCCTGAGGCCAATGGCCTCCCTGGGGCACTGAGTAGCTCTATCCCCATCTCACAGTTTCAGTGATGCCATTTGCCCCAGTCCACATCATCTTCTGGGAAGACTGAGAATGAGGTAGAACATCCCTGGTTCCTAGCATAGTAGCAGAGATAGGTTAACTGCAGCAAGTTGAGACTGACCTGCCACCTTGCAGATAACATCCCTGACATCTGAGTCCCTTGCTGATCACTACAACACTTCATTCTGATGCGTTACACCTCTTCAAAGAACCCATAGGCAGACTTTTTTTCTCCTTCTTTGCAGTCATGTGGTTTAGTTTTAAAAGTCTTGAAGGTTGAAGTAACTACAAATCTCTCTCCTTAGAAAACATTTTTCTTGAGATACCTTGGTGGATAATGTCCATTTTGCACTGGGCATCTGGCAAGCTTCCAGTTCTGTGGTGATTTTGCTTATTCTGCTACAGATTAATGGGCTTTTTTAAAGCAGTCGTTTCTGTGATGTAGGGGGGAAAGAAACCCTTTTTATTCTGGCTGGACATTCTTTCCTTGCCATTAAACATGTCTTGGCCAATTAAAGTTGCTGCTTTATAGCCACATTCTCGTCTTATTTTTGGCAGATACCATTTAAGCCCCCAGAACCCTGGCACACACTATCTTTGATGTGCAGTAATGCTGATATAATCTGTGCTTTTGGGTCATAGTGGTTGTGCTTTCAGTGAGCAATCTTTCCAGTCTGTGACTACCATCCTGTTATCTGCCCTGCTCTCAATATTGTGTTCCCTGATTTTTGTGCTCAGCTGGATTAAACCACACAAAAGATCCCTGCACCATACATGTACTACAGATGCAGTATGCACTGTTGCCTGGGATGGTAGTGCAGCTCTGGGTACACACAGCCTTTGGCTGTGCCTTGGCTATAAAGCAGCCAGAACATCTGGAAGAGGTAGATCTTCCTGAACTGCTCTTTAGGTAAATTTTCTGAGCTGTTTGCTGTTTTCATTGGTGACCTTGTTATCCCAGCTGTTTGTGCCAGGTGTCATACCAAAAGAGTTGTGTGCATTACAAGCAGAGAAGGAAGTCATTCAAGAGCTGACCAGATTGTTAAAAATCTCACTGTTTCAGCTGTTTCTTTTATGTGTTTATTTTGAAGCTAGATGGTGTAATGGTCTCCTTGGGAAGCGTGGTGTGATGAGATGGGAATGTTCTTGATGTGTTCTTTGAATACTGAGTGGGGAGTATTGACCTGGGAAGGTTGCAGGGGAGTTTTGCTGGGATTTCCTGCATTGGGGAAGGGAGCATACCTGAGCACCTAACATGAGGACCCAGGAGCAGGGTTGGAGGCCAGGTAACACCTCTGCCCAGGAAACTGGACAAAGGACACAAAGGGAGGAGCCGGCGGGAGGAGCTGAGGGAGGAGCCGGCGGGAGGCTGAATGAGAGGCAGAAGGGATTTACAGTTTGGAGCTGTCTAGGAAATAAAGAGGGGTGACCCAACCAACAGGGCTGTGGCCTCCCTGGGGCCCCCAGATGGACCTAACTAAAGGAGGTCCTGTTGTCTGCATCGGCAAGACTTGTTTTGGACTGTGTTCTGTCTAAACCTTCTGTTTTACTGCCTCTGCATATACACTAATATTCTTAGCTGTGCTAGCAACGGAATGGCTGCCCGGACTGTAATAACATCTCATGCTGTAGCGTCAACTTACCCTAAGATGGGCATCTCTTTGGGAATGTGTCTCATATATTTGGACAGCACCTTTTATAATGGAACCTCCACATGCTATGATAAAAGAAATACAGAAGAAGAATACAGACTATTATGGTCATTTTATAGATGAGGCAGCTGAAACACAGAAAGTAAGAGACTGCACCAAACCCAGGAATCAAACCCAGGAATCAAATTCTGCTGAGTGCCAGACCCAGTGCCTTAATCACATGACGACTTTTCCACCCTACTCTTGATGATTGGTTGTTTCCTCTGATCAAAGTGCAGTTTGTTTGTGTAAAATTATCTGCAAGTATTAATAAATAATTTTTTTATAGTAAAGCAACTCATCAGCTCAGCTTTGCTTTTCCCTTTGCATTCACAGAGTCGGGATGTGGTAGATGTTCAATTAAAAAAAAACAAACGAACAATGGCATGCAGATTTTGCACTTAACCAAGAGACCTAAAAACCCATTGTGGAACATTAACATTCATTTCCGCTGTGAGCAATGGTGGTACAGCCAGTTCTTTGCAGCATGACAAAGTGAAGTTTGCACAGACTCAGGAATGTTTGGGAACTAAAAATTCCTCCTAAAGAAAATTGCTGTGTGAGATTTGATTAATTTATTTATAGGTTTGTTTCTAATCTATAACAATAGTAACTAGATGCTATGCAATTGATTAAAAACAGATTCATAGCAAGGGTAAGGTCATTATGCAATAATCATCATAAACCTGCAGGCCAGGAAAACTCCTATTGCTCCCAAAACCTTGGGACAAGTAGAAGTGACAAATTTCCTGCATGCCAATCAAGGAGAGCAGGGGAAGCTGACCGAGAACCATAATGCACAATAGCATTGAGAGGATGATGGCTGAAGCTGAATTGTCTCAGGCGTGGGACTGAGCAGGGCAGTAGAACTGAGCTATCAGTCACAAGGGGGGAGCTGAGCAGAGCAAAAGAATTAAATTGCCCATCAGAAGTGAGGGGGATAGGCTTAATGCCTGCCATGCAAGTGATGCCTTGGGAGAAGGGGTGGAACCAAGGAGAAGGGCACTGCTAAGCATATTTGAAATAAAGCTTCTATTTCAATATACTGTCAGGCAATCCAAAGACAGTTCTCATTGTCAGATAGTGCAGCAACAGTTTAATTTTCCTTCCAAGCCTGAACAGACCGTGTAGCAGCTTTTAGAGCCTTGTGAATTTAGGGCAACTGCTGTAAGACAGTTTGATTTGATTTTGAGAGCGAGAATAAAGCTTGCAAACCATAGGCCATAGTCACATAGTTCAAAGGCAGATATGTTTGGTCAGGAAGGATGGGGATAGTTCAATTTGTGAACTAAGCCAGACTCAGTTTTGTAATAAAATAAACTACGGTTTGATCACTTACTGCTGCCTCAAACCACAGATTTGATTTCCTCTGAGGAGGAGATGGTTTCTTTAATAGTGGTTTACTGCATCTGCAATTGTAAATTAGCATTTTTGCCAGTGCCTCATTCAGTGCCCAGGATGGATGGTGTTCACATAATGAAAAGTTATTCTCATTGATGTTCAATTCATGCCATCATGCCTTATTTACAGAAATGAGTTCAAACTCTGCTCTAAAGATAGAATTATTAATTTCCTCATGGGCTTTTCTATGATGCTCATCACTATAATGTCTGAGTGCTTCACAATGAATTTTTTTTGCAACACCTTCTATGGTGAATTATTAACCCCATTTTACAGATGGGGAACTGTGGTGCAGAGAGATTATGGTTCAAAGTATTCATTAATGTTGAGGGCCCAGTGTGAGATGCCTAAGATCTGAATTTTTTTTTCTGAGCATTTTATAACGAGCTCTTTAATCTAACTGAGGGAGGTATAACAGGATCCAATGGCTGGAAGTTGAAGCTAGACAAATTCAGAGTGGAAATAAGATACACGTTTTTGACAGTGAGGGTAATTAACTATTGGAACAATTTACCAAAGATCATGATAATTTTAAAATCAAGACGGGATTTTTTTTTTAAAAAATATGCTCTCTCAGTTATTTTGGGGAAGTCCTATGGGCAGTGTTATACAGGAAGTCGGAGTAGACAGTCACAATGGTTCCTTCTGGCCTTGAAATGTATGACTATATGATGGGAGATAGATGAGATGCCTTAATCTTTCGAAGTATAAATATATACCTACCATGGCCTCTCAGCATTTTTGTATACAAGAATTAAGGCTGTGTGACTGTTACGGAGCTCACAGAAGTCATGGATTCTGTGACTTTCCATGACCTCTGTGACTTCTGCAGTGGCAAGTGCTAGCTCAGGAGAGCTCTTGGGCCAGCAGGAGCAGTTTGGGTGTGTGGGAGGGGGCGTTTACCTTGGTGAGGGGGTGATTCCTGGCTCCCACTAGCATGTCCCTGCAGCTCCTAGGAGCAGGGGCCAAGGGGCTCTGTGGGCTGCCCACACATGCAAGCACTGCCCCCGAAGCTCCCATTGGCTGTGGTTCCTGGCCAATGGGAGCTGCAGAGCTAGCACTTGTGGCAGGAGCGGCCCCCCTGGCTGTCCCTCCTCCTAGGAGCTGCAGGGACTCACAGAGCTGGGTAGGGACCCTGCGAGCCCTGTCAACCCTCCCGCCTAGCACCAGTGGGGTTCCAGGCCACATGCCACCACTTGCCCCCACCACAGCACCAGCAGGGGTCCTGGACTGTCCCTTCCGAGCACTCCTGGCCCAAGTTTTAGATAGGAGAATATAGTAAAGGTCACGGACAGGTCACGGGACATGAATTTTTGTTTACTGCTGGTGACCTGTCCATGACTTTTACTAAAAATACCTGTAACTAAAATGTAGCCTTAACAATAATAATCACATACCTACTTTCATCACTTCAGTCAGAATCAACTAATTCTAAAAATGCAGAAGGCCTCATATCTTACCCTACTCCAGTTTCTCATGTGGAAAACATTGACTAAAGAGGGAAGTCTTGAAAATTGCCCAAACTCAAGCTGTGAGCAAATGGCTGAGCAGATTCTTCCATTGAGAAAACTCTGTCCAAAGCCCATATGTACCAATCTAAGATTCACTAGTCCCAGTATTACAATGTCTCAACCAGAGTGTAGGTACTAGGTACCTTTCATCAGTACTTTTTTCAATGAAAACTAGAATATTAAGATTAATTACAGTGATTTTATGTTTCTCATTTTAATTATCGTTCTATGTTAGACTATGTTGACTATAACAGCTTTAAAAGAGAACTGGATAAATTCATGGAGGTTAAGTCCATCACTGGCTATTAGCCAGGATTGGTAAGGAATGGTGTCCCTAGCGTCTGTTTGTCAGAGGGTGGAGATGGATGGCAGGAGAGAGATCACTTGATCATTACCTGTTAGGTTCACTCCCTCTGGGGCACCTGGCATTGGTCACTGTTGGGCTAGATGGACCTTTGATCTGACCCTGTACAGCTGTTCTTATGACTTTGTACATTTGTCTGTGTTTTGGACTAGTTGACTTATAATTAATTATAATTAAGTCCACTGAGTTTTTTCCCCCGCAGCCCAGAAGATCAATAGACTTAATTTTCTCCAGAAAATAGTGATTTTCTATGTGACACAGCTCTCAGTTCTTTCAATAGATTTGGAGTGTGAAACTGGCAAATTGTATGAGACACTCATCCAATAATAAACAGTTATGATTACAACATATTTTATCATATATTATTTATAGAATATCAAAAGTACATGTGATGCTTCATAGAGTACCTAAAAGATAAGAGTTGAAATCCTGGCTGTATTGAAATCAGTGGTTAAGCTCCCAAAGACTTCAATGGAACCAGTATTTCAAGGTCCCCTGGTCCCAGTAGCTTACATTTTAAGCCAAAGAAATATTACTGTATGTAGAACAGTTCAAACAATGAACAAGGGGGAACCATTTCAGCAAAATGAAGCCTGAGTTATATGGCTACAAAACCCAGTGTAGTATCTAGGCTAAATTCAGTGGTGTTGCGTAAACAGAGATGCAAGTTACAAACAATGGCTGTACATCAGTCACAGAATGGCTGTGGATGGGTGACAACGCATTATAATTTTTACCAGTTTGATCAGTCAATGAGAGCCACAGGACAACATATTTAGCAGCAGCAAACAACCTAGGCTATTCCCACCTGGATCCTACAGCATTACTAATTCTTCTCACCTGTACATAGAGCAAAGTCACAGGAAGGATGATAATTGTGATCAATAAAAAGATATAACAACGCATAATAAGCTCATGAGGAGCAGCAACAGATGGGTAAACGTTCCAGCCACAATATCACCTTACTGAGCATTCCAAAGCATTGCTGACTATGGCCTTATTATAAGCCTCTTTCCCAAATCTGGACCTTAGCGTCCAAAATGTGGGTGCCTAGCATGAACCTCCAAGCTTAATTACCAGCTTGGATATTATCTCGCTGCCACCAGACAGGAATTA
>NC_133774.1:18740544-18819943 GCF_003597395.2 Chelonoidis abingdonii
TGATTTTCAAGAGTCAGGGAAGGGAATTTTTTGGGGTCTGAACTTTTGTTCTGTCTCCCAAGCTCATGAAATGGTCTTTCTATCTTCTAATCTTCGTTTCCAAATTGTAAGTACAGAGTAGAAAAACAATATAGGCCTTTTATGTGGTTTGGTTGAGTTTACATTGTTTAACTTGCTGAATGTTTAAAAATTGTATCTCTAATTTGAATAAGTTGTATTATTCATTTTTTCTTTTAAGATTGATCCTGTATTATTGTCATCTTGATGAGCAGCGAAATTATTTGATGTCTTATTTTCTTTCTGTTTTTTAATAAAGCTTCTTTTTAGACTGTTTGAGTTTTTTCTCTCTGGGTTGGGAACTAAGGAACAAAGGGGAGGGAATCACCTTTGTGTTAGAATCTAAACGGAGGGTAAGGCCTGCAGCACCAGGGGAAATATCCTCCAACAGAGAGAAAAACCAAAAGTTTCCTGATTGGTCCTCTGGTCAGGTGTTTGGTTCCCTTTGTTAACCCTTTACAGGTAAAAGAAACATTAACCCTTAGCTATCTATTTATGACAGGCCTGTAGAAATAATAAATACACTCGCAGTTACTTATGCTGAACTGAACACATATAACAGTTACATTTTCTGCTTAATGCTGTTGATATTTGGCTGTGAAATTTATTTGGAAGTCCTCTGGCCACTTGAAACAAATCTTTTGTTTATTTCTGCTTTTATGGTGAAAGGCACCTATTGTTCAATGAGTCAAAGATTGTTGACTAGATTAACTGGCCAGCATTTCCTAAGATAATATTTGCCAGTGATTGAATTTCATACAATCAACAAACTACAGTATATTCTTCCCAACAATTTTTATTGTTGACCAATTGATTGTGACAGCTGTCACCTGAGCTATGAAGCCAATGCTGCAGGATTGAGGATGTAAGTAATAGTCCTTCTTTTGAAATTGGTGAGCTGATCATTGGTGTTTTTGTTCATTGATTTTGTTTCCAGGGTGGTGTCAGTTAATTACTAAGATCTGGTCATTGCATAGAAGTAAGTAATCGTTATGATCATATTTCCAATTGGTTTTTTTTTTCACTCTGCAAATATGAACAACAATTTGCCTGGCTGTAGAAGAGAAGTAAAATATATAATATAATATATAAATACCTCAAACAAAACATTGTAAAGATTCTAACATTCCCAACTGTATCACTTTAGTGTTCTGATAATTGATGACTCAAACAGGAACTCCTCACAACTGTGTCCAAAAAAGGTTTGGATGTGTAAATAAAAACATTTAAGAAAGTATTGCATTTAAGGAAAATAAACAAATGTAGATGTTAATAACTATAGATGCCATCTTTCTAAAAAGAATAATAGCAGACTAGTTTTTGGACAGAATTGCGGTCAGGTGAAAATGGTAAAGAATCACAGAAAACTCACTTAATTCTAATGGTGAACAAAGAACTTTATTACAACAAAGAAAATCATATTACCCATAAGGGTGCTCTCTCTCCCCCACTCCTATGCTGTAGTGCTACTGCTTAGATCCTTGTCCCAGCCCTCTCCTTGTGTCTCACGGCAGATTTAAATAAATAATACATATGTCCTCATGATTGCAGTGATTGTGCACAGTGTTGTTCCACCTGTATAGCAGAAAATTAGCAACTGTGATTCATGTAATAATATCTTTCTTAATTTGTTCGTCCACTAACTACATTTTATTTAGCTTTTCAAAATAAACATGATCACCCAGGGTTAATTTGAATTTACAGAGTCTTGTAATATTATATTGCATTGCTAGATTTTCTAAATAATATAGAAAAAATCTTTTTCATGCACATATAGTTGTAAAAGAGATATGCATACTTAGTATTTCATTGACAAAATTACATTGCATTGATTACATATGTTATTCCTGAGGGCATTCTGCACCAAAAATTAAAAATTCTGTTCACAATATTTTAAAATTCTGCAAAAATCTACAAGTTTTATTTGTCAATAAGTAAATACCGAGGCTCCAGCATGGCAGTGTGGAGCACAGGCCACCGACTGCACGAAGGTTGGAGATCACCCTGCAACACCACCTCCGCTCCCCCAGGACATGGAGACAATGGTAAGACTGCACCCAACCCTGACACAGCACAAGGCTTGGGCCTTCCCCCAAAACACCCTGGGGCCCTGCGCCTCTGTGCCACACACACCAGGTGTGGGCACGCAGACTCAACCAGGCAGGATCTACATGGAAGGAGCCCAGTGTGAGATGATCCAGGTGTGGGGTAAGAGTATTCTGTATGGGACAATCTGGATGCAGGCAGCTCAGTAGGGGGTCTAGGAGTGGGAGATCTGGATGCACATAGGCTCAATGGAGAGATTCCAGGGACAGAGGTAATGGGGCTCAGCAGAAGAATCTGGATGACGGGGAGTGGGGCTTGGTGAGGTGGGGGTCTGGGTGCAGCTAATTGGAAGTCAGTGGCATGGGGTTCTGGATATGGGGGCTCAGGAAGGTGCAGAGGTGGGACTCATCAGGGTGGGGGTTTGAGTTTCGGGAGCTCAGTGAGGGGTGGTCTGGGTGCAGGGTTTTGGGTCTGGAGGCAGGGGTCTAGATGGGGTTTCAGATGCAGGAGTTGAGGTTCAGTGGGGTGGGGTTTAGGTATGGAGGACTAGGGGGATTCTGGGTGCATGGAGTAAGGCTTGGCAGGGATGTCTGGACATGGGAGGTCAGGGTGCATGGGGAGCTGGGCAGATGGGGGAGCAGCTCCCCTACAGTAACCCCTCCCTCAGGAACTGAGGAGCGATGGGGCAGGAAGCAAGAGAGGATGCTGAGCTTCCTGTACCTGTGGGAGGTTTCTGGGGTGGGTTTAACACAGCCCCAGCCACTCCTTCCAGAGGAAGAGGAAGTCCCGCCCTCTCCTGCCTCCAGCCCAGCCAGGACTGATCCCAGCTCTGGGTAGGAGCCATTGGCTGGGGTGTCCCCAGCTCCACAGTGTTTTACCTGTCTGCCAGCTGCTCTGGGTGCCTGAAACATTGTACCTGCACTGTTAGGGAGTGGTGTGTTACTGCTCTTGCAACTTCCCTGTCAGAAAGTCATTTTTCTGCCAGGAAGCAAAGAAATCTGTGAGAAACATGAATTCTGCACATGTGCAGTGATGCGGATTTCTCCCAGGAGTCAATGAGGGAGTTGAAAGCCCAGGGCCTGTCCTCCATGTGAGCTGAGGCTGCAAGAACAGAGTAAGGCAGCAGGCCAGAGCATCAGTCCAGAGTCTTTGTTTAATCCTGAGCACTTGACACCATCAGCTCAGGATTAAACAAAGACTCTGAATGGCTAGCCAACTACAAAAGCAGTTTCACCTCCCTTGGTTTTCACACCTCAACTGCTAGAAGAGGGTCTCATCCTCCCTGACTGAACTAACCTCATTATCTCTAGACTGATTCTTGCCTACATATTTATACTTGCCTTTGGAAATTTCCACCACATGTGTCTGACGAAGTGGGTATTCTCCCACGAAAGCTCATGCTCCAATACTTCTGTTAGTCTATAAGATGCCACAGGACTCTTTGTTGCTTTTTACAGATCCAGACTAACATGGTTACCCCTCTGATACTTACAAGAGATCTTTTGCATAAAGCATGTTTGTTACATTATATTCACATTCGAAGCATACTTTCATAAAACATATGGAGTGCAGCGTCACAGTATGATTTTCCTTGCAATTCATTCCCCCGTCTACTGACTGCTGACTCTGACATAATTGCGATGTCTGACAAAACTGAAGTCCCTGTTTACCACAGATCTTCAGCATGTCCTCACACCCACACTAATTTAAGGAGACTATGAGCTTCCTTAGAGCTGACTACTTAGCTGTAACTAAAGTAACAATCGATGCCTAGCACTGAAACGGTCATTGGGTGGAAGTCTGTCCTCCCCAAGAGAAACCAAAATAACTTGGCTTTGTGCAAGTCACCAAATGGGGACTGGTGGGGATGGAATTCAACCTCACCATGATCAACAAACCCCTGGGCACATTGTACTGTCTTTATGAGTATCAGAGGGGTAGCCGTGTTAGTCTGGATCTGTAAAAGCAGCAGAGAATCCTGTGGCACCTTATAGACTAACAGACGTTTTGGAACGTGAGCTTTCGTGGGTGAATACCCACTTCGTCAGACGCAGGTAGTGGAAATTTCCAGGGGCAGGTATATATATGCTAGCAAGCAAGCTAGAGATACTGAGCGTTAGTTCCGTAGGGATGGGTGAGGCCTGTTCTAGCAGATGAGGTTGTGAAAACCAAGGGAGGAGAAACTGTTCTGTTAATTGGCAAACCATTCACAGTCTTTGTTGAGTCCAGAGCTGTATAGTGTCAAATTGAAATGAACTGATAGCTCAGCAGTTTCTCTTTGAGTCTGGTCTTGAAGGTTTTTTTGCTGCAGGATAGCCACCTTAAGGTCTGTTATAGTGTGGCCAGGGAGGTTGAAGTGCTCTCCTACAGGTTTTGTATTTGCCATTCCTGATATCTGATTGTGTCCATTTATCCTTTTCCGTAGTGATTTTGATTCATGTTTGGCCGTTTACATAGCAGAGGGGCATTGCTGGATATGATGGCGTTATTTACATTGGTGGATGAGTGTTGAATGAACCAGTGATGGTTGGCTGATTTGGTTAGGTTCCTATTGATGTGGTGTCGCTGGGGTGTTGTGATTGTGGGATGTTTGCATCTCTGAGGTTTGTTTGCGATGGATGTTCCTGAGCTATGAGTTTACTTGTTACGGTGTTGCATATGTTGCTGGTGTAGAATCGTTCAGGTTGGCAGTTGTCTGTTGGGCATAGGGATTGGTCCTTGCTCACCAAGATCCGTGAAAGTGTGGGATCATTGTCCAGGATGGGTTGTAGATCCCTGATGATGCGTTGGAGGGGTTTTAGCTGGGGGCTGTAAGTGATGGCCAGTGGAGTCCTGTCTTTATGAGTGCGTTATTCAGGTCTCTGGGTTGGAACAGTGATTACTGCTAGTCCATGCTCCCAGCATAGCTCTATTTTTAGCCTAACTCCAGTTGCTCCCTGGCAGCTAACTTTTCAGCATCGTTGCAGAGTCATACACAGCAACACGCCAATAGGGTGCAGTGCCTCCACAACCCTGAGAGGGCAAATCTGGTGTCTCTTCATAGGTACCCTCCCAGCACTAGCAGAATTTCTCTGCATGTAATCCCAGTAAGATCTGTGCTAAAGAGTGAGAGCAATGCACAGATTGCTCTCTGCAGAGGCATCCTGTTTACTAGTTTTAGAGCACAGCCACTTAGCAGATAACTAGCATCCTTCCTCCACTCTATCAAAACTTAGCAATTAAACTATTAGTCTTATGTGCTTTTCTGTTTCCTGTGTTTTAGAAAAAGAAGCTGGAGGAAAGGAGAAAGCAATGAATGGTTTAATTTTGGTCTGGTTATTATAGCACAGGGTAGATCTATCAAAAATCTCTTACTGCTTCCTTTTCCTCTTTTTTTTTCTTTAAAGAGCTTTGGGTCTGATCCTGAGAGGTGCTGCGTGAATTCCTCAGTCTTTCCATTCTCTAGTACCTTCAGGCATTATTAGCACAGGCCCATAAATAATTTACACTTCCACCCCGATATAGTGCTGTCCTCAGAAGCCAAAATATCTTACCGCGTTATAGGTGAAACCGCATTATATCGAACTTGCTTTGATCCATGGGAGTGCGCAGCCGCGCCCCCTCGGAGCACTGCTTTACCGCATTATATCCGAATTCATGTTATATTGGGTTGCATTATATTGGGGTAGAGGTGTATTTATTACAGGTCCCCTAATGTCACACAGGAGGCATAGTAAAAATTAGCACTGCACCACTTAGTTCTAAGGACATCGTTATGGACCCAAGAAATAATGCATTTCCGTGCAAGTGCAAAAGTAGGTGAAGTTTGTGTGGCAATCAAAACCAATCTTTTATCCATTACTTTACTTTAGCATCATCGCCACAGGGTAACATTTTAAAAGAAGGGTTTGCTGCTATTTACTCATGCTGTGGCATATACTCAACCTAAACGGAGCAGCGTATTGCATATTTGCACTCACATTAGGCAAGTGTAAACATGTGCATGCACTTTGCCCTTTGAATATATGAGGCACAATTCATAGGCTGGGTGAATATTTCTCCTTTAAAATGTAAGGGCCAAATGCTACCTTTTACCCCACTGAAAATAAATGGGAGTTTTACATCCAGAGAAGAGTAATACTTCAGCTAATCATAACTAGTGATCCTCTAGGGCTAATCTAATATACTTATGAGACCCTAAATCATTAGAATTTCCCTGTCTGCTTTCTTTCTAGCCATTGGAATCCAGGCTGAAATTTATCTGCAGTAGCTTAAAAGTGAGACTGTGTTGTCTAATGACTTAACCAAAAACTGGGAGTCATCATTGGTTCTCATTTCTTACTCTTGTTGATTTACTGTGCACACTGAACATATCTCTTAACTGATGTGTGAAATTCACCTGCCTCATATAAGTAGTGGCCTACTGATATATTCAGTGTGCTTTGTGATCTCTGACTGAATGGGATTGCATGAGAACGATAATACAGCTCGTTCCGTCTTAGGATCACAGCATGCATTGTTAAATAATGAAGTCATATTAGTACAACTGCAATTTTAAAGTCAAATTAGACTATAAATTCTTTGTGTCAGGCATGATAATGTAGATGGATGTAGAACTAAAGCTATCCTCTAACTTTCTGAGTTGCCTGGAGTTTGGGGATTTAAAGACACATTTCATATTTAAAATAAACAGGAATTCTGTAAAACTAAGTCACAAGCAATTCTTTGAAATATACATAAGTTCTAAAATATGAAAGGGCAGGTTAAAACTGATAGCTGATAATATATATGTTAACACTTTTTTTAATGGAAAGATGCCTCACTTTCTAGATACCTAATGGCTTTTCCTGCAACTTGCATTTCCCCCCCCCACCCATATCTATTACAATTGGGCCTTCCTTAAGTTCAGTCAAATTAGTTTTGAAAATTTTGAGTACTTGTCCAAATACAGTAGTACATAAAAGCCTTCTGAATGTATAATGATTCTTGTGCAGTGATAAGAGGTAATCATGTGTTTTAATGTTCCTGGAGCTAACGCTCCCCTTAGGTAGCATTTCCTTTAAACATGAAGGCCTCAGAAATAAGAATGGATTGTTGTTCTTATGTCATGCCTGAAATATCACATTTCTGCATCAGGATGTTGGATGTGTTTAGAATATCAGCCGTAGAGTTGATTGTAAAATGGGATGATTTTTTTCGTAAACCTTTATGTGATCGATTTATTGTTTCTGTTGCTGAAAAACTTTGAATTTCAGAACTTTTCAGCCACTACTGAGCAGTATTGTAGGGGTGAGGGTAGCATGCTGTAGATGTCTTTACTCTGGAGAAGTTCTATTTATAAATTTAAAACATTTAGAATAAATATTTTGGATGGGTTTCATTTCACTCCATTTACACCCTGATAAAATTCAAATCCACTACTAATTAGGTAACATTGAAAGTCATCCTCTTCCATTCAAACATATTATGACCTCAGAAAAGTTACTCTCTCTTTAGCCACCAGAAAAATTAATATAATAAATCTTTTCAGGGATGATGGGCCACCACACATGAGTGTGGTGACACGTTATATTTGTAAGAAGCTTTGAGATCCTTGGATGAATGTCATTAAATATGTGTCCATTATTATTACTTAAATATCAACAGAACTATGCTGATTAATATTAACTGATGAACTGCCCCTGAATGTGGATATTCAGAATAACTTGCAACAAAATTTTTTTAAAAGTCAGAGCTGTAGAGCTGTTTAATTGCACTGTTTAATTGCAGTGTAGATGTTTGGGTGCAGAGTGGAGCTTGGGCTCTAGGACCCTGAAGGGTGGGACAGTCTCAAACCCAAGTGCCTTCACCACAGTTAAACTGCCCCTTAGCTGAAACCCTGCAAGCCTGAGTCAGCTGGCACGGGGCAGCTGTGCGTGTCCAACTGTGGTGTAGACATACCCTAAATGGCCTGATTTTCAGAAGCTAAGTGCTCAGCAGTTTTGGAAAATCTGACCCCATTATGTTTTTTTGGAGGGGAGGGGGTGTGTATTTTATTAGTAATAAAGACATATAGAATTTTGCCATTGATCTAGAAAAATCATAAATAAATTGCAATAGGCATAATTGTCCCTAATTATGAGTGATTGCCTCATGTATCTCTGTGTGAAGTTTGAGTATGTTGTATCTTGAACTTTATGTGTTTTGTTAACAAGTAATTTTAACATCTGCAGTTATATGCCATTTCCTGCCACTGGTCAGTAACTTTTTCGAACAGTAACATTCTTTCACAGCAGAAGTATTGTTGTTATTTTTTTAAAATATTTAACACATCATTACTTCACAAACTCCAGAAATTAATATTTTTCTATTCAAAGTGACAGTAAATGAGATGGCGGTTGATGCATGTCCACGATTTATGATTACTTAATGAGTTTTTATTATCTTAATTAATCATTGCTAGTAGTTATTCCTTTCATTTGCCTACTTAATGGGTTTTAAGTACAAGAGCCGTTCTCACCAATGAGCCCTTTTTATGCTTTTCAGCTTTACTGTCAATTTCCCCTCCAGAATACATTAAAATTGAGATTAGCCAGGTTGGCATGGTAACAAATTAATGTGCTAGCCAACTGACCATACTTCATTCCAAAATGGGAGTTTTAATCTGAAGGTAGATATTGCATCCACTCTCAGTTTGAGCAGTGCAGAAACAATTGGGAGAGAAAGTGCTATATGGAGAAGAAATAGACATGCACTGAATAAATTTGTTTCCAACAACCTGTATCTTAAACTGCATTCCAGAATTAAATGATACATAATAGCAGAGAGACGAAGTAAATGTTATAAGCAAAGGAGTGGGAAGATGTTTGAAATGAAGATTGTGAAAAAACATGAAATGCAGAAGAGACAGAGATAGAGAAAGGCTGTTCCACATGGCAAGACAGGAGAGAAGGTGGCTCTTACATAGGGATATTGTGGAAATGGATTGGTGCTTGTACAGTAGAAAAGTAAAGTCCAGGAGCGACTGCTGACTGTCCATTGGATAGGTTTAAACACGGAGGATTCTTTTTAATTGCATCCTGAAATGAGTGTGAAACTAGTGGAGCTGTCTGAAGGAGGGAGGTGATATGTCTGTGCTTTAGCTCTGTGGAAATGTGGACAAGTGGTTTATTTTATTTGTTGCTCCTACAGCACTTTCACTGCTCGCAGCAATTACCGTTTGGCTAGATGGATGCAACTCATCCATCTGGATCAGGACCTCACTATAGTTCCCAAATCGCAATATTTTCTTCATAGGGCTACACCTGAAGTCCATTTGAAAAATTTCAGCTACTGCAGAATATGGTTGGTTGCTTTCTTGCTCACTGCTGCTTCCCACAGAGAATATGTTGCTCTGTGTTCATGGAAGACAGGTGAGATTCCAGAGAACTGGAAAAGGGCAAATATAGTGCCAATCTATAAAAAGGGGCATAAGGACAACCCAGAGAATTGCAGACCAGTCAATTTAATTTCAGTACCCAGAAAGATAATGGAGCAAATAATTAAGCAATCAGTTTGCAGACACCTAGAAGATAATAAGGTGATAATTAACAGCATGGATTTGTCAAGAACAAATCATGTCAAACCAACCAAATAGCTTTCTTTGACAGGGTAACAAGCCTTGAGGATGGGGGACGCAGTAGACGTGATCTGTCTTGACTTTAATAAAGCTTTTGATACTGTCTCACATGATGTTCTCATAAACAAACTAGGGAAATACAACCTAGATGGAGCTACCATAAGGTGGGTGCATGATTGGTTAGAAAATTGTTCCCAGAGAGTAGTTATCAGTGGTTCACATAGACTCATAGACTTTAAGGTCACAATACAGGCCACAGAATCTCTCCCACCCACTCCTGTATCAAACCTGTGTCTGAGGCATTAAAGTCATCAAATCATGGTTTAAATACTTTAAAGTGCAAAGAATCTTCTAGCAAGTGACCCCTGCTCCACGCTGCAGAGGAAGGTGAAAAAACCCCAGGGCTTCTGCCAATCTGCAAGTTGGAAAGACATATTGAGTGGGGTACCACAGGGATCAGTTTGGGGTCCAGTTCTGTTCAATATCTTAATCAGTGATTTAGATAATGGAATAGTAAGTAAATTTATAAAGTTTGCAGATGATGCCAAGTTGGGAGGGGTTGCAAGTGCTTTGGAGGATAGGATTAAAATTCAAAATGGTCTGGACAAACTGGAGAAATTCTCTGAAGTAAATAGGATGAAATTCAATAAGGACAAATGCAAAGTACTCCACTAAGGAGGCAACGATCACTTGTACACATACCAAATGGGAAATGACTGCCTAGGATGGAGTACTGTGAAAAGGAATCTGAGGGTCATAGTGGATCACAAGCTAAATATAAGTCAACAATGTAACACTGTTGCAAAACAAGCAAACATCATTCTACTCCCTGCTGATTATGCCTCAGCTGGAGTATTGTGACTAGATCTGGGTGCTGCATTTCAGGAATGATGTGGACAAATTAGAGAAAGTCCAGAGAAGAGCAACAAAAATTATTAAAGGTCTAGAAAACATGACCTATGAGGGAAGACTGAAAAAAATGTGTGTGTTTAGTCTGAAGAAGAGAAGACTGACAGGAGACATGGTCACAGTTTTCAAGTGTATAAAATATTGTTCTAAGTAGGACGAAGAAAAAGTGTTCTCTTTAACCTTCGAGGATAGAACCAGAAGCAATGGGCTTAAGTTGTAGCAAGGGCAGTTTAAATTGGACATTAGGAAAAACTTCCTAATTGTCATGGTGGTTAAGCACCAGAATAAATTTCCTAGGGAGGTTGTGGAATCTCCATCATTGGAAATTTTTAAGAGCAGTTTAGACAAACACCTGTCAGTGATGGTCTAGATTATACTTAGTCCTGCCTTGAGTGCGGGGTACTGGACTAGAAGACCTCTTGAGGTCTTTACTCATTGGCTGCTTGTTTTGTTCTGTGTAAATAAACTTGCTGGTTTTAATGGACAGCGGTGTAAGTTCCTTATTTGAACAATGGTGTTTCACCTTGTGGGACTCCATGGCAGCAACATTGGTTTAGCCTAATAGGGACTGAGGATGGCATTTATATGAAGGAATCTTAGCTTCACAAATTGTTTTGTCACTTAACTTTGATTCGACAGATCCCGAGTCTGTTGATTTTCCAGGCAGTCAGTAAAGCTTATATACAGTAGTTCTACTAAACTTTTGAGAAAGGAGTAGTTTAGGAAGAATGTCTTCTAGGGGGTGCTATCTACAGTTTTATCAGCCCCAAACATTCAAAAACCATGAGTGCAGCCCTCCAAACTCATGAGAGTGGCTTAAAATACAAGCTATATTTTTAGAAGATATTAAATATTGGATCATTTTTATTTCCTTTTTGGATTTTGAGTCTTAGGGTGCACTTGTTTCATATTTTCAAGCTATCCTCTACAATCCTGAGGTTTGAGGGCCAGAAACGTACTTTAAAAGAAAACAAATGAAAGCTGAGATTTTCATGCATTAGCATGATTATGGCAGATGGGGCTTTAAGGAAAAAAAAATGTGAGACTCTGGATGTACTCATGGAAATTAGCAACATTGTATTTATAACAGCTGATAGGATGTTGGGATGAAGGGAATTCTTTGTTTTGTAAAAGTTGTTATTGTTGGTTTGCATGCAGTTGGAACACTGGATGGGACATTGAATAAACTATCTATCTATCTATCTATCTATCTATTTATCTATCTAATTAATAATTTGATCGTGCAAACATGTATGCGCATGTTTAAGTTTACTCATGTGAGCAGTCCCATTGAAGTCAAGAGAATTATTCATGTATGTAATTTTATGCATAAACCAAAGTGTTTGCAGGCTCAGGGCCTATATGAGACATAACACAGCAATTGAAGAAAAACTGATAGCCATGCGTGGCAATGGGCATATAGATTATGTGATTGGAGGGAATGAAGTTTATATTCAGTAGAACTCAACTGTACATAACATCTGGCTTTTGACTGTGTGCCGTGATGGTTTAGGTTTGAAGGAGCTTTGTCCTTGGGGAGAGTTTGCAAATAATTTATTTTTAAGTTTGAAAACACAGGTCCAGATGTGTTAAAGGAACACCTTATATAGGACATCGAAAAATAATTTCCACACATGTTGATGAGCTGGAACTAGTAGAGACCATAGAAAAAGAAGTTAAGACAATCAAGAAACAACATAGCTGAAGTCCCATAATATTTGACCAGGATATTTATTTTACTAGAAACCTTCAGTAGTGCCAGAGGAGCTCTGTTTATACAAAGCTAATTGGTGTGTGGCAGTGCTCTTCCCCCTCCCCCCTTTTAGTTTATTTGTGCTTGTGAGGGACTACTAGCTTGGGGCTAGAACCACATATAGCATGGGCAGATGTTATTTATGCTCTCCCCACTCACCTCCACCAGTGCATCCAAATTCTGACCTGCCAACACACCTTCTGTTCTACACCTGAGCCTGCTTCCTGAACAGAGTCAACTAATGGAGATTTGCAAAACGGTCATGATAAAAAGGCTTTCTTTTCTTAGACGGAGGCAGAAATTCTCATAAAAGAAAATGCCAGATATGTACAATGATACCATCCACTGCCAGATGTAAAAAACTGTATGCAGCCAAGACTTAATGAAAAGGACACATCCCAATGTCCTTACTGAGGATCAGGTCTTGCTCCAGAGATCCATTCTTACGGGGTATCTGCATGGGGATCAACTATTTTCATGGAACTGTCCCCACCTTGTCCTGCCCCCATCAATCCATATGGATGGGTAGGAGGGGTGGGGAATGGAGCATCCTCCCCTCTGGTGACTTATTCTGTTCAGAGGCTGCCAGGTAGTTGGAGCAAGCTCCAGCGACCCCCAGGGCCAAAGCTGAAATACAGAATCTGTCTACACAATCCTGTCCCTCCAGTGAATTCCTGAAATCCATGAGAGATCTTTCAGCCAGTTGGAAAATGTCAGACAGTTGGAAATTTTGATTAAAAAAGGGGGTGGTTGGAAAAGGAAATCAGTAAATTTTTGAGTGAATTTTCCCCCTCTATTTTGGATCAAGCTCTAGTAATTCATGTAGTATCCACTCATTTATTTACTGTTGCATGCAAATGAACTGTCTTTTTTAGGGCATCCGTTAGAGTTGAGTTTTCAGGAGATATTTTAGTGAAAAGGTGATGATGATTGGGCAAACAGGGATTGGGAGGTATTTACGCTCAGAGAGGAGGAGGAGAGAAAGCGACAAAAAGGGTTATCATTGTCAGAGCCAAGACAAGAGGGAGGAATGAAAGAGAAGAGATAGTTGTAGATGTAGGTGAAGGTAGATTGGTATAGAGCTGGAAATCAAAGACAAGAAGAATGAATCACTGGGATCCAGCAAAGGCAGGAGATGACTAGAGTGTGGGCAAGAGATTCTGTCAGAAGAACATCCTTCCTCACTAGCCCACCATGAAGTTATTCTGTTGATTGCTTAATATCTGTATTATCAGTACCCAAGTGAGATCAGGGCCTCATTGTTCTAGGACCTGAACAAACACATAGCAGAGACAGTTTCTGCCCTGAAGATCTTAACACATAAGTAAACAAGAAAGATAGAGTGTGAGGAGAAACAGAGACACAGAGAGCTGAAGTTAGTTTGCCCAAGGTCACACTCACAGAACAGATCTATTTCAGAGCTGGGAATAGGACCACATCTCCTAAGTCCCAGTCTAGTGCTTTACCACTAGCCTGTGAGTCAAGGTTCTAGGAAAAGATTCAGCTTATTCAAGAAGGGAGTCCTCAAGTAAAGATGTCATTCCTCCCAGGTACACAGGATCAGCTCCATGCATGCTTTGGTACAGGAAAATGAGCTTCAAGGGAGGGAAAAAAACAAAAATCTTACTTTTCATTTTTTAAAATAAATATTGCGAACCCAGAGGAAAATTAAAATGAATCTTTGCAATTTTCCATGATTTTTAAAAAAATCTTCTATATCTTTATCTGCTAATCATGCTGATCTATGCCAAGCTGTGTGGTGATGATATGTATAAATGTTTGCTAGGATGTTGCATGAGATCACCAGACTTATTTTCACTTAACATTTTACTAGCATTTGCATCCAGGTCTCTCAGTGAAAGGCTAATTAATTAACCTGTGTCATCTCCCCCTGCCTCCCCATTACACAGATAATACCTTTATGAATGTACCTTCTTGGAAGAATTGTACATCCCCCTTGCATTCATTTCACATCTCTTACTGTATGCAACATGTCAACTCTTCTTAGCATTTAATAACACTATTTCAAAGGAGGAGAGATGCTGCTCTTATGATCTAATGAGTAATACTTTTCCCTGTGTATATTTTTACTTTTAAGAATCTTGTGTTTGTGCCTTGGCCTTGAGATAAATATAAATATCAAGTTAGTTGTGTTATTGTTTCATCTATTTTGTTTTTTTTGTTTTGTAAGAAAGCAACAATTCTACATTCAATTTTGGCTGTCCTAGATTTGACGGGGTTTTGCATATAGAGCCCCTCTTGAATAGGACAGGATGAGTGCAGAAAATGCAATAGAGATTCCAGTGCCAATCACATTGTCTGGCTATACCAAAAGAAGGACAGGAGACACTTGATATGGTTTTAATCAGGCCATAACTTTATTATTAGATGTCTGGGACTACCAGGGAGATAAAAGTGTACAGTGCAGGTAACCCTCTGTTCATTCAATAACTACCCAGGGGGCTACTGCTAGCCACCCCCCGCCCCTTTTTCTATCCAGGTCCCCCAGTCAATCCATTGCTAGAACCTTACAATCCATTCCCCTTTGTAGAAGGGTTAAGGTACACTATAAGAAAGGGTGGTTGGCTTCCTGCCATACCATTTATAGGAGCTCCAACAACCCATCATTCCATTCCATACACCTCCTTTTTAAGTCCTTACTAAGCCTATTGTCTGGTCACTGTATACCTTCCCTATAAAGTGCCTCCACTGAACATCCGCCACAAGGAGGTGCCAGCAATTAGCCCGGCTGCCTCTTCCCTGAACACAGTCGGGTTCCCAGACATCTCCTAATGCCCTATTTTATATCTGACAAAAATGTATCTGCACTCAAGTCTGACAGGTGAACCTCGTCTACCTGGGGGTGGCCTCAGAGCTCCCCACCAGACCCTGCATTAAAGCACGTATGACCACACCATTTTAACTCCTAGGAAAAGTTCAAGAATCAGCTCCAAGTCACTCTTCACTCTGAGCATTAATTCCACCCCTTCACACATTCCCAAATTGTTTTCCACAAGAGGCACCACAATTATATCTGGGGATCGCTGACTAGCCCCCATAGTGTTCAGCAGTGGTGTTGACTGGTCTCCTAACATGGCCCTCTTTCCATGCCACCTCAGGAAAGTTTCCCTGCTGAACCCCAGCTGCGAACCCTTAGGCAACTTGGACCCCTGCCTGTTCTCCCAAAAAAGATCTGCATGGCTGGTCTTCCAACATCTGGAATGAGATTACAACAAATTAATGCTGATTTCCCACCTAGGGGTCTTGCATACATTCTGTATGCTTCTGAATGCCAGTACCCTTTTGCCTGAATTGCCTCTGCCTTCATACCCAGTTGTTCTGCTGCTGTTGCTGCCATGGTTCTGAATGAACAGGAACCAAATTACTGGGCTGGCAGCCCCAACCTCATCAGTCCCTGTCTCAACACTATAATAAATGGATATTTTGTGAGGGAACTCTTGCCACTGTGCATAAAGAAGGGCCCATCCCCTTCCCCAGTTAAATTGCCATGTCGGCCCTCAAAACCTCCATGGGGCAGACCCCAGGATCACCACCCTCCCATAGGATAACAGATTCACCCTGGCCTCATTGATCCATCTTCAACTTTTGCAAGTTTAGTAGCACTGCTTGCCATTGCCAGTGTACATCAAGCAGTTTCAGTGCCCTTCCCATGGAGTCCCTATAGGACCCAGGTACGAGCTCACTGATCCTGAAAGCACCAAAAAAAAATGCTATCAAGAATGCTGCCCTGAACAAGGCTGCCTCTGGTCCACTACAATACATGGTGCCAAGGATCTGCACAAGATCCCTGAGCATGTTAACAGTGATGCGATGATGTGAATCCTCCCTGGGGTCATTGGTATGCAACCACCCCACCAGAAACCTTCAAAGCAAGCCCATTTAATACCCTACCAGGTCCATCCTCATCTCCCTGATATAAAGCCTCAGAGGAACAAATAGTGACAGACCCTGCATCTCACCAAGGTGCCCCATCATCAATACTTATTGTCACGGGCCCACCTGTACCACATGTCCCCTCAGCCTCCACCCAGTGCAGATCCAAATCACCCCTGCAATCAGCAACCTCCATCTGCTGTTGATCCAACCCACTCCTGCCATCAGTGCCCCCTTTCAACCCTGCCAGTCCCAGGAGATGAGTCAGTGTGGCCATGCTGGTCCATTCCCCGCTTTTTGCAGCACCTTCTGACCTTGCTCTCCCCTCCACACCCATAGAGCACTGTTCCCTTTCCCTCAGCCAGCCAGACAACATCTTCCCAGCTTAAAGGTGTGGCACAATCAAATGCATAGGGTAAATCAGAGAAAATGTTGCCCTTCATTTTTATAAAATAGTTTGGTGACATACACTGGTGCTGCCTGTGCCCTATTCATAAGAACTTCCTGTGTAAAAGCTGCTTTGTGCACCTAACTCTGAGACACCTCCCATTTCCTATAGGACTTTTGTCCTGCAGGGATGGATCCTACAACCAGAATTTTCAGAGAAGCTCGGTACCCACAACTGAGGCCAGAGTTTCAAAAGAGTTCAGCCAGATTAATAATCTGGCCTGTTTATTTAGGTGCCTAAATGGGAATTGAGCTCTCTTGACAATGTGTCCCTATGTGCATCTGTTGCCGTGATCTCCACTGAATCTTGTGTAGTCATTTATGCCTGTGCAAAGTAACTCAGAACTGTAGCGTTTTACACTCACTTTACATAGGAGTAAATGATTAATCAAGATGCCAAGACAATAGAGAAATATCCATTGTTTACAGAGTGAGAACAAATGGGACAAATTCATCCCTTGTCAGACACAAGTGAATTGATCCAGGATATTCATATGAAACTTTCAAGGATTTTAGGATGCTACTTATTGAGATAAATGGCGAGGTAACAGGTTATTTCTGTATTGTAAGCATAAATATGTATGTGCTATTCACTGCTAACAACTATAAAAGTGAAACAGTTTTTACTGGAGTTAGCAGAAAATCTACATTTCAAGTACTACAGTATTTACTGAAAGCAATAAGGAGTGGGTAGACCCACCTGCTCCCAACCTTGATACATTTCCCCTCAGCCCTTTCATTACCCTGCACAAAGTTGGGGTTGATCTTACAAAAATCTATCAACTTAATGTAAAAGCAGCAAAGAATCCTGTGGCACGTTATAGACAACAGACGTTTTGGAGCATGAGCTTTCGTAGGTGAATACCCACTTCGTCAGATGCATGTAGTGGAAATTTCCACGGGCAGGTATATATATGCAAGCAAGCTGGAGAGAAAGAGGTTAGTTCAATCAGGGAGGATGAGGCCCTGTTCTAGCAGTTGAGGTGTGAAAACCAAGGGAGGAGAAACTGGTTTTGTAGTTGGCAAGCCATTCACAGTCTCTTTGTTATAATCCTGAAGCCCGATGGTGTTCAAATTGCCAGCGAACTGAAGCCTCAGCAGTCTCCCTTTGAAGTCGTGCGTCCTGAAGTTTTTTTGCTGCCCCCACGATGGCCACCGTAAGCCGTTCGGCCTATAGCTGGTGGCCAGAAGCGTTAGGTTCTCCACCTACAGGCTTTTGTGCTATACTGCCATCCTAATCTGGATTTGTGTTCATTTACGCCGGTTCCGATAATAGCCGCACACAAAATCAGATATGGTGTAGGAATGGCCCCCAATAACAAAAACCTGTAGGAGAACACTTCAACCTCTCTGGCCACAGCATATAGCCAGACCTTAACGGTTGCCACTCCTGCCAGCAAAAAAACTTTCAGCGACCAGACTTCAAAGGAAACTGCTGAGCTTCAGCTTCAGCTGCAAAGTGACACCATCGGCCTCAGGAACTTAAACAAAGACTGCTGAAATGGCCTTGCCAACGTACAAAACCAGCTTTCTCACTCCCTTCCGTTTTCACACCTCAACTGCCCCTAAGAACAGCGCCGCGCCTCATCCTCCCTGAATTGAACAAACCTCTTTTCTCTCCAGCTTGCTTGCCATAATACTCATACCTTGGTGCACGTTGAAATTTCCACTACATGCATCTGACGAAGTGGGTATTCACCCACGAAAGCTCATGCTCCAAAACGTCTGTTAGTCTATAAGGTGCCACAGGATTCTTTGCTGCTTTTACAGATCCAGACTAACACAGCTAACCCTCTGATACCTGTCAACTAAATAACACTTCTATCGTGTCATTCAACTAAAAACTTTGCAAAGATTCTTGGTGCTTCCATAATGCCCTTATGCAGTCTAGCATTCATTAATAGGCCTGATTAAGGCATGTGGCATTGGTGTTGATATACAAATCAGACCAAAAGTCAGAATCTCTCTTACTATTGCAAATCAGTTGCTGTTCCATTGCAACAAATGGAGTTTCACTGCTGGAAGAAGTGAGTGGAAAATTTAATTTTTTGTTCTGCATTTGTACAGCTCCTAGCACAAATCAGCCCTGTACAGGACTGGGACTTCCAGGAAATATAACTACCACAAAACAAATAAAATAATAATTGATCATAAATATGTCCCAGGTGTCAAGAGCTGTCAAGACTATGGCCTTTCTTTTCCACCAGATAGGTGCATGAGGAATATCATAGAGAAATTCCCTGGGTCTCACAATTTTTTCACTGAGGACAATTATCCTTCAAGCATTACTACTTTTTAATGGACATCACCATACTGAGTATTGTATTTAACAGAAAGGAGTATTTCTGCTCATGAAAATAGTCAAAAGATGTGGCCATATTTTGCACATCTCGTTTACAGTAAGAGTTCTAGAATTTGAGGACAAAGACATGAAAATAAGTTCATTAGTTGATCTAATATTCAATGCAAATTTTTGTGTTTTTTTGCATTTTGATGAACACATCAATCCGTCCTTTATATGCCGTTTAGATAACACAGTTCATGAACTGTTAATGAGCACAGTGTAAGTTAATGTTTATAACACTGTTCACAGCACGCACCAAAAACTAAAAAGAGGTTGCAGACAGCCATAGAGATTATTGCTTCATGGCCGATAAAGCTGAATAGTTAAGAAAAAAAGTAATTTCTTTAGGTGCACTTTCAGTGGGAAATTTCTGTTTTTAAATGATGCATTTTATTTTTTAAGTGGCTTATGTCTGGCTTCTGGTCTACTTATTTTGTACAACACTATGATGAACCAGTTTTTTTTTATTAAAGTTTATCAGACATATCAAAGGTGCTTATCTGGTGCTCTGTGGGCATTTGATATTATTTAAAACAACAACACAACAAACCCAAAACCAATAATAAACACCCAGAAGAAAACTCCACCCCCAGCATTTCTCACCAGGGGGACTTCCCCAGTAAGCTTGCATCCTCCATAAACAATCTCTCCTTTTGGGCACTTGACCAGAAAAGTGGACCATTCGAAAAGTTATAAGAATATGCTGATATTCTGTGAATGGCTGTGTTCCTCCATGACAACAGACAAGGAAGTTGTGATCGTGGTAACAGCAATGGGCCTGTGAGATTAAGCATCGGACTTCACATTAGGTCACAAAGGAAGAAAGATGATTATGGATGTTGGTTATGGAGTTCGCATGCTAAGACAATATGTAGCTGGAACTGCAACCTATAAGACAAACATTTAGTGATTGACACACACAAATGCTTTTGTAAATTTCACAACCTGAACCTTGAGCTAGCCATTTACTCATTTAACTGTTTATATACCTGGTGTGTTTGACTTTTTTTTTTTTTTTAACTCAAAACCAGATGCTCAGATCATCAGGAGGAGGGAGAAAACTTGTTCACCTTAGCCTCTAATGATAGAACAAGAAGCAATGGGCTTAAACTGCAGCAAGGGAGATTTAGGTTGGACATTAGGAAAAAGTTCCTAACTGTCAGGGTAGTTAAACACTCGAATAAATTGCCTAGGGAGGTTGTGGAATCTCCATCTCTGGAGATATTTAAGAGTAGGTTAGATAAATGTCTATCAGGGATGGACTAGACAGTATTTGGTCCTGCCATGAGGGCAGGGGACAGGACTCGATGACCTCTCGAGGTCCCTTCCAGTTCTAGAGTCTATGAGTCTATGAGATGTACCAATATTAAAATTATTCCATTCTGCTTTTTATTGTATTGAACTTGGGAGCAATCATCCATTAAGAAATTTGCAGAAGAGTTCTTAGTTTCTGCCTTTCCCAGTCCAATAAGGGTGATTCTTGTAGAAAATAGATTTTTAAAAGTTGCTAAAAATTATTCATTTGTCAGATAACTAAAGATCTGTGTGTGCGCAATGCAATTTTTAGAGTTTGTGATAATACGTGTAAGAGAGAAGCTCTGAATATTAGCAGGACAATAACCCATCTAATGTACGTTTGTTGCTGTTGAACTTTGTGGATTGTTGTTTGCGCAGAATATTATATTTTAAAGTGTGGTTTTACTGTCATTTTTCTCTTTTTCTTGCCTCCCATTCATTTTATTCACACACTTCCGTTTCACCTTGGCCCTTTGTTTTCTAACACATCAGTTGTGTCAACTACAGTACTTCCCACCAGTCCTGAAATCCTTGTTCCCCCAACTTCTCTGACTGATTCCTCTCCTTCCCCTTCAGCTATCCCAAGTTCCAGTGTCCTCCCCTCTGCTCCCCGAGATGTGGTCCCTGTTTTGGTCTCCAGTCGATTTGTCCGTCTCAGCTGGCGCCCACCTGCAGAAACTAAAGGGAATATCCTGGCATACACTGTCTATTTCTCCAGGGAAAGCATCAACAGGTAGGTGCCAATGATTAAGAAAACATAAGCATCCTACTACTGTTATCAGGGTGTTCATAGTCCTAAAGCTGCACAAAGTTTTTAATAGTATCTCACAAAGTATTCTTATGTTTTTGGATACAGTACTTCACAATAATAGCCAGTATGAAGACAGAGATTGTCTACTGTAATTTATCTAAATTCATATACCATGCTTAATACCTTGATATCAGAGCACCTTTGTGGCTAGAATGGTAGTATATTGATAGTAGTTTGTAGCAATCCCAATTTACTTATAACAATTTTATCATCCTAATTACTTGTCTAATATATGGCTAGTAGATTAGCACATTTACCTTTCATTCCCCTCTGGAGATACAGGTTCAAATTCTGTTAAAATCACAAGTGAAAGTAAATTTTGGTGAGCTTTTCTTAATTGATCAAGGAGGATAGCTCCAGCAGAAAGCCAATGTCTAATTCAGCAATGATGTAAAATGGAGTAACAAGAATGGGTGTAAGAGTGGTACAGGTATTACAGGTGAGAATTGAGGTGTTAATAGCCGAGTTGTGTTTTGGAGATTGCACTGTGCTATGCCTCAGTTTCATAAGTATTTATAGTTGTACATTGAAAAGTTATTCTAAAATAAAGATGTTGAGGCGGGGGTCTTGTTTATTGCTCACATGATTCCCTGTCTAATGTGCTCAGGATACATGTGAAAAAGATGTTTTTAGTTTAGCTTTGTTTTTCTAATGGGCAAAATCTGCCTGAGAGTTAAGTTGGATTTTTCCTTTTCTTCCCATCATTGTCAGTAATCCAGATCGAGTTTATTAAATGTCACTTTCACCTTAACTGCACTTGTAATACACCTCAACTATGTGATGGTTAATGATACTCTTGTAGGAGCCAGAAAGAACACAGATTCTGAGGGTGAATTAGAATGAAACCTATCTTGATTTGAGAAGTAAATGGATTTGCAATGAAATCATTGAGAACTAATGAACTTGGAACCTTGGGATCATTTTGCATAGTCATTTTCCCCAAAAACCTTTTTCCACATTTTGATCTCATTTTTTGAGGTGGAATAGCATCTGCAAAGAGAGATTTTTAGGTTTAGCTTTGTAATTTTGGGAACTATGCCTTATCCACAGTGAAGTATGTACTTAGCTGTGAAGCACCCAGTCCCATTCTCTCATTGTTTATTTGCACTCTCCTGTCTGTATCCATCTGTTGTCTCTTGTCTTATACTTATATTGTAAGCCCCTTGGAGCAGGGGCTGTGTGTGCTGTGTTTGTGCAGTGCGTAGCACAATGCGATCCTGATCCATGACTGGGGCTCATAGGCAGTACATTAATGCTACTACTAATCAATAATTACCATAATACATTCTTACCAAAGGAGAAACTCCCCTTTTGGAGATTAGCAGGTGCAAAAAACTGCAGGGTTAGGCCTTGATCTCCAGCACTAAGTGTTTTATTTGATGATGCTATAATAATATGTCTGGATTTTTAAGAAAAACAGTACTATGCACCACACAGAACAAAGAGAAACCTACAGTTATGACAGAAATTCTTATAGCAAGAGCCAAATCATTCTCTGTAATGGAAAACTGCACCCATTTTGCTCAGCAGAACACCCTGCAAGTACACAATGCCCACAGCACAGCTTTTTATGATTAAAGTGTGGAAATGTATTTTTTCAAGAAAGCTCTTTAATTAAGTTGGCATTTTGGCGGCTAATGCTGGAGGCAGCCGTCTTCCTGAAACATGATGTCATTTGTGGGAGCCCGGTGGAGTGTCTATAAAGTTGAAGAGGAATGATGGGCTTCTGTTGAAAGCACATCCGTAGGAGCCAGGGTTTGGGGGCTTTATTCATGGGTAGCCAGACTTCTCTGTAACCTTGCATTATGAAGATAATATATTAATAGGTCTGCAAAATGATTACAAATATAATCACAATTAATTGCATGATTTATAAAAAAATTGTGGTTAATCAGTTTTAATTACAGTCTTAAGAATGGAATACCAATGTAAATTAGCCATATTTTGGATGTCTTTCTACATTTTCAAATATATTGATTTCAATTACAATATAGAATACAAATTGTGAAGTGCTCACTTTATATTATTTTTATTTACTACAAATATTTGCACTGTAAAAAAGATAAAAGAAATAGTATTTTTCACTTCACACATACAAGTTCTATGGTGCAATCTCTTTATTGTGAAAGTGCAACTGACAAATTCAGAGTTATTATTAGTAGAGCCTTTAGAGCCTACACGTGAAAGCATGAATGTGTATACAAATGTTTAGCATATCTGGCACATAAATACCTTGCAATGCTGGCTACAAAAGTGCCATGCAAGCACCTGTTCTCACTTTCAGGTGACATTTTAAATAAGAAGCGGCAGCATTATCTTTCCTAATTGTAACCAAACTTGTTTGTCTTAGTGATTGGCTGAACAAGAAGTAGGACTGAGTGGACTTGTAGGCCCTAAAGTTTTACATAGTTTTACATAACTGCACTCAAAAACAAAACAATGTATAATAAATTTAAATTGGTATTCTATTATTGTTTAACAGTACAGGTAAAACTGTGATTGATTGTGACTGTTTTTTTAAGTCTAGTTAATTTGTTTTGCATTAATTCCTTGCATTAAAGAAGATTAATTTACAGCCCTATATATTAAATATTCTGATATTCTCAGATACTACGGTGATTGGGGATATACAAGTAACTAAGATAGCTAGAACATGCTAACCACTGACTGTCCTTAAAATCTCACTTAGATAAGCGCATGTTCAGCATGTTAAACGATCAATCCATTAGTAGGGCTCCATGTCTATCACAGACGTCGCGGAAGTCACGGAATCTGTGACTTTCTGTGACCTCCGTGACTTGTGCAGTGGCCAGTGTGGCTGATCTCAGGACCGACCAAGCAGCTGGCCCCTGGGTTAGCTGCTCAGGTGGCCACGGGGCCTGTCACACCATCTGCTACTGGAGTAGCTCTGCTGTCAGTCACTTTGGCGGCCCTGTAGCATGGAGTGGTCCCTGGAGTGGGCAGAGCAGCCGCTGCTCTCTGCAGCAATGCCCCCCCAGGCACCTCCCTGCAGCAGTGCCCTCACACCCAGCTCCCCTGATTTAGTCAGGGGTATGTATAGTATAAGTCATGAGATAGGTCACGGCCATGAATTTTTGTTTGTTGCCCGTGACCTCTCAGTGACTGCACAAGCAGCAGTGGCAACTTCTCCTACTCTGCAAGCACCAGGGGCGGGGGGCTCAACCCTTGGCCTGCCCACTCCACCCCTTGCCCCAAGCCCCCATCCTTAACCCACGTCTTTTCCCCACCCTTTACTCTGCATGCTGCATCCTTGCTCCTCCCACCTCCCTCACCTGCCTCCTTCTTGCAGCGTTTAGGAGGCAGGAGGGAGAGGGAAGGTGTGATGATAAGCATGCAGGCTCCCCTTCTCTCCAGTGCCTCCTGAACACCACAAGCCAGATTATTGCCAGGGGCAGGAGGCAGGGGAGCGAAGGGGGAGTGCACCTTGACCTCGCTCCTCCCTACTTCCTCCTGCCTGTGGCAATCAGCTGGCTTGCAACGTTCAGGGGGTAGGATGGAGGGGAGAGCAGTGAGGACTTCATGCGCAGGCTCCACCCTCACTTCTCTCTCTCCTGCCCACAGCAATCAGATGGCTTGCAGCATTCGGGAGGCAGGCGGCAGGGGTAACCTGCGCACTGGGTCCTCACTTCTCCCTCTTCAACACTGCAAGCCAGCTGATTGCCGTGGGCAGGAGGCTGGGGGAGGAGGAGGAAGGCGTTGATCCACGGGGTCTGCCGGTGGGTGGGAGGCACGGGGGCAGGGGTGCTAGGGGGGCTGATAGGACAAAGCAGGCAGCCAAATGACATTATAGCAAAGCATTGCACAACTTTAAATGGAGCATGTTCTGTAATTGAGCAGGGACATAAGATCGAAACAACGTTAAGCGAAAGGGCGTTAAGTGGGGTGTTACTGTCACAATGCAAAGCATTATTACGGTTATTTCTCATCTGCTTTAATGCTAGTCTTAGGCTACGTCTTCACTAACCACTGTATCGGCGGGTAGCAATCGATTTCTCGGGAATCCATATATCGCCTCTCATCTAGACGCGATATATTGATCCCGGAACGAGCTCCTGTCAACTCTGGAATTCCACCAGCGTGAACGGCGGTAGTGGAGTCGACAGAGGGAGCCGCAGACATCAATCCCGCGCCATGAGGATGGTAGGTAACTCGATCTAAGATACTTCGACTTCAGCTACACTATTCACGTAGCTGAAGTTGCATATCTTAGACCGATTTCCCCCCCTAGTGTAGACCAGCCCTAAGAATCGCCATACTGAATCAGACCTGTGGTCTGTTTAGCCCAGTATCCTGTTTTCAACATGGCCGATAACAGCTTAACAGTCAAGAGAATATTTCAGTATTTAAATATGAAACATTTATATAGAACTATTGTTGTGTTTTTTAAGATTGCAAGCTATATCCACATCTATATTTGTAATTAAGGGCTGCTTCTGATTCCCTTACACTGGTTGAATATTTTCTTCCATTGAATTTCAGTAGCAATACTCACAGTGTGAGGGTGTCAGAATCTAGCACTAACCCAAGTATGGAGGTTGTTAACACTCTCTTAAAGAGGGTTTTCATGCTTCCAATATTTAAAAACAAAAATATTTTTAGCAGGATGGCAGCCTCTAGCACTCAGCTTAAAGATGCCAATTGTAATTAAAAACTTTCTTAAAAAATACATTTCACAGTTTAGCCATGGTGAGAAGTGCCTCTAGTCTTCTGAACTTTCAGCCTGTGAGGCTGAACCAAATGAATGTAGTTTTCCTTTCAGCACTTGCATGGGCTACTGAGTCATTTATTGTTTTTACATTTTTGCAGAAGAGCTATTTTTCTCTTTAGAAAAATAGTGAGTATGACATTAACCTCAGGCATGCAAAGAAATTGTCAGGCAAATTACTGTAACTCTAGAGTAAGAAGCTCTTCCCAGTTTGAGAATAACAGTAATTTTGCTCGACGATTGACAGTACCAGTAATGCTAGGGATGTCTCTATGTCCATACCATCAAACATCTTCAGAGCCAATCTTTAGCTGTACTGTAACTACTGGGTGACATCCATCTCATAGGTTCAAGAAGCAGATTGAGAACCAAGTCTCCTCAGATTGTACACTTGCTAGGTTGAAGCTATTGCCTCACCGCTAATCCAACCATCCAGTAAATAAATTTTAAACCTTCCCCATCAGCTGTCTTGCATTACATGCTGTTATTATTGGATGCCAAAGAACCAAGTGAGTCTTTGAACTTGAGCTAACAGGAACAGTGGATTGCTGAAAACAAGCTGGACTCCTTTCAAGGATGTCTTTCCTTACCAGACACCAAAAACATCTAAAGGGGAGAGAGTGGGAGAAGTTTGCTTAGAGTGAGACTGTAATTTGGGCAAGAAGGCTCCCCTGAATCAACAGTTCCAAAGAGAAACCCCTTTGGAAGTGAAGGCATTTATCATATACCCTCACCTTTGGTGTATTTTTGATGGCCTGCTCTTTAATCTTCACACTTGGGTAGGCTTGCTTCAGGGGATCAAACACTGAAATGGTTTTGCTTGCTGATAAGGAAAGCACTTAAAGGTAACAGGCAGGTTTTTTAAATTATTATAAGCATGACAAAACAAACCTAAATCTATTAGGAAATAAATAAATAAGACCTCAGAAAACTCCTGCATCCAAAGGACTATCTGCATGAGAAAATAGTTTAGTTTAAAAGACATAATGTTTTCAAACTATCTCCTGACACAGGAAAGATAGTTATTTAAAGGAAAAAAATAAACATGATTCAAAGTAACAGGTGACCAAAAGTAATGATAAACATCTGTTAGTGGGTGCTAATGTTCATCTTCTCCATTAAATTATCATGGAAATATTATGTTATAGTGTTAAAAATAAGAGTAAAATTTTCAACAGTGCCAGAGTCCCTTGGGAGGCTAAAGCCTTGTCTACATGGGAAAGCTTTGTTCAATATAAACTAGGTTCTAAATTTAAATGGATTTTGTTATACAAATACATTCTGGCATATTCTGGCTTTTATGATTTAGTTTAAACTATGACTTTCAAGCGTTTAAAAACAATCATGCTGTTAATAATAGAATACCATTTATTTAAATATTTTTGGATGTTTTCTACATTTTCAAATA
Source organism: Chelonoidis abingdonii (assembly GCF_003597395.2). Lineage (NCBI taxonomy): Eukaryota > Metazoa > Chordata > Testudines > Testudinidae > Chelonoidis > Chelonoidis abingdonii. The sequence continues at coordinate 18,767,812 of NC_133774.1, forward strand.
TATTGATTTCAATTACAACACAGAATACAAAGTGTACAGTGCTCATTTTATATTTATTTTTGATTACAAATATTTATGCTGTAAAAAACAAAAGAAATAGTATTTTTCAATTCACCGAATACAAGTACTGGAGTGCAATCTCTTCATCATGAAAATTGAACTTACAAATGTAGATTTATGTACAAAAAATAATTGCATTAAAAAATAAAACAATGTAAAATTTTAGAGCCTACAAGTCCACACAGTGCTACTTCAGCTCATCGCTCAGAAAAGCAAGTTTGGTTACAATTTGCAGGAGATAATGATGCCAGTTTCTTGTTTACAATGTCACCTGAAAGTGAGAACAGACGTTTGCATGGCATTGTTGTAGCCAGAATTGCAAGATATTTACTTGCCAGATGTGCTAAAGATGCATATGTCCCTTCATGCTTCAGTACCATTCCAGAGGATATGCATCCATGCTGATGAGGGGTTCTGTTCAATAATGATCCAAAACAGATCTAAGTTACCAGGAGAAGGATGTTTTTTTGGGGTGGGGTGGCGTGGGGTGGAGGGGTGTTTGTGTTTCTGCATTTGAGTGTTTGGTATTCTATTGTTTAACAATGTGATTAAACACAATTATTTTTTTTTGAGTTAATCGCGTTAACTGCAGTTAATCAATAGCCCTAGTTTAAACCTTTCCCAAGTGACATAAGCTTACCAAAAAAGAGGCTCTTTTAGACTGATAAAACTGTAATGATACTTAGATATCTGTATCTGTGTAACCTGTTAAAACTTTTCCATGTAGACACGTATATCCCATTTACAAAAGTGACTTTGTCCCTTGGGAACCTACCTAGATTGTGAGCAGCTTGTACAATGCCTGGTCTGTGACTGGGGCTCCTATGTGCTATAATAATACAAATAATGCAAATAATAAATACTAATCCTACTATGTCTCACTGAAAATCAATGGGACTGAGGGCTTGTCTACTCTTACCGGGGGATCAACACATGATGATCAATGCATTGATGGTCAATTTAGCAGGTCTAGTGAAGATCTGCTGAATCAACTGCAGATTGCTCTCCCTTCAACTCCTGTACTCCACCAGATCGAGAAGAGTAAGGGGAGTTGACGGGAGAGCATCTCCCGTCGACATCGCATAGTGTGGACCCCACGGTAGGTAGATGTAAGCTATGTTGACTCGAGTTACGCTATTCATGTAATTCAGATTGCATAGCTTAGATCGACTTTTCCCTGTAGTGTAGACAAGGCCTTAGACTTCTAAGTCACTTACGTGCTTTTGAAAAATTTACTCAAAGTCTTTTAAATGAGTAATGGACTCAAGATGCAAAAGCTGGCTCCAGATCCAGCTTTTTAATCCGCTCAAAGCTCAGGGGCATTTGAATACAGGCTTTATGTTTGGCATATTATATAGATTGCAAGCTCTTTTGAGCAAGTGTCTGTTTGTTCTGTGCACTGTGTAGCACATTTTTTTTTCTGTGAAAATTCACTCATGCTAATAGGGAGATAGATTCAATATTCAGATCCACATCCTGGTTCAGATTTCATATATTCCCCCAAATTTTGAGGCTGTTGGCATGATTCAGGCTGAACTATTTTTAAACCTGTCCTCATATTGAACTTTGTTTTATTCAGATCTCTTTCCTGATGTAATTTAAACATGCAGATTTGCTCACTGGTCATTTGTTTGCATTCGCTCTTCTTTTCATCTTTAATCTTCCTCCCCCACATCTCTGTCTTTGGGAGGCTGACCCTGGACAAATGTGGGCATTGATTCATGCAGGCATTTGATCTTTATGTGGTTCTACATTAGTCACCACAAAGACGGACCCACTGTTTACTTTTGGCAATTTGTTCATGATCTAATGCATGTTATTTTGAGAAAAAGTTAACTTCGGTTCAAATATCACCTCAGAATATGTCTAGTTAACCATGTACAGTATTCATGGAATTCAGTGGAAAATAAAAAGAGAACTACTGTATTTATACTGTAATATATATATTCCTGTCCAACATTTTCAGCTAGACATTGCCCCAAGAAGCAAAGTCCACATTTAGATTCTAACCTTTCAAATTCTGAATTCATTTGGATCTGGTATTTTGGTTTGTGCCCATCTTTCTTCTTAGTTACTATTAATAAATAAGAGTTTTTTCCTCTGATAAATGAAATTAAGGCCCTGGTTTTGCAAAGAGATTGGTCCTTTCAGAGACAATAGGACTCCCCTTGATGTAAAGGTCCATGTCTGGAGGATCATGTCCTACATTAATATCATAAAGGACCAAGGCATTCATTTGTTTTTTCTTTTTGGTGACAAATTAACAGGTGCAGAATCTTAAGGCCAGAAAGGCCATCAGATCATCATCTAGACTGACCTGTGTAATTCAGTGTAGTGAAGTGAGATTCACCAGCGCAGCGCCTCCTGCTGGTTGTCTTGAGAATTAGCTCAACCCTAGCTCCAGAGCACCCTCTGCTGGCCAGTGTCTTGCCTGCCTCTGGTCCCCGTGTCCCTCCCGGACCCTTGTGCCCTTTTACCCTGGGGTTCTGCCCACCACAGTACCCCCACATGCTGCGTTTCCCCTCCCCAGGGAACTCCCAACCCTATACACCCACCTTGCCTCAGTGGCTGCTGCCAGTCATCATCTAACCCCTTTCTCAAGAGGCAGACTGTAATGGCCATTCATCACTGCCCAGGGGGTTGGACCAGCTGTCTCTGCCTTAGCCCGGGCTGCCCTTCTGCAGCCCCAGTACCTTCTTAGGCCTTAACCAAGGCCTCAGCATGGGGAGATGCCAAGCTGGAGCTCCCCAGCAACTTTGCCCTTCCCCAGCACTGTTCAGCCTCATGTACCCTTGTTCCTGCCGGCTGCTTGGTCCTTCTCTCTCCAGACAGGGAAAGAATCTCTGCCTGCCTTCTCCCCAGAAGCCCTTCTTATACTGGCCCAGCTGGGCCCTGATTGGCTGCCTCAAGCACACCCATGATTGCCTTCCCAGAGCAGCCCTTTCCCAGGGCTGTTTTAACCCCTTCAGGGTTGGAGCGGGATGACTGCCCCGCTACATATAGGCTATAGAATTTCACTAAACTACCCCTGTATTGACTAGCACATATCTCCCAGAAAGATTTTAATCCTAAAGCTTTTACAAGTTATTCCCAGAAGCACTGTTCATGTTTGTTTGTTGTTTTTCTGTTATAATCCAGGTATTTCTGCTACTTCACAGGAGTGAAGCTAGTGGGAGGTACCAAAAAAACTTAAGGAGCTAAAACCTTATTAAATTAATAATATTAATTTCGCATCAAGAAACATTAACGTGACTCTTCCACCTTGAAACAACTAATTAGGTGGTTGATACATTGTAAAAGCATTTGTTGCTCACCTAAGAGGTGTATGGGAAAAATGTAATTGTGTTATTAACACCCTGATACACTTATGTAAGATGATCTACATTCACCTCTGGAAATTACGTATTGTAGGCTCCATCTTATAAACAGGTGAACCACATTAGAAACTCGTTTATTTTACACATGAATTCAGAGGCCTAGATTTTCAAAAACTGGTTGTCTAAAGTTAAAGGCACCTGATTTCAGTGGGAGCTGCTGTATTCTCCTCACTATCTGTGGTACTTCATATAGCCCACATTACCTTAGTATCTGAGCACCTCACAGTTGTCAATGCATTTCTCCTCACAATGCTCCTATGAGGTAAGGTGGTGCTATTATTTCCATTTTATATATGGAGAACTGAGGCAGAGAAAAAACTAAGTGACTTGCCCAAGGTCATACAGGAGGGCTGTCACAGAGCAGGTACCTGAACCGAGGTCTCCCAAGTACTAGCCTAGTGCCCTAACAAATGTTCTTCCTTCTCATATGAAAATCAAATCACTTATGTAGGTTCCTAAGTAAGAATTTAGGATTTGAAAGCATAATTTAGAAAACCCAGTTTTGAACATCTATCTGTCTGTCTGTCTGTTTTATGGCTTTATGCTACTGCCCATCACCATAGTATTGGGTTGCCTCCTACGTGAACTTGAAAGCAATCATAAAGTCCCAAATGGATTTCATGAATCTCGGCCCTTTTTTCTTTGTTACTTTCTTCAGGTTAAATCCTGAGGTCCTTGGTTGGGGTATTACTCAGTCCTTACTCAGTCAAGTTTGGAAAATTTACTTTTGCTATGGTACATTTCTCATTTTTTGAAGTTAGGAGAAAGTGCGGGAAGCATAGAAAAACTCCTTAGATTTTATAAAACAATACATCAGCTAGTCTCACGTCATTAATCTGGGACATAAACCATATAGGACAATTATGTGTTGCAGTTGCAAAAAGAACATTTCTAGAGTCAGATGTCAGGTTTCTAATACTTTATTTGAAAGACATCCTCGATATGACAGCTGGAAAAAACCCCAAATAGGAGTTAGAAAAATAATATTACCTGCTCTAATATAATACTGTTCATCTTTTCTGGCATATAAAGAGAGAAATATTGGTTAGTATAGAGCAAAATAGCCAGGGATGAGAACACCTTAGACTGCAGTTTTTCAAAGAGCTTAAGGTAGTTAGACACCCAAATACCACTGAAATTCAATGCAGTATGAGTACCTAAATCTCTGTGGTGCTTTGTAAAGTTCCAGCCATAATCACTATCGATTTATCGAGCCCTTGTTCTGACAAGCCTAATTCTGACTGGATTAAGATGTAAGCAGTAGCCTGAGATGCAACTCTGTGGAGCAAAATAGTTATAAATACTCCCCATGTCTGTGTCCACTGGGCCTGATTCTTCATTATTTTGCAGAGGACAAAATGCTACTAGGTCAGCATTTCATTCACACTGTTGGTAGCATTTTGCACCCAATTTGCACAGACTACACACTTCATAAAGCAGTGGAGATTCAGGCCCTTTAAGCCTAAAGTGTAGATTTGATACAGTTAGGGGAAATAACTGTACTCAGCAGGCAATATAGGCTATTCGGTTCCTTGATTGGAGATCTCCATAACAGGGAAAGAAAATTCAAGTATTTTCTTTGCATATTACTTGGAGTAGATTTGCTGCAGAAGTGCTGGAGGCTGTGTATCGTCCCTAATGTGCTGTGCCTTTGGACATCACTGCAGTTAGTGTTGCCACAGAGGAAGATAAACAGATGTATAAAAATAAATACACACATCAAAAGTTCTAGGGAAGCTGCTGAATTTAAGAGAAGTTTCATTTTTTGAGATTTAGGTGAATGGAATTTCCCATTTTTGCTTCATCTCTGTTTTCCTTTTATCACTTCCTTTCTACCATTTTGTGCTTTGAAGGGCCTCTGCTGTTACTTATTTATCTCAACAAAAAAGTGGTTCTGATAGACCAGTGGTTCCCAAACTGGGGTTCGTGTAATGAAGCGTTACAGGGGGTTCTTGGGGGAAAAAAATCCCTAATGGTGGACAGAGCTGTCCATAGGGACCCCAGGCATCAGGGGCAAGCAGCCCAGAGCCTCTGGACTTCCAAGAGCTAAGCAGATCAAAGCCAGCATCTCTATCATGCTGAGGAGATTTAAACTTCAAAACTCCTTAAAAGAAATGAAAAGGAAGGTGGATATTTTTTGCTGTTTTTAAAATAAATAAGCCGCAAGTATTGTTTTTAAAATTATTATGAAGAACTAGTTTAAGCTTTGTTGTAACGTGTGTTGTTTGCCTGGACTGCTCAAGACCTGAATGCTTGTGTAGGAGGAACTCCGAGCTGGCTTCTTAAATATCTTTATGCTGTTACACATCTGATACTCCTTGATGAAACATAGGAGCCTTGTCTTATAACAGGCTTATTCAAAGTGATACAAGCTATGAAAGTGAGATCTTGGAAGACTGTTGCCATTTTCATAATGTAATAAAAATACTGTAATGATGATAAATAATAAATAATAAACAGTGTGTAATAAAATGTGTTTTTATGACATGCTTATATTTCCAAGATCACTACTTTTTAGAATTTATACTCAGGTAAAGGAGAAAATCCCTAGAAATATTCATTTTTAGGAGGGGGTTCGTGAGACTTGACATTTTAGTGAAAGGGATTCACAGGTTGTTAAAGTTTGGGAACCACTGTGATAGACAATAGCAATACGTGTCTGACCATCACATAGCTCACTGAAGTTATTTTTTTCTTTTATTCCTTTCTTTCGTGAATTCCCTCATTGCAATGAATTAATGTGAAGGTTGTTGTGGGCTAGATTCTGCATTGACATGAATCTCTTGCTACCTCACTGACTTCAGCGAAGTCGCACTCAGGGTCAATAAACCTGGAATATAGCTTATTTTGGTTTTGAGTTCCACAGATTCCATTTCCCAAAAGGAGGGAGTAGCTTGATATGTTCTGAATTTGACCATAATAATAACAGAAATTAGAGATGGAAGAGACCAGAGGTTAAGAGGGTTTGAGTTGCTGAACCACAAGTCTACTTCCTCTGCTAAAAGCAAAGGGAGAGCTCCTCTCCTCTTCCCATTTTGGAGGAACAGCACTACTCCCCAGCTGCCTGCCTGTGTGATAGGAAATCCACCTGGTGCTTTTTATGTGCTTGAACCATTAGAAGAGACCTATGAAGTCACCACTGTCTTCTGTGTAAGACATTGCTGGTTTGCTCCCTAGACTGTATTCACCAGGGCTTTGTCTAATCCACTAGTGTTTTGTCTGAATGAAGCAGAACAAGGACTTGAACCTGGGCCCCCCAAGTGCTCTAATCTAGAGAGAGAGAGACTGACACTATAACTTGGTCGGTAGGGAAGTAGTGTTGACATAGTCCTGAAAAAGTAGAAGAAAAAGGCATCACTGATAAAGTTTGCAGATGGCAGGGGGGTCTGGATTGCTTCACAAACTGGGCTCAAGCAAGCAATATGTGTTTTAATATGACTAAGTGGAAATGTATACATCTAGGGATACAGAATGTAGGCCATACTTTCAGGATGGGGGAAGCAGTGAGTCTGAAAAAGATGGGGGCCATGGTGGATAATCAGCTGAACTTGAGCTCCCAATGTAATGTTGCAGACAAAAGAGCTAATGCAATTCCGAGATTCATAAACAAGAATCTTCAGTAGGAGTAGAGAAGATATTTTACCTCTATATTTGGCACTATTGTGACTCTTGCTGTAATAGTTTGGTCAGTTCTGGTGCCTGCAATTCAAGAAGGACATTCATATATTGTACAGGGTTTGGAGAAAACCTGTAAGAATGATTAAAGCATTAGAAAGCTTGCCTGATAGTGATAGACTCAAAGAGCTCAGTTTATTTGATATAACAAAGAGAAGATTGAGGGGTCACTTGATTACAGTCTGTAAGTATCTACATGGGGAACAAATATTTAAAAAGGAACTCTTCAGTCTATCAGAGAAAAGTATAACAGAATCCAGTGGCTGATGGCTGAAGTTAGACAAATCCAGATTGTAAATTTTTGACAGTGTGGGTAATTAGTCATTGGAACAATTTAGCAAGGGTCGTGGTGGATTCTCCATCACTGGCCTTTTTTAAAATCAAGATTAGATATTTTCTTAAAAGATCTGCTGTAGAAATTATTCTGGGGAAGTTCTGTGGCCTGGTCTATGCAGGGTGTCAGACTTGATGATCACTGTGGTTCCTTCTGGCCTTGGAATCTGTGAAGGTGAGATTCCAGGGAGCCCAAACGCCAAGCCTGAACCTATTAAACCTTCACTATTTCTTCAAATCAGAAGACTCTATCCCTCTGTTTAACACATAATTGGTCTATTGTAGCTTTTAAGCTACAGTTTAATGTAGGCAAGTATGGAGGAGCACTACCCCAGTTGCAGCCCTCAGAGGCATTGGGCCTGGAGTATTACTAATGCCTCTGAGAATGCAGGGTGTTTCCTCACAGCTGTGGTCACAGCAGTTCATTTCTCGAGGTGTAACATGCTGTCCTGATACTGGCTTCTGTCTACTGGTCAGTAGGGAAGGACATGAAATGATGGCTTCCTCCTGTCCTATTTAGGGAGTCCAGTGCCACCAACAGGCACACCCTTAGTCTTTGTGTGCTTAGAGGCCAGGATCAGTGACATGGCTGGAATCTGATAAGATGTGCGAAGGAAGGAGGACTCCTTGTAGTCTCTCTTCCAGCTTTGGGTACCTGCACAAGACCAACCATAGTCTTATTTTAGGGGACTAAGGCTAAAATCCTTATTCAGTTTCTTAAACAGGCCACACTCCCAGATACTTTTTGCAATATATTCCCCTTGTGCTCAACTGGGAGTTGCACAGGTGACTCAGAGACTGTTTGGCTTCCTATGCTATGAGAACGCCACTGCTTAATAATCACTGTGCTATTTTTGCCAAGATGCTAAAAGAGCTAAGTGGGGCAGAGCGCAAACTTTACAAATGTGCTTTCCTTTCAGATCTTTGTAATGGAGACGGACTCAGTGGATACACTTCATCTCTGTGTGATCTCTTTGCATTAGCTACAGTAACTGACACCACTGAACACAGCACTGCTAGTTGGGCGGTGGTGTACTTTTGTCCCCATTGTCATCAGGAAGGCACATCTGTTAGCGGTGCTGACAAAGCTTGATTTGTGGAACCATCAGAACCTGTTTTTCTGTCATTAGCCCAATGTTTATGATCCAGTACGCATCTCACTGTCAAGATCACAGATGTTTCTGCTTATTGAATAGCTATTTGTTTCCCATCAGTTCCATTTCCAATTGTATTAAGACAGGGAAGGAACCAAAGATTGCGTTGCTTATTAAGTGTTTATAATAGAACGCCTCTGACTTTCTTGTAGTCCTTGCAACATTTATCTTGGGCCCTATTGCATGAGTTAATTTGTAACATAATGCTGCAGGCACCTAAAAGAAACTGTATAGCTCAAAGTCAGAGTTAAAAGAGTTAGCAATACTGTGCTAGCTTGCCAAGTATTATTAAATAAGTATTGCTTGGAAGGCTATGTTAATTTTAAAGTTATTTTTCTGTGCTAATATTTTTACTTAGGGAACGGGCACAGAACACAACACAGTCTGAGACACTTCAGCTTACAGTGGGAAATCTGAAACCAGAAGAGACCTACACATTCCGAGTGGTGGCATACAATGAATGGGGACCAGGAGAGAGCTCGCAATCCATCAAGGTTGTCACGCAGCCTGAATGTAAGTATGCAGTATAATGGTGTTTCCATGTTATATAGGGTTAGTAATGATCTACTTCTGCAGCAGCTCTGCATTTGTCATGCTGAATTTCTTTAAGGTTTACAAATAATTCTTTGTTATAAATATTAGTAATAGAGTCCATATGGATGGTCAAAATAATCTTCCCTCTATTTTCATTGTAATATAATATATGTTCCTACAAAATGTATTTTCAGAAATTTGATCTGATCAGTGAATTGTTTATTAGATTTGAACAGTACATTGTTAGTTGGTGTCTTGACTTTGTATTCTCTCTCTCTCTCTCTCTCTCTCACGCTCACACACACACACACACACACACACACACACACTTTTCTCATACTTTACGTACTGGGCCAAATACTAGTCCCCTTGAAAGGCATGGAACAATTTCCAGTTGCTAGATGCTTAATCTAGTCATGGTTAAGTGGAAATATTTTTATTAGTGTTCAGTATATTTTGGAGCTTCTTTGCAGGCCCTTTGCACTTTCTTCTCTATTTTCTTCAGCTGTAAATACTTGCACATGTGTTTCATCCTAAAAAGGAAGATAAACTTTCTTGAGTTCAGAATATTCTACAATATGGTATATAAGGGATTGCCACTTGTCCCACTTAGCCAGTCAATGTCCCAGAGAAAGGGACCCAGGCTGACAAATTTTTGACTTTTCATAGCACCACCAATTGGTCAGTCAACTTTCTTGTCAGAAGGGGAATCTCCTTTAATCTATAACACTTTTTGCCTCAGTGGAAAGGGTTAAATGGGTTTTCCTGATTCACTGTTGCAAGTGACTTGTTGCCCCTTTAAGTGAAGGAGATGGGAGTGGCTCTCTTTGGAGAGGGGAAATAGACTGAGGTCTTGGAGACAAGTCCCTTGAGACGTCAAGATTCTCGAGAAGACTTAGCTGGATTTAGAGTGACCAGATGTCCCAATTTTATAGGGACAGTCCCGATTTTGGGGTCTTTTTCTTATATAGGCTCCTATTACCCTCCCATCCCTGTCCTAATTTTTCACATTTGCTGTCTGGTCACCCTAGCTGGAGTTTAAACTGTTTAATTTTAAGTTCCTTTTGTGAATTAAATCAAATCCAGGAAACAGGGCCGCAAGCAGCAAAAAAAAAAAAAAGCTGCGGCCGCGCTATCACGCCGCTCCACTCTTCAGTGGCAATTCGGTGGCAGGTCCTTCACTCCAAGAGGGACTGAGGGACCTGTCGCCGAATTGCAGCTGACGAGCCAGGTGTGCCACCCCAATAGCGACTGGAGTGCTGCCCCTTGGTATTGGCTGCCCCAACCACCTGCGTCTTTAGCTGATACCTGGAGCCGGCCCTGCCAGGAAAGGGCTACCTTCAGCCCAACTACAACATGTGTGGAATGTCTTTGGAATGGACTGGTGAAACCACATGTACACACTGTGTGTGTTAATCAGGAGAGAAAACCAAGATACTGTCATTTGTGATCATTACAAACAAACCCACCCCACCACAGCAGAAGTAGGGATGTTAGTGCAGGACCAGTGCCAACTTCAGAAATTACATTCAGCTTCCCTAAAGTTCTCCTGTACTGCAGATTTGTTTGGGCAAAGTATTCTACATTTCCTGCCATGAAACTGTTTTGCAGTGCTGTTTTGTCTTGTTATTCGACTGCTGTGGTCCACCAGAGGTAGCTACATTTCAGCCCTGAGTAAGGAGAAATCAGGTTGAAAATCACTTTGTAACTATGAAAAGCAATTTGAGATCCTTTGATGCAAGGTATTATGCAGATGTTAGCTATTATCGTGTTATTTACTCCTTCACATAACACAAGAAGTAGGGGTCACACAATGAAATTAATAGGCATCAGGTTTAAAACAAACATTTCTTCACACAATGCACAGTCAACCTGTGGAACTCTTTGCCAGGGGATGTTGTGAAGGCCAAGACTATAGTGGGGAAGGGGTAGCTCAGTGGTTTGAGCATCCTGCTAAACCCAGGGTTGTGAGTTCAGGGGGCCACTTAGGGATCTAGGGCAAAATCAATACTTGGCCCTGCTAGTGAAGGCAGGGGGCTGGACTTGATGACCTTTCAGGGTCCCTTCCAGTTCTCTGAGATAGGTAAATCTCCATATATTTTTGGAGAGGAGGGATAGCTCAGTGTTTTGAGCATTGGCCTGCTAAACCCAGGGTTCTGAGTTCAATCCTTGAGGGGGCTATTTAGGAAACTGGGGTAAAAGTCTCTCTGGGGATTGGTCCTACTCTGAGTAGGCGGTGACCTCCTGAGGTCCCTCCTGAGGTCCCTTCCAACCTTGATATTCTGTAACCCTTCTGCCCCTCTGAGTTGGCAGCAACAAGGGCCAGGTTCAGTATCCAGGGGTTCCGTTTCAATAACACCATGCATAACCGGCTCGAGCCGCCACCCAGTGACCTGGGACACTTACATACCACACCCTCCTGGGCACCTCTAGGAGGTAATACTTCCCCTCTCACAAGCACGGAGTCTGAGTGTAGCAAAATCCTTTTAATAAAGGAAGGAATGAATGCGGCATCCCATTGGAGAAACACCACAAACAGAGTTATAACACAAACCATAAACGCACCCCCAATACATTTGGCAATGTACCTTTTCCCTTTAGGAAAGTCTCCCCAAAAGTCTCTGGTCAATGCCACCCCCAGAATTCAAGAGTCTATCTGTAGAGGTCCCTCTCCCCAGCCTGGCTGAAAGGGGCACGTTACGTGGTCCAGGGCTAACTGCCCTGCCTCTTCCGTGGGTTTCTGCTTCTGCCTTCTCCATCGATTGCTCCACTTACCAGCCCACTTCCACTCTGCTCCTCCAGCCATCCTCCAACTGCTCCGCTCCACCAGCTGCCTCGTGAGCTGCTCAGTTGTTCTCTGCAAACTGCTCGCTCGCTCGCTCTGTGGGCTGCTCCACACTACCACGCTTGCTGCCGCTCCGCAGCTGTCCACATGGTCCGCCCAGCCATCCCCTACAAACTGCTGCCACTTCCGCCAGCTGCTCTGTTCCACAGTATAGCTTAGGCTCCCCCACTGGTTAGCACAGCAGTCAGTGGCTCCGGCGCAGTAATTTTCAGCTCTTTTGATTTCAGCCTCTCGTGAAAGGCTTCAGCACATAGTAGGGAGCCCCAGTGCTAGTGCCCCATTAGCGCCAAAGTGAGTTCAGCTCAGCACCTGTATCTAGAGTCTTAGGGAATAAAAAAATCAACTCTGACATTCCATCGTGGAGAGAGGAGGGGGTGGAAACGGTGTTCTAGCTCCACAAGGACGACTGCACAACCAGGGACAAATACCTGTCCCCCACCTTCTCAAATTCACTGGGTTTTGAACCCATGTCCCTTGTCTAGCAAGTGTCATTTAATTTATATTGACACATTTCTGTCACAAAGCAGTCCCATAGTTCCTCATTCACACAATCAGGTGGCAACACCTTATCTATCCCGCCCCAACAATGAAGAAATTGGGGATCCCAGAAATGTCAAAATAACCATTCCCTCGCTCCTTGCTGGGCGTGCCTATGCAAATATTTGAGACCTCACATTCCAGATATTCTTTCCACACTTCCCATAATTCACCACCAGATGTCAGGGCACAGCTCATCCTGACTCTGCTTACAATTCTATGATTACAGGTTGAAAAAATATCTACATAAGTTCATGGAGGGTAGGTCCATCAACGGCTATTAGCCAGGATGGGCAGGGATGCAACGCCATGCTCTGAGTGTCCCTAACTTCTGTTCTCCAGAAGCCAGGAGTGGACAACAGGATGGTTCACTTGATGATTGCCTGCTCTGTTCATTCCCTGTGAAGCACTTGGTATTGGCCACTGTCAGAAGACAGGATACTGAGCCAGATGGACCATTGGTCTGACCTAGTATGACCATTTCTGTGTTCCTTTTACCATAATATAGATATATTGCAATTTTAAAAATTAATTAATTAATTAATTAATGTCTCTATCATGAAAGCACTTTTATAAGAGATCCTTGCTTAACCTTCACCAACGCTCCTTACTGTTGCTTTTGGTGTATATGAAGTTGAAATGACATAGGGACTCCTACACTAGTTAATAAAATTACTCTTCTGTTCAGTAACATGAAGATGGTCCAAAGTATCAAAATTTGATGGTGGAGAAAATATCTTTTCCCATCGTTATTTTTTCCCCCTTGATAAAATGATCTTATCATTTTGAAACAACTCTCTTCTGTACTGGAATTCAGTCAGTCTCTATGTTGCTGTCTCCTGGAACACGATGTAGCTTATTGTACAATAAATTATACAGCTGCACTACAAATTGAATTTCAAGATATCTGTGTTATTTGAAAATATCAGAAGTATTAGGCAATCTAGCTTTGTTAAGAAATAAAAACCAAAGAAAAAGGATATCTGAAATGCATGTCTGTCAATGACTATTTCTAAAAGTGCATAAATTTTCTCAGTAATCAGTTTAAGAGATCAAGAAGCACAAGTTCCAGCTTTTGAAATAATCATCCAAAATATATGGGATGGATTTATATGAAAGTCTTTGTCTCCAGATTAAATCTTCCTTTCGACTAAACTCCAACCCCTTTTCCTCTGCTTTTTATGGTGTATAATTTCACCACTGTATTATCAGTCAGGATTTAAATCCCTGCCTGCTTAAGACTTGTCTAATCTTTTCATACCACATGTGGAGACTTTGTGAGTTATTATTTTGACTCTTCAAGATGCTGTTAGAACAGCTGAGTAGCAGAGCGTACATAAATTGATCTAGTTCTAGCTTGGCGGATTGAGCTTTTCTATATACTTTTTGAAGGTAGCCTCCCTGCTGGGGCACCAACTCCATTATCTTCACCATACTTAGCTATTAAGACTTTCCGTTTAATAACCCTGTTTCTCTGTGATGTGTGTATTGGAAGAGGTTGGTGAAAGAAAAGATTAATAGGGAGATGTGTCAATATATACTTAAATAATTTGATTGATTTACTGCTTAGCTGTCATGTAATTTGCAGCCTGTAAACATTGCCTTTGATCATCTGCAGTCTAATGGAATCCTTTTACTTTGCAATTATATTTAACCTTCCATCCAAGAGTCTTAAAGGGCTTGATAAAGATTAATTAATTAAGCCTTACTACATCCCTCTGAGATAGGAAAGTATTATTATACCTGCTTAACTGTAGCACAGAGGCCCATCTGTGTATCCATGTGTCCACCCTGCCACTGCATGGTGCAGAACGGAGCAAACCCACCAAAAACCCAGTGATCCTACCCAGGGAGGAAAAGTGACTAAGTGGATGCCCCTCTCCATGGACCCTAGTCTCTTTGCCCTGTCCACAAAATAGCCACATACTCTGTTGACAATGGAAAAGTGGGTGAGCTGAAGGTTTGGGAGGACCAGCTGCATTACATGGCTTTCTCCTCCTCCAGAAACCAAACCACCCACAGGCTGAAGAGTTATTGCTGATTGAGATGGGATTAACTCTCTGCTGCACACCCTGGGCCAATCCAGCCTCTCTGTACCCATGGAAGTCCCTCTAGCAGCCAAATCAGTGTAGAGTGGTTGCTATGAGCACTGCTGCTAGAAGTCGAAGGGCCTGACATCTATAAAATTAAGTAAGATGAGCGTATCATTTCAGAGAGGCATGGTTAACTAGACCTGACTTTGCAAATCAACTACGTATTATTGAAAAAAGTGTAGTGCTACCTGATTCTGCTGCTTCAGCTCCTTCTTGCCATCTTAAAGAAATGCAATTGTGTGAGGTGAGAAATGAAAGGGTGAAATACTGGTCACGATCAGTAATTTTCAACATATGTTGAGGAGTAATAAAGATCAACAGACTAAAGATTTCAGGGTTAGAGTAGAAGATTGCTATTATCTCAGTACTTATCTATTGTGATTGGAAATGAGATAAGTGCAATCAAGGGAAGTGGCTATGTGGTCTTTGTCAGCAGGACTGGAGACCAGTTTTTTCAGGGAAGATGAATGACTGTGGGTAATCCGTTCTCCTTAACCTAATCATGTGAATCTCTACATCCATGAGTCTCAGTCTTAAGGGGTCTCAGCAGTGTAACCATTTTTCAGTGGCAGTTTATTGTGATCCTAGTTATGACAGAGCTGAAAGGCAGGTCATTTCGATTATCTGAGAGGTCACCTAGTACTGCAAGAGAGTGCTACAGGGCTGACTGTAATATATTGTAATAGTAAATTTCTCACTATTCAAGGCAGACTTGAGAAAGATACTGTAATCTGGAGGAAGGACTGGCATTTCTTTAATGTATTTTCCATGAGCAATCGCAGGATTAAGGAGCTTTACTGGTTCTACTGGTCGTGGATCCGATCCTCTGAGGTGCTGAATGTCTTCTGCAAGGTGCAGGGCACCTTCTTTTCTCCACAAGGGCAAGGGGAGTTGAAAGTTCTCAATGCTTTCATGATCAGCATTGAGTTAAAAAAACAGGAGGCCACATCCTTCTCATACTGAAGTTGGTGGCTTCAGTGGGAGAAGGATCGAACCCTGAATAAAAGCTTCAGATTTGGCCTCAAGATCAAAACCATTCTTCCCTAATAAATCAAGAGGAAACTCATGAACAGGAGGAGCTAATCCACTCTGTTATAATCCATCATCCAGAGCTGCATTTTCATATCAAAGATGAACTATCACTATATTTATGATGGCTAAAATAAAAATCATTATGGAAAGAGTTGCAGTAATTTATTTTAACACTTACAGAATCTGCTCTGCACTAGCCATGAGCAAATCCCCATTAATTAAAAAAAAAAAATCTATTGTGGAGTAATGGAAGCAGATAAAAACAGGCTTGAAATATTTGATTCTATGTTCTGGCCTTCTTCTATGATAAAAAATAATCAAATGAATAACAGTGCTGTGACAGGACATACTGTGATTATCAAGGTAGTGATATTCAGTCCTAAATCCCTCTTTATCTCCATGTTAGAAACAGTAAGTGTGGGGTAGCTACTTTCAGGTTTTTCCTGGAGACCAAGAAAAAGCCAGCTTTTCGTTTAAGTGGGTATTTAATCTGTTGTTTGATTTTCCTCAGGAAAACATCCACCTGTTGAAATGAGCCAAATATCTGGTCAAACATCAATGACAACACAGAACTGGCTTGATTATTCAGGAAGCATTTCAGAGCACACGTGCTTATTATCAACAAGAAACAAATGCTCAGGCCAAATTTCTCACAATTGGATGCCTATGTTAGGCTCTTCAATATGACCCCTGATTTTTTTGAGGAAGCAGAGTCTCCACATATCCTGTGAGATTTGTCAGTTCACAGCACCTCAGAGATTCAGGCTGCTGAGGCCCTAATCCTGCCCCCTTAACCCATTATTCTGGACATACCGCTCTACCAAACTGTTCCCTCCTAGCATTATTAGTTGTGGATTTGTATGGGGTAGATTATTGTATTGGGATGACTTAATCTGTTAAAGGAGTTGCTAGAAAACTGACATTCATAAGGGACAGAATTAAGGTTGCAGTGTTTGGTCTACGGTGTACAGAAGTTGAGAGAGAATAAAACTGGGCAGAAATGTGTGGCTGCCAACAGAAGATTTTGGGTGAGATTTCCAAAAGCCACAAGTGATTTAAGAGCCTATGTCCCATTGAAAGTTGGTGGGATTTAAGCTCCTAAGTCATTTAAATGCTTTTGAAAAAAATGTGCACAAGTTCCATTGATTTTAATTGAAGTCAGTAGGAGTAAGGCCCCTTGCCCACTTGGATGCTTTTGTAAATCTCAGTGGATAGCCATCTGCATCTTTAGGTGCCTTTGTAAATCTGCCCCAAGAGTTTTTGAAAATATCGCATTTTGTGTCTATAACAGAGAAGATTTTATTTGTCAGTTGCAACTAACCAAATAATGGCTAAAATATCCCTAAATACTACATTACATTTTTTTTTGACTAGATGTACTCAAGTTTTCTTTCTCAACCAATTTTTGTGTAGATAAGGAACATGTTAAAATAGTTGTAAACAAAATAATCAGATTGACCAAGACAAGTTTCAGCCACAAAGAGAGATGAATTGGCAAGTAAAATACACACACCCTTGTCCTTTTAACTTGCAAATTTTGTTTTCTTATAGGAAAAAAATTAAGGGCAGACTCATTCCTTGCAGATGCTGATGGAGGGACTGAGTTTGTACCTCTCCTAGTCTGTGGCTGGCTGGGGTCACATGACAATGCTGAATCAGGCCCCTCACTTCAATGTGCAACATTGCTCAACACACTGTTACCACAGTTATTTCCCATTCAACCATTTAAGGTGTCAGTGGTTAGAATTTCTAGCTCACACTTTCAACAGTAATAGTAACAGTAATGACATTTTTTTTTTTCTGGCCAACAAAACAATGCCAGCCTGGGTTTCAGAAAGTCTCAGTGTAATGCATGGAGTGTTGGTCTATGGATTATTATCCCTGACATTACAAAATCTTACCAGAAAGTGCAGATCAATATGTTGTCCAGTGTAGGTAGATGATGGGTCAATGGACTTGTAGTTTTTACGTCTCCATCTGTCATTTTTATGACATGAAGCATCTGTCTGTTTCTCAGGACATATGCTCTACAATCTTTGTACGCTTTTGGTCAAGGGCAAGTTATACAACCAGCCAGCTCTTCATGATATCCTACTGGGAAATGTGCAACTTAACCCCTTTATGTCAGGAATCTGGTATTCCTGGGTTGACTAGCATTATATACTCAGACTTTAAGGCCAGAAGGAACAATCATAATTATTGGCAAAGTATGATCCAAAAACAACTACTGCTGCTGCTATTGTGGCTGTATGCCAAGGAGATAAGCAGTGGGCTCTTTAACAACACATCAAAGCAGAACAGGAAACAGTGAGATTGTTAACAGATTGCTGTCTTGTGATCATCTAGATCTACTCAGGGCATTGCTGAAACTACTGGCATGGGATGTTTTTGGAAAGATGTCAAAAATTTCAGTGAATTTATAAATCTTCTCTTCCCAGACATCTGGATAGATCTTGTAATGGGAGTGGGGTAGAGGGAAAGGTGATTTTCATTTCTAGGTCACTGGTTCAGGCTGGCTGTGAAAAAAAAACCTTCTCTTCTGCTGGATGTACATTTGCAAAATGTTTTGTGAACTGGTGACTTTTGCCTACTTCCTTCTAATAGACTTGTGCATCACCACAACAGCATGACATTTGATGGTGTTTGGCACCCATTCCAATTTGAGAGAGTTAGGGCATGTCTACACTACCCCACAGGTCAGGCTAGAGGTGTGTGCACCAAAATGCTATGCTGTAACTCCCCCATACTAGGTCAGCATCTGTGGAAAACCGGTACCAGCAAGTGGGAAGTGGATATCCAGGGCTGGTGGTCAGTGCAGAGTTCAGGAACCAGAGACCAGTGGGCATGCTTGGAGCCAGGTGTCGGAGCCTACTCTGCTTTCTCCTCAGAGGCTCTAAACAGCAAAATTACCTACAGTTAAAGGTACCACACAGCTTTTCCTAAGCAAGCACGTTTATTCTTAAGGCAAAAGCGTTACAGAGAAAACATATTAAAACCAATAAAGGAACCTGTATGCATGCCAATAACCAGAGATCATCCCACCTCTAACAAGGGCTCTGGTAGGCATCAGCACTTCAACCTCCAAGGTTTTGTTTTCTGTGGTTACAAGTCCATAACACCTTTTGCTCAGAGCAAGAATCTGTGAGTCACTTCTTTATTCAGTTTGAGCCTCTGATCTTGTCCTTATGGAACAAGTGATCAGTGGACAAAGATTTCATAGATTCCAAGGCCAGAAGGGACCTCTGTGATCATCTAGTCTGACCAGTATAACTCAGACCATAGGACTTCCCAAAATGTAAAAGGTCCCCATCTCAAGGTGTAGCTTCAAAAGTTTGAGTTTGCATAATCGAACAAGGTACAGTTGCATACACCACTCCACAGAGCTGAACTCGCTCTTCTGCTTCCCAACCCTGTTCTACTCTAACATCCACTTCTGACTACTGTTGCTTCCAACAACTCCCCTCTGGCAGCCAAGCCAGGTTCAACTGTTTAAAGTTAAATCAGGAGCTGCTTAATGGTGTGAAGCTAGCCCTACCAATTCAGACTAACTGCTGAATGCTACTTCCCTGTAGGTGAAATACAGTTTTGAGCAGCAGAGGCTCAGTAGATTTAATGCTGTGCATTTTAATTTTACCTTCCATTGTTTCAATTCCATTGTAAAAAGTTATATTGAAACACAGCATCTGATTTCTTTCAATGAACAACAACATCAACAAAAAACAAACACACACATAAAAACTTTTAAAAATCTGACTCTCCACTTCCAGACGTATTCTTAATTTTGTAAGAATATCAGGTTTCATTAAAAGAAAAATAATAGTAAGTTCTTCTTCGAGTGATTGCTCATATCCATTCCAGTTAGGCGTGCGCGCCGTGCGTGCACGTTCGTCGGAAAATTTTTACCCTAGCAACTCCGGCGGGCCGGCAGGTCGCCCCCTAGAGTGATGCCACCATGGCGCCTGATCTATACCCCTGCTGGCCCGTCCGCTCCTCAGTTCCTTCTTTCCTCCATGTCGGTCGTTGGAACTGTGGAGCGCGGCATAGCTGTCCTCCACTTCCCTAGCTTCTCCTTGTTCATTGTTCTACTAGTTGTACATAGTTATAGTTAGAGTATAGAATATTAATTTTATAGTTGTTGTTTTCTTGTTATACGTAGTTAGTGGGCTTGGGCTTTAGGCCTCCCCCGCACCCGGCGCCGGGCTTATGCCCGGTTCGCTAAGGTTCAAAACGTGCTCGGCCTGCAAAAAGCTGATGCCCACGAGTGATCCCCACGACTCCTGCCTGAAGTGCCTCCGGGAATCGCACATTTCTGACAAGTGCCACATTTACAAGGCCTTTAAGCTGCTGACCAAGAAAGAGAGAGACCAGCGCTTAAAGACTCTCCTCATGGAGGCAGCACTTCACCCTTCGTCCTCGGCACCGGGTGCCGACTCCGCTCCGGCACCTGTGAAAATGCCTCGGCACCGGCCTTCCCCGGCACCGGGGTCCGACAAAAGACCTTCGACGTCTTCCACTCCGGCCAAGCAGACTCGAATGGAGCGCCCGGCGCCGACTTCTGCCGCGGCACCGATACCGGTGATTCCGTCGACTCTGGGCCCGAGAGGTCCGTCGAGTCCGGTCCCTCACAGCTCCCCAATAAGATCCGGAGTTGAGCTGACAGTCCCATCTACGCCAGAGACATTCTCCTTGGCTAGGGACCTCATCGCACTGACCGAGTCTGCGTTGCCCCAACCCCCGGTGCCTCCGGTGCAGGTTCTGCAGTCTAAGAGCAAGCCTGTAGCCATGAGAGCACTGTCTCTGGATTCACCGATCCGGCACCAATCTCCATCGCAGTCCCGGCACCGTTCCCGGTCCTGTGGGAGGTCTCGATCCAGGCACCGCTCGCAGTCCCGGCACCGCTCACCGCGGCAGTACCGGTCGTACTCGCGGCACAGGTCCTCCTCACACCGGTCCCGATACTCCCAGCACTGCTCTGGCTCGAGCCATCGCTACCAGCACTGGGACTCGAGAAGCCGCTCCCACCATCAGCATTCCAGATTCCGGTCGACCTCCCGGCACCGAGCTGGTGGCAGGTCCCGGTCTCGATCGCGGCGCCGTTATGACTCCCAGCACCGATCTCCGGCACTGAGGAGGTCTCCGCCGTCAGGAGCGAGGGACCCATATCAGTCCCATTCGGCCCTTCCCTGGCCATCCCACCAGCCGTCTGTCTCCTCGCAGGTGGACAGCGCGTACGCTTTGGACACCGATGGGCCTGCTGCTCTTTTCCATGATCCCCAACCTCAGGAGCATGGACCGCAGCAGTGGAGATTCTGGACACCTTGGGCGTACCATCAAACCCAAGGCCCTCAGCAGATTCCCCAGCGTTCCACTGCCTCTGAGCACAGGGCTCTGGAGGCCACAGTTTCCTGTCCTCCTCCTCCCTCTACAGAGGAGAGGTTATCTCAGCCTCAGGAACCGGAACTCCCTCCCAAGTCGGACGCGGTGCTCCAGGCAGAGCATCCTGCAGATCCACTCCTGCCGGGTCTCTCCTCATCATCCTCCCCAGATGAAGCAGTGGCTGGAACAACATCCACCAGCCTCCCTCCGCTAGACCTCAGGGCACATCAGGACCTCCTCAGGCGCATGGCGCAAAACATGGACCTACAGGCCGAGGAGGTGTCAGAAATTGAGGATCCGGTAGTGAGCATACTGTCTGCAGACACACCCACTCGAGTCACCCTTCCTTTTATCCGGACCATTCAGGCTAATGCCACTACCATCTGGCAGTCTCCGGCGTCCGTTCCCCCTGCTGCACACAGAGTGGAACACAAGTACATGGTACCCTCGAAGGGGTATGAGTATCTATATGTTCATCCTCCCCCGTGTTCCCTCATCGTCCAATCCGTAAACGAGAGGGAGCGCCATGGTCAGCAGGCCCCGGCCCCAAAGTCAAAGGAAGCGAGGCGCATGGACCTGCTCGGCCGGAAGGTCTACTCTGCGGGCGCCTTCCAGCTTCGGGTGTCCAATCAGCAGGCTCTCCTTAGCCGCTACAGTTATAACACCTGGGTGGCAGCAGACAAATTTAGGGAGCTGCTTCCACAAGACGCCCGTCAGGAATTCTCTGTGATCCTTGATGAGGGGAAGAAGGTCACGAGAACTTCCCTGCAGGCCTCTCTGGACGCCGCAGATTTGGCTGCCCGGACTCTAGCTTCTGGCGTTACCATGCGCCGCATTTCCTGGCTACAGGTCTCTGGCCTTCCTCCGGAGCTCCAATATACCATCCAGGATCTCCCATTTGAAGGCCAGGGCCTGTTTTCTGACAAGACTGACCCAAGGCTGCAAAGCCTAAAAGACAATAGGGTCATTATGCTCGCATTGGGGATGCATACACCCGTCACCCAGCACAGGCCCTTCCAGCCTCAGCAACAACACTGGCCCTACCCCCAACCCTGGGAGAGGCAGGACTTCGCCAGGCGGCGTAACAGAAAAGGCCGCCGTAGACAATCAGGCAACCATGGAGGACAGAACCAAGCCTTCCTTGGGCCCGAAACCTTCATTTTGAAGGTGCGCCCGAGGGCGATGTACCAGTTTCTCTCGTAGATCCGTCCCCTCCCTTTTCCAACCATCTTTCGTTTTTCCTCCCTGTGTGGCCCCGGTGAACTTTGGACCACTGGGTCTTACACACGTTGGAACTTGGATACCGTCTGCAATTTGTCTCTCCCCCTCCCTCCCGCCCCTCTATCATAAGCATCTCCAAATCTGGACCTTAGCGTCCAGAAATCTGCGTGCCTGCATGAACCCCTCTAAGCTTAATTACCAGCTCAGATTTGATCTCGCTGCCACCAGCCAAAAATTCCAGGGTTTTGGCTCCCTCTGGTCTCCCCAAAAACTTTCTGGGATGAACACCCAAAGGACTCAGCAGCCCTGAGTCTTACCACAAAGGGAATTAACCCTGTCCCTTCCCCTCTCCCTCTCCACCCCAGACTTTCCTCTCTGGCCTAACCTGAGAGTTACTGATGCATCTCTTACATCACTACCAAGAGCATGTCTCCTCTATTCCACAAAGAGACAACCAAATACAAGGAAACAGAATATGATTCTATCCTTCTCTCCCCCTCCCACAAATTCCCTGGTGCTGCAAGCTTTGCCTCCGTGATCTAACACAAAGAGAATTCCCTCCTCTTCGTTCCTAGCCCACCCAGAAGAAAAACTCAAACAAGTCTTAAAAAGAAAGCTTTATATAAAAAGAGAAGAAAACGCATATGAACATGATCTCACTCATAGCTGACAATACACAGGGCTATTACTTAAAAGAAAAATATAATACACAGCCTTATTCAAGAAGATACATTTAAAACATCTCAAGGCCACTACACACATGTAAATACAAAAAACCAATAACAGCCTATTGTTTTCTAACCTTTGTACTACAACTTTGAAACTGAAGATAGAAGCTTACAGATAGAAAAATCCCCCTCTCATAGCTGAGACGCCGACAAAGACAAAGACCCAAACATTCCCTCCGCTGAGCTTTTGAAAAAATCCGGTTCCTGGATGGCTCCTCTGGTCAGGTGTTTGGTTCCCTTTGTTAACCCTTTACAGGTAAAAGAAACATTAACCCTTAGCTATCTGTTTATGACACCCCCTCCCTCGTCCCTCTTCAGGGACCCCTCTCACGAGCAACTCCTCCTGCAGGAGGTTGAAGTGCTCCTCGTCAAAGGAGCCATAGAGGAGGTTCCTGAGAGCGAGCGGGGCAAGGGGTTTTATTCCCGCTATTTCCTGATCCCCAAAGCCAAGGGAGGTCTCAGGCCTATCCTCGACCTGCGGAAACTCAACAGATACCTGGTAAAGTTGAAGTTCCTTATGGTATCCTTGGGGACCATTATGCCATCCCTGGATCCTGGAGACTGGTTCGCCGCCCTCGACACGCAAGACACCTACTTCCATATAGCCATCTTCCCGCCTCACAGGAGGTTCCTTCAGTTCGTGGTCGACCACCGACACTTTCAATTTGTGGTCCTTCCGTTCGGCCTCTCCACGACCCCGAGAGTATTCATGCAGTGTATGGCTGTGGTCGTCGCCTACCTCCGCCGCAGTCGCATATATGTATTTCCATACCTCGACGACTGGCTGATCCGGGGATCCTTTGAGACTCAAGTCCTCAGCCACGTCCACATGGTCAAAAGCCTTTTCGTGAGCCTAGGCCTAATACTCAATGTGGAAAAGTCAACACTAATCCCCACTCAGAGGATAGAGTTTATCGGTGCCATCCTGGACTCCACTCTGGCCAGAACCGTTCTTCCCCTGTCGAGGTTCCAAACCATGACAGCCATCATACAAAGGCTGCAGGCAGCACCCTTGACTTCAGTACGCACTTACCTGACTCTCTTGGGCCACATGGCGGCCTGCACGTTTGTCACGGGCTATGCACGGCTCCGCCTACGGCCCCTCCAGTCCTGGCTCATTGCACAGTACCGTCTAACCAGACATCCTTTGGACATGATTGTCACCGTTCCCCAAGACGTCTTGGGCTCCCTACAGTGGGGTGGCTGGATACAGTCCATGGTGTGTGCGGGGCTCCTGTTCCATCCACCCCAGCCACCTGGGACCTGAACCTGGTTCTGGCCAGACTCATGTCCCCTCCATTCAAACCATTGGCAACTTGCTCCCTTCTCTATCTCTCCTGGAAGACTGCTTTCCTGGTGGCCATCACCTGCGCATCGGCTGCTTTCCTTGCCCACGTGCCCATCCAGGAAATCTGTCGGGCAGTGACCTGGTCCTCCGTCCATACCTTCGCTTCCCACTATGCCCTGGTCCAGCAGTCCAGAGATGACGCAGCCTTCGGCTCTGCCGTGCTACACGCTGCAACCTCTCACTCCGACCCCACCGCCTAGGTAAGGCTTGGGAATCACCTAACTGGAAAGGAATACACCCAATCCACATCGAAAGAAGAAAAGACGTTACAGCTCACCTTTGTAACTGTTGTCTTTCAGATGTGTTGCATATCTTATCTCCACACCCGCCCTCCATGCCCCACTGTCGGAAGTAGCCGGCAAAGGACTGAGGAGGCGGACGGGCCGGCAGGGGTATATATCAGGCGCCATGGTGGCGCCACTCTAGGGGGCAACCTGCCGGCCCGCCGGAGTTGCTAGGGTAAAAATCTTCCAACGAACATGCACGCGCAGCGCGCACACCTAACTGGAATGGATATGAGCAACACATCTCGAAGAACAACAGTTACAAAGGTGAGTAACCGTCTTTTCCTAGCTGTCAATTGTGGAGAAGAGCACAAAAATTCTAAGAGCTCAAAAGCCAGAAGGCAAGTAAAAAGAACCTCAAATTTTCTATATTTAAGCCAACCTAGTGTTTCCAGGGGGACTCACTGATGATTTTTAATTATTGAGGCTGATATTTTCAAAAGAAAAGTGTCACCATTGGAGCTGCTGGTAGTTGAACTCTTTTGAAAATCTAGCTTTGTGGAGAAACTGGCCACTATTTGACTTTTGCACCCCCTCATTCACTATATATAAGGGATACCATATATGAATACACATCTTATAGGCCAATTCCTTTAACTTCAAAGAAAGGGCTTTGGATTTGGGAAACACAAAGTCAAAGCTTATGAATAAAATACACACTCTTATTCACTCTTTGCCTGCACAGATTCTGCTAACAGGATGTTTTCAGCACGTGCTGAAATTTAAAAATAAAATTAAATAAAATGAAGTAAATCTTTACACGACAGATGTCAGTCACATAATCCCATCCCCTGCATTCTGACCAGGGGCGGCTTTAGGCATTTCATTGCCCAAGCACGGCGGCACGCCGCAGAGGGCACTCTGCCGGTCGCCGGTCCCGCGGCTCCAGTGGACTTCCCGCTGACGTACCTGCAGATGCTCCACTGGAGCCGCGGGACCAGCGGACCCTCCGCAGGCACGCCTGCAGGAGGTCCAGCGGAGCTGCCTGCCGCCCTCCCGGCAACCGGCAGAGCACCCCCCGCGGCACGCCGCCCCAAGCACGCGCTTGGCATGCTGGGACCTGAAGCCGCCCCTGACTCTGACAATATACAGTTGCCAGTCAGTTGGAGTTAAACACAGTATTTAATCATGTGATTATATTATAGCTATTACATCCACTGGAAGGATGGGCTGGAGATTGAAGAAACAAATCAGCACCACAGACATGCAACTTCCCTGGAACATTTGTAGTAATGGAGAAGGAAAAAAACCCATTTTCCAATCAAAATACCATACACTGCAAGCAAGGGCTAGTGACACTACTTAATTCTTAAGCCACTACGGTGGAGTTTACAAACCCCCACACAGGAGAGAAAGGGGTTTAGAACTGCTCTGGGCCTAGGCAGCTCCATCCTGCCACACAGGCTGGAGAAGGAGCTTATAGGGAGAACTGAGTACTGCACTGCAGGCCAGAGGTGAGTAGACCTATACTGTGAAGCTCTGAAAAAAGAGCCCTATGGGAGGACCAACTGCTGGGCAACTCACTTCATTTCTTTATGTCTCTGTTTCTTAACCTAAAAAATGGGGATAATTACACCTACCCTCCTTTGTAAAGGCACTTTGAGATCTATGGATGATCATAGAGACACGGGACTGGAAGGGACCTCAAGAGGTCATCTCGTCCAGTCCCCTGCACTCTTGGCAGGACTAAGTATTATCTAGACCATCCCTGACAGGTGTTTGTCTAACCTGTTCTTAAAAATATCCAATAATGGAGATTCCACAACTTCCCTAGGCAATTTATTCCAGTGCTTAACAACCTGACAGTTAGTAAGTTTTTCCTAATGTCCAATTTACACCTCCCTTGCTCCAATTTAAGCCCGTTGCTTCTTGTCCTATCCTCAGAGGCTAAGAAGAGCAATTCTTCTCCTTCCTCCTTGTAACAACCTTTTACATACTTGAAAACTGTTATCATGTCCTCCCTCAGTCTTCTCTTTTCCAGACTAAACAAACCTAGTTTTTTTTTTCAATCTTCCCTCCTAGGTCATGCTTTCTAGACCTACAATCATTTTTGTCGCTCTTCTATGGACTCTCTCCAATTTGTCCACATTCTTCCGGAAATGTGGTGCCCAGAACTGGACACAATACTACAGTCAAGGCCTAAGCAGTGCAGAGTAGAGCACAAGAATTACTTATTGTGTCCTGCTCACAACACTCCTGCTAATACATCCCAGAAGAATGTTTGCTTTTTTTTGCAACAGCGTTACACTGTTGAGTCATATTTAGCTTGTGGTCCTCTATGACCCCTAGATCCCTTTCTGCCGTACTCCTTCCTAGGCAGTCATTTCCCATTTTGTACTCATGCAACTGATTGTTCCTTCCTAAATGAAGTACTTTGCATTTGTCCTTATTGAATTTCATCCTATTTACTTCAGACAATTTCTCAAGGTTGTCCGGATCATTTTGAATTTTAATCCTATCCTCCAAAGCACTTGCAACCCCTCCCAGTTTGGTATCAGTCACAAACTTTATAAGTGTACTCTATATACCATTATCTAAATTATTGATGAAGATATTGAACAGAACCTGACCCAGAACTGTTAGTCTGTATTCACAAAAACAACAAGGAGTCTGGTGACACCTTAAAGACTTACAGATTTATTTGGGCATAAGCTTTTGTGGGTAAAAAACTTCACTTCTTTAGCTGCCCAGAATGAAAGTTACAGATGCAGGCATTATATAAGGACACATGAAGAGAAATGAATTTTAGTTCTGCTGTTTCTCTTTCAAGTCTGTTTCTGAAGTTTTTTTGTTCAAGAATAGTCACTTATAGATCTGTTATAGAAAGTCCAGGGAGACTGAAGTGTTCTCCTATGGTTTTTGTACGTTACTTTTTCTGATATCTGGTTTGTGTCCATTTATTCTTTTACGTAAGAACTGTCCAGTTTAGCCAGAGGGGCATTGCTGACACATTCATTTGCAAATGTAACACCATTAATTTGGGCTTGAATAGGGACTGGGAGTGGCTGGATCATTGCAAAAGCAGCTTTGCCTCTCCTGGAACTGACACCTCCTCATCTATTATTGGAGTGGACTACATCCACCCTGATCTAATTGGCCCTGTCAACACTGGTTCTCCACTTGTGAGTAACTCCCTTCTCTTCATGTGTCATTATATAATGCCTGCATCTGTAACTTTCACTCCATGCATCTGAAGAAGTGAGGTTTTTTACCCATGAAAGCTTATGCCCAAATAAATCTGTAAGTCTTTAAGGTATCACCTGACTCCTTGTTGTTTTTGTGGATACAGACTAACATGGCTACTCCCTGATAAGAGAGAGATGACAGAACTCATCAAGACCGAAAAGTAATTTTATTTTTTTTAATTGCCTTTTGTTTAATTCTGAGAAGCACCAACTAGTTATTTACTGTTCACCATTCATCTTAATTAACTGGCATAATACATTAGACATCGCTCTACTTTTATTTGAACCATTCTACTGGTTCCTTTGAAAAGTGCGAATCTTGTTAGAAACTCACATGGATACATTAAATATGTAATTACAACGTACTTTGAGTGACTCCATATTCCCTTTCTGAGACTTGCATCCTGTGTCCCATAGTGCGAGAAAGCAAGGGATACATTTTACATTAGAACAATACAGAGCATCTTTAGTAGTGAATTTATCCTCTAAAGAGATTTCCCTAGCTTCACACTTAGGGTAGAACTGATAGTATTTGATTAAGTGCCCTCTAAATCCGTGACAGTTTGAGGCACACGGGTATTTAATTTGATTGCTCCTGATTAGCGAGGTTGTCGCTACAGTAGAAGGAGATTCTACTCTGAGCACAAAGGACATTTTTTACATTTATTGCAGAATTTTTTTTAAAATTGTTTATATTTTGTTAGGTATAAAAATGGCCCTGAACTTTAATGAGCTGGAGTGTCTCTTGTGATGTCCTTTTCCAGGGTAACTGTTATCTAAGTATAATATCAGCATCAGTTATCACAAAAGCATCAATAATTATAACAGTAGCAATGAGAACAATTACTCTAGGCTTCCTCCTGCTGCACTGAAGTTAGCTTACGCAAAATGCTGAAAACAAAATTGATGCATCTGCTCCTGTTCCTTGTTGTAAATCGCTGGCTTGGCATGAGCCCTTATTCCCCTTGTTGCCCAGTTCTTTGATGCTGCATTGCAGTGATAATTGAAATGGATAATTCTCTCTTTGCACCATTTTGATGGAACCTGTCTAGCTATGGCTGATATCAGTGTATACATAAACTTCCCAGTGTGGAAATCTGTCTCTTGCTGGTTGAATGGACTGTATTAGGGTCAATTATAGTCCTTTCAGAGGGAATTCCAATAAGATTGAAGTAAATAGCTTTTTTCTATTGATTTTAGTTCATTTTTTCCTCTCCTCAATACAGGTTATTTGCACTGTACATGACATACCATTTCGCTTATAAAAGATAATGTATGTGTCAGGTATTATGTTTTCAATGGAAATGTGTATTCCCCTTTGATGTATGCTTTTTATCCCATTCTAGACAATGCTAAGATTATTGGTATTTTTGTGTATTGTTGTAACAGCACAGGGCCCCATACTTCTCTTTGCTTCCACAAGCAGAGGGCAGCTAAAAATCATGGATCCAGCCACCCACGAGAGGGAAAAGCTGTTTCCGTGGCAAGTTGTTCATTTCCACTCCGAATCCTATGGAAGACCTTCTAGTTTGTGGTCTCAGCTAGGTTGCTCCAGTCTATGGCTAGTGCCTAGAAGTGTAGAGCATCTCACTGCTACTTCCCGGAAGACCTCAGAGCATAGTGCTTATGGGCTGTATTGGGGATATAGTGCCTATATGTTGATGAGTGGATTTCACTATGGGAGCCTGAGCCAGCTGGGCAAGAACTGGAGCCAGGCTCTGTGAGTCTTGTGGGGAACTGGGAAGGTGAATTTGAAATATCTCCCCCAGAGAGAGAGAGAGAGAGAGGGAATCTTCTCCTGAATGATCTCAGAGCTTTTCCCATCAGGGCTTCTGTGAGGTCAGAAACACCAATGAACTTAACATGGCAGTTTCTGGTTTGGCTCAGACAAATCATTCCCATTTCTGCTGTGGTAGTGTTTTAAATACATACATGCATATATATGCAACTGAGATTTTGCATATTTATCAAACATACAAATTGAGGTATTATTTGTATAAAATCTCCAGTTTCTGGACCTTCAACTTTAACAGGTATGCCACATGGAGACCAAACTGCAGTACAGAGTCAGGAAGCCTTGGCATAGATCCCTCACAATATATTATGTGTTTGTGCAGAAGCGTGTCCCCCTACATGTGATGATGGGGAAAACCAATGTCCATTGAAGCATCAAGAATTCCTATCTGTTTCTCTGTAGTCAGAACCTGCTTAAGAGACAACACAGTCCATCCAAAGCTTTTAAATAGCATCTGCAACCTCTGTGTTTACTTAGAAAAAAATGTCTCCTTAACGTGAAGTACTTTTGCAATTTAAGAAAGATTATGGACAATTTCTTCCCTTCATCTTCAGGTCCAGCAAAAATCATTTCAGTTTAGTAGTGCTTGAGTAGCATGCCTATGATTTTAATTTAGTATTGTCTGACATAATCTGACATGATTTAGCAATTACTATAAAATAAAATGGATCTTATCTGTCACCATGAGAGCACAACAGTTTCAGCTTATTCAGAATCATTCCAAAACGATTTCTGGATGGCATTCTGATGAAATCTATTTATCTTCATACAGTTCTTTCTAAACCAGTCAACATCCACTATGGTGGTAATGAATTTATCTTCTGAATACTTCCACTAAACTAAAACTTTATCATAACTGTGGGTTGTTAGTGAAAGAAGAGCCTTGTTGGTCCTTCAGATTGACATGGTGCAACCAAGTTTTATTTCCCATGCTTGAATCGCATACTTGATATGGAGGCATTATAAGCAGGGACTGTTCTAGGGATTTTACTGCCCCAGGCACGGCAGGCAGGCTGCCTTCAGCGGCTTGCCTGCAGAGAGTCCGCTGGTTGTACGGCTTTGGCAGACCCTCCGCAGGCGTGCCTGCAGGAGGTCCACCGAAGCCGCAGGACCAGCGGACCCTCCGCAGGCAAGCAGCCGAAGGCAGTCTGCCTGTCGCCCTCACAGCGACTGGCAGAGCGCCCCCCGCGGCTTGCCACCCCAAGCACGTGCTTGGCATGCTGGGGCCTGGAGCCGCCCCGATTATAAAATCAGTTTTCTCCCTTTAACTCCATGATGATAATTATCAAAGTAGTTCCCTCTGTAGTTAAGATATATTTGTAGTATCTGCGGTATCTAGACCCTGAAATCAAGGCCCCATTGTGCTGGCTATACATATTTAGACTAAGTCTTTGTCCCAGAAAGCTTGCAAGCTACATAGGTAAGACTAGGAGTGGACAAAAGAAAGTATTCTGCCCCTTTTATAGTAGGGGAACTGAAACACAAAAACATTATGTGACTTATCCAAGCTAACAAGGGAAGTTTGACAGAGTCACGAACAATAATTTCATCTTAATAGAGAGCTTGGCTCCTGGACCCAGACACCATTATATAGACTACCTCTCCCTCCACTTGCAATTATGTAGCTTCACTTTGGCAACTACAGCAATTACTCCTGTGGAAAAGTAATACTAATAAATCATTTAATATATGCTTGTCTGTCTCTTACTGCAACTTAGCAGCTGCAAACAATGAGGAGAGTAGGGTGACCAGAGAGCAAGTGTGAAAAATCGGGACAGAGGATGGGAAGTAATAGGAGTCTACATAAGAAAAAGCCCCCAATATCGGGACTGCTCCTGTAAAATCGAAACATGTAGTCACCCTAGAGGAGAGCCAACAAGATGCTGAACTGATCAGCTCCCACAGTTTTTTAGAACAGCTCAGCATGAAAATCTGGCTGCAGTGTCACCAGGAGAGCTGCTGAGTGCTGAGTACTAGTCTTTAATTAGGTACTTAAACGAAGTACTGAGTACTAGTCTTTAATTAGATACTTAAACGAAAATCTGTCCCCATGTGACCAGATCAACTCTCCACAGACCAGTGTAGGAACCTTTGAGCTTAAAAGCTCTGGTAATGATTCCTTCAGATGTCAATGCTCTGTGGGTATATCTATAAACATCTGTGGCTGTCCCATGTCAACTGGTTGGGGCTCAGGCTGCAGGGCTGTAAAATTGCAGTGTAGATCTTCAGGCTCAGGTTGGAACCTGGGCTTTGAGACCCTCCCCTCTTATGAGCCTGTCAGCAGACTCGGGCCAGCTGCACGTTTGCTGTGTAGCAGGGGCAGTTCCAGGCACCAGCACCAAGCGCATGCTTGGGGTGGCAAGCCACGAGGGGCGCTCTGCCGGTCGCCACAAGGGCAGCAAGCAGGCTGCCTTCGGCGGCACGTCTGCAGAGGGTCCGCTGGTCCCGCAGTTTCGGTGGACCTCCTGCAGGCATGCCGCTGAATCCGTGGGACCAGGGACCTCCCTCAGGCAAGCCGCTGAAGGCAGCCTGCCTGCCGTGCTTGGGGCGGGAAAATATCTAGTACTTCCCCTGCTGTGCAGACACACTGTATCTTTCTAATCAAGGATGCATTTGTAGAGGAGATAGCAGGGAAGTTCTTCCATCTAAATTGTCTTTTCCTTTGTTCTGAGCTTTCTATAACTTCCCTTGCATGGAGGTGTGTGTGTGTGTTATACTTCGTTAGTATCATTTGTTATTTTGAGACTACTGGGCAAGGAGTTGAGACCAAGGCCGAATTCTAATCTCATTCACTTCAATGGGCATCTCAGCTGTGTAAATGAAGAGCGCACTTTGTCCTCTGTTCTTTTTTATGTCCTGTTCTGCAATTGACAGTGACAATAAACAAGTCACTTATTCCTGTACCTCCCTTTTCCCCATTTTTTAAAAAATCAGATACCTGCACTACGGTTAAGTGGATCAAGAGGTGTTTTCCCAAGCCCTCTAACTAGATACAAATTAGTCCTCATCCCCATAAACAGAGGGCTTGTGCAAGGAAGGCAACTTCCTCCCTCAAAGCCAACTTTCTACAGGGAAATTGGGAGACCTGCATATGGAAGAGACCTGCTGCTTGCATATCTGATGATATGTGATCTGCTAGTAATGTGAAGGAAACACCATAGAGTAGGTTAATATATTTGACTGTGGAATATAGTTGCACACCATGTAAGTAAATACAGAATAACCTGATGCAAAGCAGAACAAAATGTGAAAATATCTTTAAGTGACAGCTACTGTCGCAGCAGAAGTGAAAAGTGTCCAGCAGAACTCCTGTGGATCTGCAGCCGAGGGTAGTTTTTGCATTTCTTGTCAAACCACTGCCATGTCTTTCAACAGTATACAGTGCAGGGAAGCAAGGGTTTCGTTATGCTAATAATTACATTGCCTGCAGGCTTTTTGAAGTCCCAACTCCCCATACAGCACAGAAACAGATTTTATAGAAATATCATTAAAGCTGTTAACCACAGGGAAAGTGGGGGAAAATCAAAGACACAATCAAAGCATGCACTCTATTATCAATAAATGCAAGTGGCTTCGTAAATGTGTCACATTTTAAATGTTTTTATTGCGAATCAACATAGGAACCAGCTGTTTTAAGGGAAAGTGAAATGTAATAAAAATAAAATTTTAATCATTGAATCTCATAAGGAAGAATGAATCACTAGAAAAAATGTTTTAAAATGTGTTGCATATAACTGAAGAAGACCAACAATCACAAATATGACTGGGGCCCCTGAGTGCTGGAATAATACGTAATGGTGATGATAATTATAAACAGAAGTAGCCACCTTGACGCTGTGTGAGACAAAGGAAGTCCAGGTCAGGATTTGGATGCATAGGGAAGGATTGTTGTTTGTTATTCATATTCTGTAATACTAGAGGTGTTCAGGGCACTCGAGAAGATGATACCTGTGCCCTGAAAAAGAGCATACAGAATTTGACAGATACAATACAAACAACTAAGGATTATGCATAGAAGTTTGAGTAAGAGGTAGCAGTTAGGAGATCTGTGTGAGAATGCAGAGCAAAAGAACTGAGAAGGTTTGTGAGAAGGATTGTGCTCTGAGAGAATGTGGGAGCCTGGCTACATATGTGCACATATAGTGTTTAATAAGGGGGGGTGGGGCACGAATGAATCTGGTTATGCATGACCAAAGTAAGCAGTAGCACTTACTAAGCACTGAAAAACAGGTCCTGGACTTCCTACCTCTATACACCTATTGAAATTAAGCTCACAAAGTTTTTGTAAATTGACTTCTAATCTAAAAACATTGGTTTTGACCGTTTAAAAAAATCGGTGTTATATTTCAGCAGCTTTTGAATGTTTTCTGCCTTCCTTATGCATTCTAATGCTGACCTGCATTTCCTTTGTCTTGACCTACCTCATCAGAGTGGACAATCTGCTGGAAATAATTAAAAGGCAGCTTTTGTTAGGTTTGAACCTGTGTGCACTGGAACCAATGTTAAAATTCTCACACCCCAGTTCAGCAGTCTATCCCTATTCAGTGAAGTCCAGAAGCATGTGCCTATCTTTAAACAACTGCTGAAGTCCCACAATGTGCTTAAGTGCTTGGCTGAATAGGAATGGACATAAAACACATGCTTAAATGCTTTGTGGAAATGGGACCCCATTAACTCCAGTCAGGCACAATGAGACACTGTGGAACCATCAGCAGTTATGGAGAAATGAAGACAGTTAAAGGTATTATAGATCAAAGAAATGTAGGACTGTAAGGAAACTCGATAGGTTATCTAGTCAAGTCCCCTGCACTGAGGCAGGACTAAGTATTCTAAACCATCTCTGACAGATATTTGTTTAACTTGTTCTTAAAAACCTCCAATGACTGATTCCATTACCTCCCTAGGTAATTTGTTCCAGTAATTAACTAATATTTGTTTTGTTATCCACTATAAGCCCCAGGCCCCTTTCTGCAGTACTCCTTCATTTATTTGCTATTTTGAATTCTAATTCTGTCCTCCAAAGTGCTTGCAATCCCTCCCAGCTTGATATTGTCCACAAACTTTATAAGTGTACCCTCTATGCTATTATCAATATCATTTATGTAGATATTGAACAGAACCATATTTCTAAAGGCAGCACTGAAAATCATGTAGAATTTGGGCACTTGTAGCTTTAGGCTTGACTCTGTTCCCATTTACATGGTCTAAATCAGAAGTAACTCCTCTGAAATCAGTGGGGTTGCACTGATGTAAAACTGCCATGAGTGAGAGTAGAATCAAATTCTTTGACAATTACTGTAGCTTTTATTTTACAAAAGTGTCACAAACCTCAGGAGTGAAATGCTCAATGGAGCAAATAGGCTTAGCATGTTTTGTTTGTGTGATTATTAATGATCAAATATAAAAATGACTTCATAGTTTATGCACACTTCTTGGGGGGCGGGAATCACTTAATCTTTGCTCTTTCTCATCTTTGGGTGTGCTCCTTTTTGGCCAGGAAATTGACAGTTCTGAAGAGAATGACTTTTCTGGAAGACGTGGTTTGTGCTTCTTGAATGACTCTTTCTGTAGTTCTAAAGTCTTCCCATTAACTAACAAACAAACAAACAAACAAAAACAGGAAAACAAGAACCAAAACAAAGGGCTATTTCCCCCCTACATTATTGTCAGCAGGGATCGGCAGAGACTGAAGAATTTCCGCATGCCAAAGTGTTGAGAAGTTAAGCGCATTAGAGGGCCTGTTGAACATTCTGAAATATAATGAAATGGAAAGCTGGAGGGAAAAAAAAAACTTTTTAAATGTATTAATTCTAGATTAGCATGAATATTAAATGTTATTTAAAAGTATATGTCACTGGCAGCCTTTCACTAATTTTTAGCTTTCTACAAAATTCTCTATTGGTTCTCCTACCATGCTCATCACTGCAGTATCTGAGTGCCTTCCAGTAGTACATTCAGCTATATGACAGACATCTGTCATGTGTTGTTCATTTTTTCCTCCTCTCCCCAGAGGGTGCAGTGTGTGCACCGGAGTGAGTTGTTTGGTTTGAGGTTTTTTAATACACATGTTGCTATGTATTTGTTAGAGGTCAAAGAAATGCCCTTTGCACTCGGAGTGGAGAGTGACGGTCCTTGGTTCCTGAGGGACCCGTTTACTCCACATCTTGGTCTAGCCCCAGAGAAAGTTCTGTCTCCCATGGTTTATCCTTATTGCAGGGAGTTCTGTTTAGGCCAGAGGAATGAAATTGTCAACACCGTCTTTATTCTGAAGCTGGAGGCAGTCTTTTAGATATCCTCTGCTTTGCACTTGCATATTGTCAAATACACAAGTATTAGCTGAAGAAAGTGTCATGTTCTTTCCCTGTCACTTGCCACAAACCTGTTAGTTTTACCCTAACAGCTTTCTTCTATGAAACTGTCTGGTAACATTCATTTGACTGTGAAAAACCTTTTATAGAAATTGTCTGCCAAACTGCACAATAACTGGCAAGTTTGTTTTGCGTGACGGTATTTTCTATATGTAAAATACAAATAGACCATTTCATATTCAGATAAGAAAAAGGTATTGACATGCAACAACAACTCAGATATTTTAAACACTGTTGATCACACTCGTTTTTAGAGTTTAGATCATTTTCAGAATTGGTTCTTCACTTGTTCTGTGACTTTTCTGCCAATTTTCTTCTGTTTTCTCTCATTGGTTACTCTTCCTTGGGTTCCAGTTGAAGGGACAGATGAACTGTAGAGACAGACTTGAAAGTATTAGTCATCATAGTGGTTCCTTCTCATTGCCTGACATGTGAGGAATGATAGTGCATGGAATGACTTAGTGGTAAAGGGACTTTCCCAAGTATAGCACTTTTGTTATTTGGTAACTAGTTCAAGTCAACAGTGAATGCATAACATTAGTAATATGTGACTGTCAAGGTTCCTTCCCCACTCTGAACTTTAGGGTACAGATGTGAGGACCTGCATGGACACTTCTGAGCTTAATTACTAGCTTAGATTTGGTAACTCTGCCGCCATCCAGAAATTTCAGTGTCTGGATCATTTCTTGTCCCCCTCAAAACCTTCCCCTCCCTGGGCAGCCTTGAGAGGCTTTTTCACCAAGTCCCTGGTGAACACAGATCCAAACCCCTTGGATCTTAAAACAAGGAGAAATTAACCATCCCCCCTCCTTTCCCCCCACCAATTCCTGGTGAGTCTAGATCCAAACCCCTTGGATTTAAAACAAGAAAAAATCAATCAGGTTCTTAAAAAGAAAGCTTTTAATTAAAGAAAGAAAAGTAAAAAAATCATCTCTGTAAAATCAGGATGGAAAATACTTTACAGGGTAATCAGATTCATATAGCCCAGAGGAACTCCCTGTAGCCTTAGGTTCAAAGTTACAGCAAACAGAGGTAAAATCTTCTCAGCAAAAAAGGAACATTTACAAGTTGAGAAAACAAAAATAAGACTAATCCGCCTTGCCTGGCTATTACTTACAAATTTGAAACATGAGAGACTGATTCAGAAAGATTTGGAGAGCCTGGATTGACGTCTGGTCCCTCTTAGTCCCAAGAGCAAACACCACCCAAAAACAAAGAGCACAAACAAAAGACTTCCCTCCACCAAGATTTGAAATTATCTTGTCCCCTTATTGGTCCTCTGGTCAGGTGTCAGACAGGTTTACTGAGCTTCTTAACCCTTTACAGGTAAAAGAGGCATTAACCCTTAACTATCTGTTCATGACAGTGACACTCAGAATTCAGAGTGAAAAACATATTTGTATAGCTAGAGCTGTGCAACACTGGGAGGCTTTTCCATTAAATTTGTGATGAAAACAGGCAATTTAAATTTGGTTTGGTTCATGCCAAAAAATCTCCCCTTTCACTTCCTACCCCAAATTCTATGAAATCACACTGAAAATGAAAAATAATTTAGCTTTCTGTATTTTTGGTCTCAGTTTTTCCTTTGCCTGCAAATAAATCTGTTCCAGGTTAAAGTATTGTTACAACTGGTTGCACTAACTCCAATAATTGCAAGATTGTGTCAGATGGTTGCAGTTTTTAAAACTTTTATTGTTGCTTTTATTTTATAAGTAGTGAGTTCCAGTAACATCTTTGGAGTGCTAGATATTGCACAAACATAAAAGTTTTGTTATGAAACAGAACTGGGGATGTGCTGGATTCTCTTACCAGTATATAATTAACTTTCACCAAAAATGTCAAACCTGAAAGTTCTTTAGGTGCCTAAATATGGATTTCAGGGCCTAACTTTAGGCATCCACGTTTGAAAGTTTTTACTTAGGTCTCACAGTCACTCTAAACTGCATTTCCTCCTACCAAATCATTAGCAATGTTCAGCGCCAAACTGCGAATCCAAGGAGACAATAGAATTAGTCTTGTGTCTCATAGTTCCCAGTAGGCCCAAGATTATTTTTATTATGATGATTATTTTTAGCAACCATGTACTTGTGATCCAAAGACAGAGTTATAGGAAAGCATATAAAATATACCTAAGGTTAAGTAAATAAATAGGGACATGAAGCAAACAATGTAAATAAGAAATAACACAGTGATACTAAAACCCCATTGTTGCACTGGTAATAGGAGACCAAGCCAATATATGGTGCATTACATCAATTTTAAACAAGTGGCACTTGAGCCAGTCTATACAGAGCTTGAATAGACACACAAGAAGTTATGGTAAGGCTATGTTGTATTTCTCTGGAAACTGGATTTTGTGTTGATATTTTCAGTTGTGTCTCTTTGAGTTTTGCTCTTTTGTAAGTAGAGAGTAATGGGTCTGCTAAAGTCCGTCCTTTTCTTTAGTCAGTCTTGAGTTTGATCAGGTTTGGGCTGTTTTTTTCTATACATAGATAGATAGATTTTGAAAAATCTGGAGAGAATATTAAGAAAAAACAAAACAAAAAGGAGAAGTGTAGAAAGGCGAAACAATGGGAGGGAAGGGAATGGAGAGCAACTTCTGTTTCCATCCACTAGAAATTAATCACAAGTATAACTCATACTTTTTGTAACAACATGCTAAATGAAGGGCAGTATTTTACAAAGCCATCTCTGTACTTTAAAGGTTATTGTGATGCAATGTTGTATCACTCTGCAGAGCTTCTTTATGGATTAATCATGCCTTGCCCCAACACCATTCAAGTCTATTAAATGCTTCCTCATAGAGAAAGGCACTTCACTCCAGTGTTAAAAACATTCAGCTCTGCATAGCTGTATTCAGCAGGAGAAGTGTGCTTCTTTGGGGACACATATTGGGTCAGGATATGCCAGAGCAGTCAAAAGGATAACAAAATGATTAAGGAACTGAGCTGCAATAAATGACTGCTTTTATTAAGGCAATTTTTCTTCATACAGTGCAAGTTCCAGGGCCAGTAGAAAACCTGTGGGCTGTATCTACCTCACCTACCTCAATTCTTCTTTCCTGGGAACCCCCTGCCTATGCAAATGGTCCAGTCCAAGGTTACAGATTGTTCTGCACAGAGACTGCTACTGGAAAAGAACAGGTGAGCAAGTTAATGGTGCTGTATGCTCTTCTTTCAGTTAGTTGTGAGAGTAGGCTTTTGCTGGATGACGTGACAAAATCACTCGAAGGAGAAGAAGCGTTCAATCCAAGTGACCGTGGATATCTGTTCAGCAGCTTTAAACCTGTTGATAGTGGAAATTTTGGTGCTTCAATGGCATAACAGACTGGAGTGGTTACTCTTCAGGTTAAGTGCCTTGGGATTTTTTTTTTTTTAAATCAAGTCTTTATAACCCCTGGCAGGTTTGAACTGTGAGAATTTACATGCCACTGTAGCTGAATATTACACAGCTGTATTACAATGTACTTTAATATATAGAGGAATTCATTCTTCTTTCACTTACACTGGTGCAGAACAGGAGTACCTCCATGGCAGTAAATGGGACGACCTATTGAAATCCACATTAGTCTTATGATTTACTTAAATGGCAGCAGGATCAAGCCATATGGATTCACACCAGTATACAATTGGTGTAAGCAGGAGAGAAACAAGCGCTTAGTTTACCTTTCTTATCCAAAATCTAGAAATGAAGCAAAGGGTCCTCCTCTTACAAAAATCCTTTAGATTTTTCAGACACTACTGGTGTTAAGGGAAGTTCTATACAGGAAATGGGGGTAAGTATGATCTAATTTGTTTCCTCAGTGGCTCATTTTCCCTTTCCTCAGGGCCAAGTCCCTTCCAGGGGTGTAAAATATATAAACCCAGTCTAGGCATTATCTGTATTTCTTATAAATGAGAGAGACAACCAAAGGGAATTCCCATCATCGTCATTATTGGTGTTCTGCAATAACTGTGTGTTTTTATGTGGAAACATGTAAGATCACGGTCTCAGCTCCAAGGATCCTGCACTCTAGAAAATAAATAGTTTAAACAGTTCAGGCTGTTAATATAGTACATCGGTAGCTGATGTAAAGTTAAGGTGGCCTAGTGATCCTATAGAGGTCATTGAGAGATGTTATGTGGATGAAATGTGACATTTTTTTACAAAAAGAGAGATTTAGAGGAGGACAGTATAGTAAAATAGAGACTCGCTTTTTCTCCATCTGAGCCAGTTTAATTTATTAGTAGCTTGTAAGAATCACAGGCATCATAAATCCCAGCATAGATTTATCTGGCTTCTTCACTCCCCAAAATCTTATCTCTCTTCTCTTGTTTTCCTTTATTTCACGCACTCCTTTTCTCCTAGAATTTCCCAATGACTCATAGCCTTTCTTTGCTCCTTTCTCTTCCCTGCCTCCTTTCCCTATCACTTTCTTATGGGAGAAGGAGTGATTGATTTAAGCAAGGAAACTTGTTACTGTGCTTTAAATAACAACTAAACCAAAGGTCTAAGCACCAGAGTCAGCTATAACTTGAAATATAGCAGTTTAATATCAGAGACTCTATTGAGAACTGACCTGTAACAAGCAATGCTATGTTACAAATTACCTTTTACAGCAACTTAAATAAGGATTTAGCATTACCTCTTAGACACAGAAAAGCCCTACTGTCTAATCTGTTCATCCCCCAGCATTACTGTCAGACCTTTAACATTTCCCCTGAATAACAATTATCACTTTTATGTGCCCAGAATATAGAGATTGATGGACTATCATACAAACTGGAGGGGCTGAAAAAATTCACGGAATATACCTTACGGTTCCTGGCTTATAACCACTATGGCCCTGGGGTGTCCACTGAAGATCTTACCGTCATGACGCTTTCTGATGGTAAGTTAAAACTACAGATGCCAGGATGGACAATGTTAGGAGACGAAAAATGTGCACTTTGCAGATTAACATCACAGATCACTATGTATAAAGTTTTATCCTGAGACCAGGACAAATTTAGGATTTCCTATACATACTCAATTCAAGTCAATGATAGGCATGACAAACTAAATGAAAATTGGCCAATGTAAATGTAAACTGTTAAATACAATAATAAATAAATAAGTATCTTCAGGTCTTTTTCAGAGGCAGAAATCATAGATTCATTGTCTGCCCATTATATTGTTTCACAGAATATTTAGGGTCATATCGCTCATGATCATTTGTCCTTTTCATTTGTCCTAATTTGGTAGAAGGTTGTTACATAGCTAGATGCTATCTCTACCCTCCCTTTCCATTTCCTGAAGTTATACACAGGTTTGTCCTCACCACTTTTTAATGGAAAATATTTTATTATATCTGGTAATCTGAAGAAACACCTTTATAGAACTTCGTCATATTTGAAACACTGAAGTAGAAAATGTCTGTTTTACTTTCTTCTCTGTCACAGTGATTGCATAGTCTCTCTTCCCTTGTCTTGCACTGTACTTTGTGTCTCCGCATTCTTGGGGTATTGTATTGAAGTTTATTTTGTGCCTGGAAACATCTAATGCCTGATATTCATGTGTAAATGCTGCAGTGATTCCTGGTGAAGTCCAGTGAATCTGATTCCCACACTTGGAAATCAGGAGTAACTCCATTGATCAGTTTGGTTAAAGTGGTGTAAAACCAGTGTAAATTACAGGAGAATTAGCCCAATAATTGGGTGTACAAAAAATGGATCTGTTTGTCCTTCTGGTGGTATCGTGATGACTTCTCTTGGTAGATTAATTTCACTGCTAGAAACTTGTTACAGCTTTTTAGAGGAAAACAAAACCCTGACAGTTAGAAGAGAGTAATTAGTTTTGGGCCAGGGAAGGGGAGGGCATGAGATAAAACAAAGATATATAAGAATTTAAGAAAAGAGGCTCAGTTTCTCAGTGGGTATAAACCCCAGATATCTCCAATGTCTTCAGTGGAGCAGCACTAATGTACGCTATCTAAGAATCTGACCCAGAGAGAACAGAGAGATATAAAACCAAAAGATTTGCATATATATCCAGGGGAACCTATACCTGCGTCTGAGTTTAAAAATTGATATATTCCACATGTTGCAAGTGAAACTATTTAGATGGGGATTTTTACAATTGCATGTAATTTGATTACCGTGTTTTTTTCCCTGTATGTTTATGAATTTAGGTATTCAAATTACAGTCTCTGCTGCTGTCCTTGTGGCACCTTAGAGACTAACACCTTTACTTAAATGTGTTAGTCTCTAAGGTGCCACAAGTACTCCTGTTCTTTTTGTGGATACAGGCTCACACAGCTGCTACTCTGAAACCTGCTCCTGTCCTGTATTTGAATCACTGTTAGACTTAAGCTCACAATAGTGCTGTCTTTAACCAGGGTTGTGTCTTCACTGCAAAAAAGGTGGTTTTTTACACTTAGGTAACTATCTTGTTGTAAAATCCTAGTGGAGACAAGGCACACACCCAGGTGGGAATATAGAGTTGACCCCAACTAGCTCCATTTAGATGAAAAACTTACCTGTCCTTATTTCTGTTACATTTTTACAGAGACATGGCTACTTAGATGTACAAAAATACACATTTTTTTGCAGTGAAGACAAAGCTTAGGAAAACAGAAGTGTTTAGCAAACTTGTTAGCAGAACGCTTAATTAACACATTTTAAAACACCACATTGCAGCCAGTGGAGGCAAAGACAGTGGTGCTTGTAGATCTATTAGCTAACACACTTGCTAAAAACATTTCCTTTTCCTAATCTAGGCAGTACCTATGGTGGAAAAAAAGATTTAAATAGATAAGGATGAGCCCTTGTCTCGAGTTCTGTTGTATTTACAAATATTTCCCTTGTTAAAAAACAAATATTTGCTAACCTACAGAATTGGTAAAAATCCTATGATAATATTATTGTAGGTTGTAGTGTTTCAGACCATCATTGTACTATCCTTTATAAGGTTCATCTATGAAACCCACACCTCATCTGGCACTTCAACTTTCAATTATTTTACATTTGATACCTCTTCAATATTTTTTTTCAAGTACTACCTACGTCTATCCGTCTAATTCAGTCATCACTTGTAGTAGAGATTGGATCTTGCCAGAATAAATTACTTCACAGTTATAATTATAAAAACAAAAGGAAAACAAGTGAAAATGAATATCTTACATAATTTATGTAGATATAATTCAAACTGTGAAGTGCAGTACTGTGGCTCTGTTCTCCACTTTGGTTTTAAATGTCATCATAAATGAGAAAGGGATAGATTGTTATTCATGAGTCTGAAAATTATCCTCTGCAAATTTTGTTAGAAAATGTCACCTCTTTAGGAGCACAAAATGTCACTAAAGAGAACGCTTCCATGACACTATTCCAGAAAACAGAAGAATGGAGAATAGCCTTTGGCATCCAAGAAGCATTTAACTTCTCTGCTGTTAAGCAAGGGGAGAAGTTGGGGTGCTGGTCTGAAATGAAATGTATTGGTACCAGTTTTACAGATGTGTACATGATGCAAGTGTGTAGATTTGCTTCATGCTGCCCCCCGCTCCCTAAGTGGGTTCCATTTTTTAGGAACAGTGGTTGACTAAAAGTTACAAAAGTCTCTTGCTTCAGAGCAAGCTTCTTGTCAGTTGCAGGTTCAGCTTACAGGAAAGGAGCAGGCAGGCAGTGGACATAGAGGATGTGCTGTAAATTATCATGAATCCAAACTAATTCAGTGCTCTTGGTTTTGGTTTTGTTGGTGGGGGTGAGCTGCTCAGCAGAGAATTAAGAATTTTACCTAGGTTCTTCCCCTCTTTTAGAACTAACAGATTTTTCAATATCTAGGAGATATTTGTAAAACAATTGTAATGTTCTGTGGCAAGGACAGTCAAATTTTGATCCTGTCAACTT
Source organism: Chelonoidis abingdonii (assembly GCF_003597395.2). Lineage (NCBI taxonomy): Eukaryota > Metazoa > Chordata > Testudines > Testudinidae > Chelonoidis > Chelonoidis abingdonii. Next base: position 18,811,619 of record NC_133774.1, read on the forward strand.
AGATTTTGTCCTTTTAATTCATCCCACTGAATACAGCAATTGCAGCATGCACAGACGTAAAACTTCCCCTGGCGCTGCTGGCAGGTGTAAACTGTAGCTTTTTGCAACACTGAGGACTTGGTGTAGTTAGGGGAGGAGAGGAAGGTGTCTTTCTGACATCTTTCCATTTTCCTGATCCTAGGGCCACTAGAAGACATTTAAGCCTTTGGCATAATTTAGAGCAGCCTATGGACTAAATTATACCAGCTTCCATGGTGCCATTGGGACCACTCCTCTGGCCAAAGAAGGGCTGGAGCCTGGGCTTTCTGGCCCTGCCCTCCCCCCCCACTACATTCCCAAAGTGTGTGTGTATGGGGGCAGGGAGATGTATATGCTGGAATTTCTGGCTGCCTCTTTAGGACACCTTCTCAGTTGTTTTGCACTGCCACAATAGCCCGGAAGTAGTTGGCAGAGGGGCCTGGGATCTGGCCTGCTATGTATAATATCATACAATGATAGAATCACAGAATCATAAAATATCAGGGTTGGAAGGGACCTCAGGAGGTCATCTAGTCTAACCCCCTGCTCAAAGCAGGACTAACCCCAACTAAATCATCCTAGCCAGGGCTTTGTCAAGGCAGGCCTTAAAAATCTCTAAGGAAGGAGATTCCACCACCTCCGTAGGTAACCAATTCCAGTGCTTCACACCACCCTCCTAGTGAAAAGTTTTTCCCAATATTTAACCTAAACCTCCCTCACTGCAACTTGACATCATTACTCCTTGTTCTGTCATCTGCTACCACTGAGAACAGTCTAGATCCATCCTCTTTGGAACCCCCCTTCAGGTAGTTGAAAGCAGCTATCAAATCCCCTCTCATTTTTCTCTTCCGCAGACTAAATAAGCCCAGTTCCCTCAGCCTCTCCTTGTAAGTCCCCTAATAATTTTTGTTGCCCTCCACTGGATTCTTTACAATTTTTTCGTACCCTTCTTGTAGTGTGGGGCCCAAAATTGGACACAATGCTCCAGATGAGGCCTCATCAATGCCGAACAAAGGGAAATGATCACGTCCCTCAATCTGCTGGCAATGCTCCTTCTTATACAGCCCCAAATGCCGTTAGCCTTCTTGGCAACAAGGGCACACTGTCAACTCATATCCAGCTTCTCGTCCACTGTAACCCCTAGGTCCTTTTCTGCAGAACTGCTGCCTAGTCATTCAGTCCCTAGTCTGTAACAGTGCATGGGATTCTTCCATCCTAAGTGCAAGACTCGGAACTTGTCCTTGTTGAACCTCATCAGATTTCTTTTGGCTCAATCCTCTAATTTGTCTAGGTCCCTTTATATCCTATCCCTACCCTCCAGCATATCTACCACTCTTCCCAGTTTAGTGTAATCTCCAAACTTGCTGAGAGTGCAGTCACGCCATCCCCAAGATCATTAATGAAGATATTGAGCAAACCAACCCTTGAGGCATTCCGCTTGATACCGACTGCCAACTAGACATGGAGCCATTGATAACTACCCGTTGGGCCCGATGATCTATCCAGCTTTCTATTCACCTTATTGTCCATTAATCCATTGATCTGAATTCCCATAAAAACACTATGCATGGCAAAGGAGGGTAAGGAATTAAAAAGTGTGAAGCTGAAAGTGATACAGTTAAGATGTGTAAGACCAAAACTTATTAAAATTATTTTATTTCAGTAGAATTTAGACACTACAATCAAGATTAGGGCCTTATTCTGCTGTGTACTATACAAACAAATACTAATAGAAATTCCCACCCCAAAGAGCTTATGATCTAAATAGATCAGGCAGACAAAGGGTGGGAGATGGAGAGCAGAGACAAAGAGAAATTAAGTAGGAAGGCTGTGTAGAGCAAGGGCGTAAACATAGGTTTCCAAAATCCCAGGCTAATATTTTAACCACAAGACCAACCTTCCTCTCTGAAACTTAATGACCAACAATTTTTTCTGAGTTCTTTGCAAAGACCATGTAATCTTATTTTATTTCTCCAAGAGTGCTGGTAGCCCATCATTTGTGATGAATACTACAACATAGTTGTGTAGGTGTACAACTGAAAAAGGGGATAGGGAATTCTGTTAAGGAAACATTTTCTTTTCAGTTTTCCAAGGGTTTATTTTAAACAGGACAAAAAATTAAAATGATGAAGAAGTCTTGATACTGTTGTTCTACCTGATTTTCTTTGTTGCTGTGCATACTACTGTATCATGGCTTCTGTAAGTCCTCACCTCACTTCCTGTATTCATGTGTCCTTTTTTCTGTGCATCCTTCTCTGTGGGCTGTAATACTTCAGTTTAATTTAAGTTATTGGGTTTAGTGTGTGAGTGTTGGGTTTTATTGATGTCCTTGATACACAGTAGGTCAGACTAGATGATCTGGTGGTCCCTTCTGGTCTTAAACTCTGTGGCACTTTCACAGTATATCATACGGTAGATGGTGTCATTAAGAAGCCTAGCATACTATTTCCTTGCATGCCAGTAGGAAGAAATTATCCATGAAGCTCTGGGATATAACATACAGTCTAAGAAATATACTTAAATCACAAGGATTTATTATAGTTTCTTCAATTCCAGGAACTATAGAATCACAGACTTACAGAATTTACCAGATCTGTAATGTTTAGTTTTCTGCTTAATATACAGCTCAGTTAATATTTGGTCAGGCTGTTTGCCATTCCAGAAATGCTTTGGGCTATCATGCCTATGAATTTGTCAAAATATGGTTAAACCCCAAAATTGGCAAACAGTTTTATTTAATTCTTTCTGAATATTTGATTAAAAAATAATATCCATAATGATAATATGAATACACTTTAAAAAAAAGTTAAGGAGTGAGTATCAAACTGACAAAGTCAAGACTCTGAGCATATAAAAACAACGAGGAGTCCAGTGGCACCTTAAAGACTAACAGATTTATTAGAAGTGGGTTTTTTACCCACGAGAGCTTATGCCCAAATAAATCTGTTAGTCTTTAAGGTGCCACCAGACTCCTTGTTGTTTTTATGGATATAGACTAACACGGCTACCCCCAATACTTGAGCATATAAAGTTATTCATACATCAACAGCTGGTTCTATAACCTGAGCTATTCATGTGTTTACTTGCAGGTGTGTGTGTGTGTGTCGGAGGGCAGTCACAATGGCAGAGGAAATGCAGGCTGTTATAATATTTAATGTAGAAAATTACCAGAATTGTGTGGTTCTAACTCACAAGAGTGCAGATTTCTCCTCTGCAAACACTCTATGAGAGATGTTATGATTTAGGACCCCTTGGGGTTCTGCTGACACCCGAATTATATTGGGTATAGTTAGCTCCAACTAAAGACTATTATCTGACATCTCTATGGTGCCTTTATAGACTCCCCACAGTATCAAAGTACCTTGCAGTGAGGTAGGGAAGTGCTAATATCCCCATTTTACAGATGGGTAACTGAGAGACAAAGAGGGCTAAATGATTTCCCCAGGTCAAACAGACATTCTGTGGCAGGTCAGAGACTTGAACTCAGGTATCCCAGGTTTTAGGCTAGTCCCCTAAGCACTAGACCATCCTTCCTCTCACAGTTCCTGCCTATATAACCTCTAAGGTCTGTAATGCCTAGTTTAATTTATCTAATGCAATCTAAATGGATATATGGCCCCATCATGAAATCGCCTGAGCACCTACCAAGTACTTAACACCAGTGGTGGCAGCTTCTCTGACCTTGTCCCCCAGCCCATCTCCTCCCCATTCCAATCTATCCATAATGTGGTGCTCAGGGAGCTCCTGCAGAACAGCTCCATGTTGTGCAAAAGGTGCTTACTATAAATATCATCAAGTGTAAGTGAATATTCCAATCCTTTAAGCAGCGAAACCATGGTGGTTACACACTGCAGTAGTCGACACAGGGGAAAGGATTTGCCTGACCTAGAAAATACTATTCAGTAGAAAAGTTGTATTTTTTCCTTTATCTCAAGTAGGTGGAGTTTTGGATATCTGGATAACTTTGGAAAGTACTGCTTCTTCTTATTTTCCAGCCTATTCCCTGAAAAGTGGTGACATTCTATCCTCTTGATTTCCAAGTTTGTCCTCTCATCTCTGTATTTTAGAGTATAAACTCTTCTGGGCAGGGCCTAGCTTTATTTCTGTTTGGCACAGCCCTAAGCATATTGTCAGCACTTAGAAATACAAATAAATAACTGCAATCTGCCTATTAGGATGTGTGGTCTGCACTACAAAAAAAGAATACAAGCTTCTGTTCAGTTCTGAGGAGTGACTCTGTAGCAATGGTGGGTAGGTTACTAGTTTATAGTCTCTCAAAGATTCCATATCAGATATTCTCAGTTTACGAGTACAACATGATTTTTTTTTGGGTAACTTCCAGATTTGCAAATATAGCCTGGGATTTGAAAGTAAAAATGTGTTCGTTTGAGTGCATGCACCAATGCTAGTAAGGAAGATTTTTCAGGCAACATTCTGCCTCCCCTACAACTCTGCAACCCATTGTTTTAAATTTCTGAATGTGATTGCACAGGTGTAAATGAGGCCTGAATTTAGCCCTGCATTTGGAAGTTAGTTAAAAATAGATCACAAGTAAACTGCTTAATCCCGCTCTCCAGATACGTTTTCTTTTATTGAATGATAAGAAGTTTCATATTCAGAGTGACTCCCAGTCATGACTCCTACCCATACCCCTGCCTCATGCTACATATAATCTGAAGTTATATTTGTTTGTTTTTGATTGACCACATCAAAAATAAATACAATGTACTATGTTTTGAAAAATCCGATGATGCAGCAAAGGAAGGCAAAGAGACAATGCTTAATGATGTGAGGGGTAATTGCACTTGGCAACATTTGATTTGAATATGGAGGAAGAGTTAATCTGGAGTTTTTTGTGCTTGTGTACCTGCTTAGTTTGATGACACAGCAGAGAGTAATTGCCTATGGAGAGGCAGCAAAGAATCCTGTGGCACCTTATAGACTAACAGACGTTTTGGAGCATAACCTTTCATGGGTGATTACCCACTTCATCAGATGCATGTAGTGGAAATTTCCAGGGGCAGGTAGCCTATGGAGAGGACATTTGGTGCTTTTAAAATTGTATGAATGTGAAAGAGTTGCAAAATCTGTTGTAAGGATTTGGGTCTGGATCGAAAGACCACTGACATTAATGGAAGTGTATCCACGTTGACTTCACTAAACTTTAGGTTATTGGTTTATCAAGAGCAAGAAGTCGTCTCTAAATACCTAGGTTATAATGCAATAATGATTAATCAAATATAATGGAGACTTTGATAAGTCTCATTTGTTTACAAAGAACAAATTGCACCAGACAAGTTCAGTTGCTTTCATTGATCAAGGTACAAAACTGGAAGAAGTAGGAAATAAAGCAATTGTAATCTTTCTAGACAGTTGTAAAGCAATTGATGCAGTGACCTACAGATTTTTTGTTTTGCCTAAAATATTAAATCACATTGTCTTGGTTATGAGTACAGTCTCATTGGCTGAAGTATAGTACACAAAGGTAAAGACAATCAGCAATGTTCCTATGAAGGTGACTCCGATTGGTACTGGGACTGGATTTATTTAGCATGTTGATTGAAGATCTGGAAGAAGGGATAAACAGCACATTAATTAAATTTGCACACAAAAACCAAATTGGGAGGTGTTGCACACAATGAGGACAGAGAAACAATGAAAAAAATTATCAATGTGGACAAGAAAAACAATTATAGTCAACCTGGAGAAATGCTGGCTAATACATTTGGGGGAGGAATCTTTTGAAACAGACAATCAATAGCAGTAATACTTGGAAAAGGAATAGTGACAAAAAAGGCCTAAGGTGATAATGGAGATCAAATTAAATTCGACACTGAAGTTTAATGTGGTAATTAAAAAATGCAAGTTTGATCTGCATGAGCTGTGACATCCCACCTTAATTCAAGAGACAGAAGTTGCTTATGGCACTGATCAGATAGCCTTTAAAATCCCACATTTTTAAACATCTCAGTATTAGTGACGATTGGACCTCAAAATATTTTCCATTACCTAACCACCCACAAATTTGAATGCTGACCACTACCAAGGGCGGCTCTAGGTATTTTGCTGCCCCAAGCACGGCAGGCAAGCTGCCTTTGGTGGCTTGCCTGCGGGAGGTCCCCAGTCCCACGGATTTGGCGGCACGCCTGCAGGAGGTCCGCCGAAGCCGCGGGACCAGCGGACCCTCCGCAGGCATGCAGCCGAAGGCAACCTGCCTGTCAGCCTCGCGGCGACCAGCACAGCGCCCCCCGTGGCTTACCACCTCAGGCATGCGCTTGGTGTGCTGGTGCCTGGAGCCGCCCCTGACCACCACCACCAAGAGAAGGTGAAAGATCCACCCATCTCTTTGTTGTAGCCTTACCATAATGCTCATACACAGATGCACTTTGCCAAAACCAACCAGACAAACACTCTTACTTGTCCTCTGGATAAGATAGAGAGGGGAAAAAAAAAAACAGATGTTCTTCACCATTCCTGATTCTTTCTGGGCAGGAGGGGAGAAAAAAAGAATCAGGTCTTTGTATAGATTGCGAGCACAGTGTTCTTATAACTGTACAATTCCTTCACACACCATCATGATGATCATATTACAAATACTGATATACTAGATATGGAAATGTTATCTGAATTCTTGCATCTTTAAAATAGCTCATGAGAACAGGATTTCTTGTGTGAGATCAGTTATTCACTATTTCTGATCAGGTTATTAATATCACAGCAATACCGTAATCACTTCTTTTTTTGGCTTGAAATATTGAATATCCTGCAGATATAGATTCTCTGTCTCTAAATTTGTTGAACTGAAGTAATGAATATAATCTCTGGAGTAACTGATGAGCAACCACAGCTCCCTTAAATATTAAGCAGCTGGATTGACCCTTGTATACCAACATATTATTGGTGCTATTATTATTTGAATTATGGTACTGCCTAAGGCTCCAGTCAAGACGCGAGCTCTATTGTACTAGACTCTGCTAGAAACATACAGTAAGCAACAGTCCCTGTCCCATCGAGCTTAACAATCTAAATAGATAAGACGGATAAAAGATGAGAAGAGAGCAGGAGGTGACTTGCCCAGGGTCACATAGCAGGTCAGTAGCAGAGCTAAAAATAGAATCTAGGTCTCTTGATTCGCATTCTAGTGCCCTGTCCATTGGTTCATACTGACTCTCCTAATGTAAAAGGCACAAAATGGACATTAACAATCTAGAACATCAGTTCAATTGTAAACACTTCCTGGAGAACATGGCTCCTAAGACCACGCCAAACCTCAACAGCACTGGGGAAAAGTGTAAAGATCAGTTGTCACTTGAAGAAACCGAAAGCTTCAGATGCTTGATTGCTCATCATCTTTTCCAAAGCAGACCCCTGTGATATGCTATATATTGAGGAAAGGTTTCAAAGATCATTATCAAACACTTCATTGCACCATTCATCCAAAACATGAATTTCTTGGTACACTTTGATAGCAATTAGAGATGATCAGAATTTTTTCAACATTTCTTTTGATTTCTCAAAACTGAAACTTTTTCAGAAATGTAGCTGTTCTGAATAAACTTTCCTATGGTGAGAGACCCATCCCAGAATAGACAATAGCACTCATCTGTGATGTCAGGGAACCAGGTTCAAATATCTGCTGGGCCTGATTTGAAGTAGAGACTTGAAAGGGAGTTGCCAACATCCCAAGTAAGTGTCCTAACCGCTAGGCTCTTAGCTACTCTAGTGTGAGAGGGTCTCTCTCTGGTTTAAACACAAATTTTTTTGAAAGTTCTTAGTTTCATGACCAAAGCAGTTTAGGGTAATCCATGGAACTATCATTTATATTCACTACTATGATCCTGTTCTTCCAACACATTGAGAAGCCACCACACCTATAGGTAATTTGTTCCAGTTCTTAATTACCATCACTTTAAAAAAAATATGCCTTATTTCCAGTGTGAATGGCTTCCAGCCATTGGATCTTGTCCTTGTCTGCTAGATTAAAGCTCTCTCTACTATTAGAAATCTTTGCCTTATTCATATGGTTATAAATCACAATCAAGCATCAGATTGCAAAGAATGAATATAGGCAAACAACACAGGAATGCAGGGGCAAGATTAGAAAGGCAAAGGCACAAAATGAGCTCAAACTAGCTATGAGAATAAAGGGATATAAGAAGACTTTTTATCAATACATTAGAAGCAAGAGGAAGACCAAGGACAGGGTAGGCCCATTGCTCAGTGAGGAGGGAGAAACAGTAACAGGAAACTTAGAAATGGCAGAGATGCTTAATGACTTCTTTGTTTCGGTCTTCACTGAGAAGTCTG
>NC_133774.1:18821723-18846790 GCF_003597395.2 Chelonoidis abingdonii
GTTAAACACCGGAATAAATTGCCTAGGGAGGTTGTGGAATCTCCATCTCTGGAGATATTTAAGAGTAGGTTAGATAAATGTCTATCAGGGATGGCCTAGACAGTATTTGGTCCTGCCATGAGGGCAGGGGACTGGACTCAATGACCTGTCGAGATCCCTTCCAGTCCTAGAGTCTATGAATCTATGAATCCTTTTAATTTTTTTTTTTGTTTGTTTAAGCTAAATAGACTGAGCTTCTTTAGTCTCTCACTGTAAGGCAGGTTTTCCAGACCTCAAATCATTTTTGTAGCTCTGTTCTGACCTTTTTCAAAATCGTCAACACCATTTTAAATTGTGGACAATGCAAATGGACACAGTATTCTACTAATGGTTTCACTAATATCATATATGATAGTATTAACAGCTCTCTTCTCCTAATAAACATTTACTTCTTATACATCCAAGGATCATATTTGGTCTGTTAGTGACAACATTACACTGTGAGCTCATCTTCAGACGATTATTCACTGTGGTCCCTAAGTTCTTTGCTGAGTCACTTTTTTTTTTAAAAACAGTCTTCAAAAGTTAAGGACTGCTATGAAGAATTGTTCTCCATATCTTCTGTAGGTAGGACAAGAAGTAACAGGCTTAATCTGCATCAAGGGAGATTTTGGTTAGATGTCAGGAACAACTTTCTAACTAAAAGAGTAGTTAAGCTCTGGATGCCAGCGGAGGTTATGGCACAGCCATCATTGAAGGTTTTTAAGAACAGGGTGGCATCAGTGGCACATGCACTCCCTGTTCAGGGAGGTTAGCCCCCTGCCCCACCTCTTCTGACTGAGGCCCCACCCTGTTCTGCCCCTTCTGGCCAAGGTTTTGCCTCCTACTCTGTCCCTTCGGTCCTCCCCGCTCTTACTATCTGGCCTGTCAGCGCAGCCCCTAATACCAGCTGGAACCCAGAAAAGCCGCAAGCCCTGGCAGGCCCACCAGCACGTAGAGCAGCCAAGAATCTCAGCCAGCCCGCCAGTGCCCAGAGGAGTCCCATGCCCTGGCCAGGCAGGACAGCCTGAGCCTGGGCCACCCAGAGGAGCTCTGAGTCCCACCACGGTCCGACCCCGGGGCTGTGACAAGGAGCATTAGCAGAGGTTTGTGAAAGCTTACCCTCACCCAGCCTCTATTATCTACTGCCCATGCAGGGTGGACAAACATCAGGGATGGTCAAGGTTTATTTGGTCCAGTGCAGGGGATTGGACTTGATGACTTCTCAAGATCTCCTTCATCTCTAAATTTCTATGAAAATACAGTCCCCGCCGGCCTTCTGTATGTGTGACATACAGTCTCGGCTTCTATATGTATTATTTAGCTGTATTAATATGTGTGTTCAAATTTAAGGGAGCCCAGCTTACCATGTGATCCAGAACTCTCTTTGTATACTCAAGTGAGAGGGAATTATGGGTCTAGATCTATGTGTGACAGTAAACGACAAAATGTGCAAAGGCACCACAAACCAAGAATTTATGTCTGAAGATACCATTTGTTAAGCTATTGGTTGAACATTGGCTGTGTCCTAGGAGAAAATATATGTGAAAACCTCCTCCCAGAGCCAGATCTGTAAATCAAATCTGCTGAGATATACAGGCATGAAGGAGACAATTGTCAGTCCTGTAAATATTTAGTTAATAAGGACCTATTCTGCCACCTTTATGGTGAAGCCCCAATACTATTCCATTGATATCAATGGCATCACTCAATGTGGGTGAGGATGGCAGAAATGAGTCCTAGATGAACAAAAGCTTTACTTTGGGGGTGTTTAATCAAAATAGATTTTATGTTTTAAAGAAATTCTGATTTTAACTAAACAGGAACTTGAGTCAGTTATTTCTTCATATTAAAGGCCTGCTCTTCTGGGGGTCTGATGATTCTGTTTTGAGGGAGCCCAGGGTATCAGCAGATGGAAAGAAGGTGCTCAGCAGCTTGTAAGATGAGGTGCTTAATAAGCATTAGTTGCATTTAACAACTGAAGTATGTTTACTAGTGCAGACATAATAAAATTAATAGTGAAATTAGTAAATGGGTGTCTCTCCAGTTACATATATTACTAAGGCCGGGGCTACACTATCAAGGGGGTTCGAACTAAGATACGCCACTTCAGCTGTGCTATTTGCATAGCTGAAATCGAAGTATCTTACTTCAACTTACGTGGCCATCCTCACGACGGCGAGTTAACTGCCGCGGCTCCCCCGTTGACTCTGCATACTCCTCCTGCCAAGGTGGAGTACAGGCGTCAATTAGCGGATCGATTTATTGTGTCTAGACAAGACACGATAAATCGATCCCTAATACACTGAACACTACTTGCCGATCTGGCAGGTAGTATAGACATACCGTTAGAGCAAGATGGTATATTTTAAAATAATTTTTGACTAATATCAGAAAAAGACTTCAAATTCATTTATTTTTTGGGAGCTCTTCAGAACTAGTACCAATTAGGATAGCATCTTAATACAGTGTGAATTCTGAAATGCATGTATTTTAATAACCTGGTGCTCAGCAGAGCGATTACCTGAAAGATCTTGGTCTAAACATCAACTGAATTAAACAAGTAACTGAAATCAACTATATGGTATCACTGCAGAAAAATCTATTGACTAACTGTTTAAGGGGCTCACTAAGGGCTGGTCTACACTATGGGGGAAAATCGATCTTAGATACGCAACTTCAGCTACGTGAATAACGTAGCTGAAGTCGAAGTATCTAAGATCGAATTACTTACCGTCCTCACGGCGCGGGATCGATGTCCGCGGCTCCCCCTGTCAATTCTGCAACTCCGTTCCGGTTTGTGGAGTTCCAGAATCGATATAAGCACGTCCGGGGATCAATATATCGCATCTAGATGAGACGCAATATATCGATCCCCGAGCAATCGATTGCTGCTCGCCGATACGGCGGGTAGTGAAGACGTAGCCTAATAGGTCTACCAAAAATGAGAAGAAACAAATAGAGGCATTTATTTTTTATATTTCTAGGGGACCTCTGAAGTGCCACCTGAATTAACTCCACATTTATGATCAGATTGTAAAGTATGTGGGAAAGACATACTCAGTTCTTTCCAGTAAGAGAGAGATTAGACATAGCCTTTTATGACTCTTCTACTAATTACATATTTCCAATTTTTTCTCCCCTTTTAGTACCAAGTGCAATGCCTCAGAATGTCTCCTTGGAAGTGGTTAATTCAAGGGTAAGTCTGCAATATGTTCATCTCATTGTCAGAGTTCATATATATATATTTGGTACATCCTGTATATACATGCCCTAGTTATGTGTATATTTTACATAAGAGAAAATGTTCTAAAATCCACACAATGCTTTATTTTTTTCATCTCTTTATCCTTCCTTATTAGTTGAACTGGCCATTTTAAATCCCTGTTTCTCTTTTGTGACAGTTGTTTTGGTGGGCATTATATTTCTTTCCTTTCCACAGGCCAAAGTGTCCACCTGAGCTGTTTTAATTAAGACAACAACTTTCTTACAGTAACAATCTAGATGAGAATGTGTATTAATTGCTGATGAATGAGACTTTGTAATCTTGTTGTTGATTCTAACAAACAAAGAGAGGATTGCTCCTTCCAATGCTTTTAATGAGGCATCATTCTTGTAGCGCTTGATTTTGCAGTCTGGTGTTTACGACACAGTGCTGACTCTCCTGCATACAAAAGAGTTTCCCTATCACTAGTAAACGAGTTCAGTTTGTGCTGGAAGCCATGAAAAGTTCTATCCTCCTGAAGAATGTGACTTGGCCTCTCTCCTCAAAGCATAGAATGAAACTCCTTATTTACAAATAGTACTCTCTGTATCACAAAACAAGTTTCACAACAATCCTGTAACTTAGAAGTTCACATTTTACAGCTGGGTGAGCTGAGGCACAGAGAGGCTGGAAGACATGACCGATAAATCTGTCGCAAAGCGAGGAATAAATCCTAGACTTCTTTACAATCGAGTCTTTAGAGCTAATGTGCTAAGTATTATTGTTATTACTCTGTAAATTTCAAAGCTTTTAACAAAGTAGGGTAATTATTAATATTTTACAGACAAAGAAACTGTTAAGTGATTTTCCAAGGGCCATTCAACAGAACTACCTAATTCCCTGTCTTATGCTCTGTTCATTCTATCCCAACAACAAAAACACATAGTTGACTCCCATTTTAAAAAAAATGAAAATGTAAATAGCTATTTATTAGTGTCCCCTTAGCTTTTCAATACACAGTTAATTTTTTCTGTGATGTTTATGGTTTGCCAGTAGAATATGTGGATGCAAGGAGGGCATACCTATTTAACACCTGTGCTCACAAATTTCGGCTAGATTTTTTCCAGTCGGAAACAGACAGTGTAGCTCAGACTTCATTAGAGCTATACCAATTTGTACCAGCTGGAAACGTGGACCACATAGTGTAATTGTGTGTGTACGAGGGCTACCAGAATTCATAAGTACCTATTTTTCATAAGAAAATGCATGCTTTGAGTTCAATTCTGTTCTCCTTGAAGTCAGTGGAAAAACTTGTGTTGACTTCCTTGGTGTAGCAGTGCCTTTGTGCACAGTTACCTCTGTGCACATACACATGCACACTTTCTGGGCACAAATATTTCTGTACATAAGACAGTGGTTCTTGAAAATTAGCAGATTGAAAAAATATGTTCCAATTCAGTCATAAGCAACCAATTTTAGCTAAGCTAGTTTATCTAAATGATATAAACAGCTAAACTGCTGAAAGCAATGTAAAGATTTTTGGATAGATGTGCTAGAAATTGCTTCTGAAAGAAATAAAATTAATTTAAAAAATCATCGTGTGTGATAAGGCATATATGACCCACACTGGCAAGGAGGAGGTTAATGAGGACCTGTGGACCCAATTAGCCCTGCCCTGCTACACCTGCAGCAGATGTCAGGTGTGGAGATAGGAATTAAAATGAGAAGAGCAAGTTGAGTTGGGGGCTGTCCAGGAAGGAGAGCAGAGCTCTGCTTCTCTATCTAGGAGAGAAGCCTGGTTACAACCAGGAAACTGAGACAGCTTGTTGTAGTACGAGCCTCCTGGTGGATGGAATGACAAGGCCTGAGAGGCTGACCAAAGGACTGGTTGTTTGAAGACAGGACCTAAATAGGGTAGGGTCCTGGCAAATACTCTTTGGATGACCCTGTTTTGGTTTCTTGGTTTGTCTTTTATTTGTGGATATTAATACTCTCGAAGGGGTGGGGACAGAAGAATGCATTAGCCAGAAGGTCTATACACCACTGCATTGGATATCACGAAAGGTGGCACCTGACCCTGAAGCACTGTGAGTAGTGCCTGGTGGGCCATGAGGGAGCGTACAGTGGAAATGAGCGCTGTCACAGTGTGCAATACAAATATCTGGTTGTAAATGTAAGTAAGCATTCTATTCTGAATAGATTCTTGTACTACCTTCATTACCATAGTAGCTGAGTACTTTCCACTAGAGCAGTAAGTGATGAGTCTAACATCTGTCATGTGAGGTTCATTTCTTTCTCATACCCCCACGGGGAAATTGTGTGTGTAGTCTAGTGCTTTGGAGTTGTCTTCGTCTCTTAAATAAATATTAAGGCTGTCAAGCAATTAACAAAATTAATTAAAATTTAAAAATTAATTTAAAATAATCACTATTAATTTAAAATTAAAAATAATATACACTTTTATTTCAATTACAACACAGAATAAATATGAAAATGTAGAAAAAATCCAAAATATTTAACAGATTTTAATTGGTATTCTATTGGTTTAACAGTGTGATTTAAACTGTGATTAATCACAATTAGTTTTTTTTAATGGTGATTAATTTTTTTGAATTAATAGTGTGAGTTAACTGCGATTAATCGACAGCCCTAATAAATATGCATTATCTGCTGCCCTGTGATTATATTAGAAAAGCAGGTCAAAGAAGTGTGTCTTGCACTTTGAGCAGAGGAGTGTCATGTTGTGACGGTTCTAAGTTCCTGTTAGAGTTTGTTCCACAGTCTGGAAACAGCCTTTCAGAAAAACTCTGTCACCTGAACAGATGAGTTTTGTCCTAGTGGTATGAAATTCCACAGCACATGAGGAGCCAGAGCTGGTCAAAAATTTGCCAGCAGAACAGTTTCCCATCAAAAAATTACTGATCGGATAAAATTGAAACATTTAACGGGAACATTAATTTTTGTCTATTTTTTTCTGGATATTATCAAATGTTTCATTTTAATAAAATGTAAATGTTTTGGTTTGGTAAGGTTGACTTGGATTTTATTGTTTCAACTTTTATATTATATGAAAATAACATAGATGTCAAAATAATAAAGTGGAAATGGAACTTTTCCATCTTATTGAATCCAAATGTTTGGATAAGGTCAAAAGGAAATACTGGAATATTTGGAATAGTTTGTTCCATGAAAAAATTTGACATTTCGCTATTACTAAGTGGTTGGAGATGATACTCATTTTGAAATCATGGAATTTCCTTCAGGACAGAAATTCAGAATTTCAGCCATCTCCTAATGGATGTTCTTTAATCTTATCCTTTCAGTGTGGACATGAGATGTTAGCACATATTAGACTGAATTAAACTTAACCTTCAGGAAATGAATAGATCTTCATTCACTCACTCACGCCCGTCACCCCAATCGGGGTATGGGCTGCCAATCACAGATCTCCAGAGTCCTCTATCCTGGGCCATTCGCTCTAGCTGGTTCCAGGTATAGCCCATCTTTTTGCTACCAGCCTGAAGGTCGCGTTGCCAGGTGTTTCTTGGACGGCCTCTTTTCCGCTTGCCTTGGGGGTTCCACCGCAGTGCCTGTCTGGTGATGTTAGTTGGCTCCTTGCGTAGTGTATGTCCTATCCAACCCCACCTTCTCCTTCTGATTTCTTCCTCTACTGGAAGTTGACGGGTCCTCTCCAAGAGGTGGATGTTACTGATGGTGTCTGGCCAGCGGATCTGGAGAATCCTTCTGAGGCAGCTGCATTAATACCATCTGATGCCAACCACTTATGATCTCATAAAAACAATCACTGTTACATGCTCCAACAGAAATCGCAATAAGAAGCCATGCTAGTTTACTAAGACAAAGCAGACCCACAGAAAGTGAATAAAATCACTGATCAATTTTACAAAACCCATCTCTTGTTCAGATATTTTAAGGTTGTCACTGAGCAACAGAGTTAATTCAATGCAGAAAAAAAATGGTGGAGGCAAGGGGAGAAAGCGGTCTGTAAAACAGTAGTGATTTTTTTCATTTGAGATTCAGCCAACAGCACTGCCAGTGCAGCTGAGGTGAACAATTGAAAGGTAATCTCAAATCATAAATGATCACCAAAGGAAGCAATCACTTAGAAAACAGAGAGGCAAACTTGCCTTTGGGGAAAACTCTCACCAGGAAATTATGTTCAACACAGATGGCTTCCACTGTTCCTATGTCCTGTCTTGCTAATTTTATGAATATATTTCTTGTCATCTTTTCCTTCACAATGGCACAAATATCAGTTAAATCCAAGAGATCACTAAGGACTTGTCTACATGGCCAGTTACTGTGCACCAGCTTGCCACACAGTAACTTGTTGTGTAGACAGGCCTTTAGGGTTTGTCTACACTTCATTCAGAGGTGTGATTGCAGCATTTGTAGACGTACCTGAGCTAGCTTTGAGCTAGCTAGGTCAATTAAAAATAGCAGTGAAGCTATTTTGGTCACATGGGTTCATACCCAGGGTCTCTTGTGGACTTATAAAGCCTGTGCTGCCACCCCTCTTCGCTTACTGCTTCTTCACTTACGTTGTTGTTATTCGATCTAGTTAGATCAAAGCTAGTTCAGATATATGTGTGCTGCATTCACGCCTCTGATTGCAGTGTAGTCATACCCTTTGTTGAAGGTGCTTAATACTGTCTCCAACATTTGATATTTTGTATGTTTGGTATTAATTCTGTTAGCATTTTATTATGTTAGCAATGTACTATTTTATTATGCTGTGTGTTTGAGAGGTTCTTTTTCCCTGTTTTATTGAAGCAACATAATTTTTTCTTTGGTAACTCATTGCAATAGGAAGTCCATTTAGACCCTCAAGTTGACACTTCAGGGCGTTAAAAGAAATGTACACACATACTTTGTCAATTAAAGTGAAAAAAGTGTCTATATGTGAAATCTGTATTTACAGGTGGTCTCGTGGAACATGCCCTTCAGACATTTCCTTTTCCACCAGTGACACTTAAGCCACAATTTAAATCAACAGCTCATTAATAAGGATGAATTTATTGCTTTGGAAACACTTCTACAATCTCATGTTAATTATGAACTTAAATTTCACTTACGCTGATCTGCATTTTCCATCTCTTGTTATCTTGAATGCAAATGTGTATTTTAAAAAAGTGCTACCCTCTACTTTTTTAAACCCTCCTGTATGTAGTACCCAAGGGCAATGGTGTATAGAAATATCTTATTCCTAATCTTTGTGTGTGTCTTTGACTTATTCTCAAGACACCTATGTCACAGAGCAGCTGGTAATCTGTAATGACCTTATGTAGTGATCATTCAGTGTTAAAACATTTAAAAAAATAGGAAAATATGCTGTAGGAAATAATGCTGCACAGCAATGGGGACAGACTAAGTCCATTTTAAAGTTCTTTTTGTTTGTTCATATAGTAATAATATTTATTTTATATTTATTATAATAGAAAATTTATATTTCTATTGCTAAAGAGTAGAGCCTTTTATCTCTAGGTTTTCTGTATCTGTCATAATCAGAAGGTGCTGCTGTAGTTCTGATTCACAAAGCATTCTAGCATAAAACTGCAACGGAATGTTAAAATATAGTTCGTTAAGTACATATTTAAATGCTCTGTTAAATGGGGATGGATTTATGCACATGCTTATGTGCTTTGCTGAATCATGGCCTGCAGGACTGCTGTGCTATAGCCCATGCAAAACAAATGTATCTTCGTTTTTTTCATGGTGGTCAAGTTTTGATATCACAGAACCAAATGGTTGGTAATGTGCACACATTTTGGCAATCTGAAGACACTGGAGGCAAAGGATTGAATGCTGGATATGGAATCTGAACTACCCTCCCACTATGTCAAGGCTGAGGCACGTTGGCAGGGAAGTGTGGGAAATATTCTATAGATAGTCCCTGAAGTGTTCTTCTGTTAATAGGGAATTTCTGTTTCCTGGAGCTATCAATATGGCACCGCTCACGAGCAAGCCATTCAAAAAAATTGATTCGAAGAGTGTGCTTATTGGTCCCAAAGTGAATTGGTCCCAAAGTGAATTTCTGAAACATTTCCTGTTTGTCCATCATTAAAGCCCTCAACCTATAGAAAGTACATTGGTAGATATATATATTTACACATGACCACTGTTTGAAAAACTATAATAGATTTCTAAATGTGGGTTGTTTTTTGAAGAACAGTCTTAATACAGTAAAAAGAAAAGTAAATTCACTAAATCTAGAGAAACAAAGTTAATCAAGCAGAAGAACTGGCTTCATGGACTGTGTTTAAAATGCCTTTGTTTATAGCTAAGAAATATGATTCTCGTGGCATTTGCTGCCAAGACATAATTTAATTCTCAATTTCACATTAAACTTTACATTATTTACCAGTCTAGTGAAAGTCTGTATGAGGTTTGTAATGTTTTTGTCTTATCTCTTCGGTTTTGCAATGATCTAAAATATAACACTTCTACGCTCTGTCTGCTTTTGTCCCGATCATTCTTTCTTTTCTTCTAACCTGACAGTAGTCACTGAGAATTAGTTCAGTTAAACACTTCCACTTCACAAATTGATTAAATAAAAAAAAACTAGCTGAACTTTATTCTAGCCCAGTTCCCAAATTGTATTTAAATATTGCACAGGGCAACTATGCCTCATAATGCAACCTTGTCTAATACAATAACCTGCTCCAACACTTCCCATACCTGTTTAAACTTCATGCTGAGTTTAATAAGATTTTTGGCTTCATAATATTTTTCCTCAGTGGTGGGAGATGTAAGAATTTAATTACATAGAAGATTTTTGGAGTATCATTATTTTTATTAACTTTTATATTGTAGTTGTGCCTAGAGGCCTCAGTCAGATCAGGGTTCAATTTTGCTAGGTATTGACCAGTAAAAAACAGTCCCTGCCCCTAAAGAGTTTTCAATCGAAAATACAAGATATTACAGGGGGGTGAGATAAGCAAGTGGCTGAGGATTATCAGAAATCAGAGTAACAAAAATCATTGAATGTCTTATCGGAGACTAGATGAGCTGTGTGTGGCAATTCATAGCCAATCAGTAGCAGTAATCACAACTGCCCGTATTTCTAAGTGGCCAAAAGTCTATCTTATCATGAAATTTTATTTTATAACTTCTTTACACATAATACTTGACTGTTCCAGATCTTCTTTTTCTACTAATGAGTGTTCCATTGTGGTATCCCAGCGTTACAAAAAAATAAGCATTATTAGTATTTGTGTGTGTATTTCCATTCAGTTTAACTTCTACATGGGCTCAAATTCAGCTCTCAGAGCTGGGGATGGCACCTCTTTCATTAGTCAGTGGGAGCTAGCATGCATCCCAGAACAGTGTTTGACCATAAAGTTATATACAACTCTGTGCTTTTTCATATTTGCTGACAAAATTGGAAATCTTGGAAGAAAACAAAACCTGTGGAATTCATAATACAACTTCAGCAGGATGAGCCAGGGCTGCCCGGGGGTGGGGGGCAAGTGGAGCTATTTGCCTTGGGCTCCACAACAGCACTGCAGCGTGTCTCCGGCGGGGCCCCTGGGCTCCGTCCCACTCAGACCCGCACGGTAAGGGAGCGAGGCTACGAGTTCCAGTGGCACCTGAGTTCCATCCGCTCAGCGAGAAGCTTGCAGCCCCGCCCCCTTATCACGCGACTCTGAGCGGAGTGGAGCTCTGGGTCCTGAAGGAGCCAAGCTGCAACTGTTGAGGGACGCTCCTGGATGGGTTAGACTCCAGGTGAGGGGGGAACCGGGGGTAAGGGGCCAGGGCTGGCGGGGTTGGCTAAGGGGCAGGGAGTCCTGGGGATAGTCAGGGGGCAGAGGTTGGGGGGGCAGTCAGGGGACAGGGAATGGGGGAGTTGGATTGTAGGCGTTCTGCGGGGTCTTGTCAGGGCTCAGCAGGGGGATGGATAGGGGTCGGGGCAGTCGGGACAGGGAGCAGGGGTGGGGTCCCAGGATGTTGGTTAGGGGTGGCCTCTGGGGAACGGTGAGGAGACAAGGAGCAGGATGGGTTTGGAATTCTGAGGGGGGAGGCAGTCAGGGGACAGGAAGTGGGTAGGGGTCAGATAGGGTGCAGGGACAGGCTGTTTGGGAGGCACAGCCTTCCCTACCCTAAAGCTCATTCAGCAGGTTGAGGCTTGCAGAAGAGCTGAGCTGTTAGCTTTTCCATTAGGGCTACCATCCCTTTCATTTCTCAAATTATAGTCTATATTTAATTTCAGTGCCATAGGGAGATTCATGTCAGGGGATGATAGCTTCATTGAAAATTAGCTACTGGGAAAGGGATCACATGAGAAGAGCAATATCCTTCCCAACCCTACCAACGGACACCCCTCCTCCCCTGCATTCCCTGGGGCTCCAGAGGAGTTAATTCAGTGGTTCTCAAACTTTTATACTGGTGTCATAAACAGATAGCTAAGGGTTAATGTCTCTTTCACCTGGAAAGGGTTAACAAACAACACCTGACCAGAGGACCAATCAGGAAACAAGATACTTTCAAATCTGGGTGGAGGGAAGTTTGGGTGTGGGTCCTTTGTTCTTGTTCTGTTGTCTC
This sequence comes from Chelonoidis abingdonii, assembly GCF_003597395.2. Classification (NCBI taxonomy): domain Eukaryota; kingdom Metazoa; phylum Chordata; order Testudines; family Testudinidae; genus Chelonoidis; species Chelonoidis abingdonii. The sequence goes on from NC_133774.1 coordinate 18,833,509, forward strand.
TCTGGGCTCTGAGAGTGACCACACGAATCTCCAGGCTCTAATTTTCTGTTTCCAATTTGTAAGTGCAAAGGTAGAAAGACAATATAGGCTTTTACATTGTTTTTCTGTATTTGCAGATGTGTAGTTTGCTGGAAATATTTTAAATTGTATTTTTTCTGGATAAGGCTGTTTATCCATTTTCTATAAGCTGAAAGACCCTGTAATATTTCATCTTAAATTTACAGAGATTATTTTTACTCTTTTTGTCTTTTATTAAAACTTTCTTTTTTAAAGACCTAGTTGATTTTTTACTCCTGGTTAATGCTAAGGTATTGAGTCTGTATTCCCCAAGGACTTGGTGGGAGGGAAAGGTAAATTTCCTCTTTGTATTAGATTCACGGTGCTTGAATCTGTACTGCCTCTGGGTGAGGGGGGAGAAGGGGGAGAGAAACCTGATTGGACCTTTGGTTTGACCCAGTATGGCTGTTCTTATGTTCTAACCTAAATGAACCCAAAGTTATGGAGACAGATATGAGTCAAGGAAGCCAGCAGAGTATCAGAAACCTGGAAAAATCTCTGACTGGATGGGCTCAGGCGTTTGGTCACAAGCTGAGGTGGTTCAAAAGTTTTGGATTTTTTTTTAAGCAGAATTTTTTTATTGTTTCTTTAAACAATCAAACACAGCAAGCAGCAAATATTTGGCCACACACTTCTGAAACCCCAAACCATATTCAGGTTTTGGCAGACTAATTTCAGCTTTTCAATTAAAAAAAAACACAAACAACAAATTTTGAAGGAAAGCAGATGTCTGTGATTTTTTTCTGCTTTTTAAAAACCCCTAGCTTTCGATCCAGAAAAAGTTTTGATGGAAAATATTTGTCTAACCTTTTTAATGAGCTTTAGTGCCTTTTAGCACTAGCTGATGCTGAGAACTAGTGATACCTTGTCAAGAAGTTTTCTCAAAACTGGGTTTGTGCCAAGATGCAGAAGGTTTATTTTTCCTAGGGCCACCTGTGGGTGCGGAGCAAGTGGGGCAATTTGTGCCAGGCCCCTCAGGGCCCCCCCCGAGAATATAGTATTGTATAGTACTGCAATTTTTTTTATGGAAGGAGCCCCTGAAATTGCTTTGCCCCAGGCCCCCTGAATCCTCTGGGTGGCCCTGGGATGAGCCACCTACACAAATGTGCCATGTGCCAAGAAAGTTAATTTAAAAGCAAGTTACTTCGTATAAAACTGTGTTTAGTTATTTTTGTGGGAGAGTATATGTGTGAAATTCTTTACATAACTCTAGCTCTGGGTAAAAACTATAAAAAATTCTTCTTTTGCAGAGAGAAAGAGACTTGTCTTGGATCTAAACACTTCAGAATTCCAGTCTGATTTCTTTGACAGATCAGCTGCTATTTTAGCTGAGAGGCAATAGCCATTAAGTTGATATTTTTCCAATTTTGTTTTTAAATGGAAAGGACTTTACTCTCATCACAGCCCTTCTCTGTGAGGGGAGATTGTTTGGTCTGATTTTTGTTTGTCTGTTTTGATTTTTGTTATAATGGAGCTTTTTTTAATACAGTACAGGCTTTGCATTTTTCTCTGATGCACAGAAACTTTGATGCCTGTTAGTATATTGGCAGTTTTAAAGCCACTAAAGTATGTAGTAGTTGTATTATATTTCAATGTCTACATTTTCTGTGTGGTACTTTAAAAGACCTGTATGAAAGGAACATCAAGGATTTGTACAGCAAACATACAGGCATGTTTCCCATTCTTCTCTTTCAAATCTCTCCTTAAAATTCTCCTTTGCTGTGATATCTACAAAAAAAATTGACAAAAAGCTGGTGTGCTGAGGCCACTGCATATTACGCTCACCACCAGTATTGTCTCATTTTTCCCTTTTACTCTCCCACAGTCTGTCTGTATCCATCTGTTGTCTCTTGATTTTACTTGGATTGTAAGGTCTTTGGGGCAGAGGTTGTCTTTTTGTTGTCTGGTTGTACAGCACCTAGCACAGTGGGAGTCCTGGCGTGTGACTGGGTTTCCTAGTCTCTACAATATTACTATTAATAATTATCATCCACAAGTTGTTGCACTAACTGAATGGGACTGCTTGTGAAGTAAGGCACTGCACAATAGAGTTAAGGGTCTTAGAACCGGCAATGTAATAATACCTCCTAATCAAAGATGAGATAAAAGGTAACAGGTCTGATTCTTCTCTTATTCTGATGTAAATCAGAAGAAACTCCACTGAAGTCAATGTTATGCTAGTTTTATACTGATGTAACTTAGAGCAGAATCAGACCCAGCCACGCTTCGGGTGAAGTATTTACAACAGTAAGACCACAAATGATCCATCAATGATTTATCACCAAGGCATAATGTGACTTCACCAGGGGTTACTTATGGTAATAAGTACTCTGTCAAGTACTGTTTGCAGAATGTTACCCCAAATAAAACTCTCACAGTTAATACAATGAGAAAAGATACGCATTGTTTAACTGTATATGAAAAGTTCAAAAGAATGTTCTTCAATATGATCATCCTCAGCAATTTAAATTAAGACAAGCATAAGATTCTTGTTGCAGCCATGCCAATGGAGACAATGGCTAAACATGACTGGCAAAAACAGATGATGATAATGGAATACCCTTTTGAATGTTTTATTTGCAACACTATTGAATAGTCTCTTTTACTTCACAGTAGTAATAATTATAACACTTAAGACTCAATGACTCCTACTTTCCCCTGCTTTGTGCCTGGTGCGGTCATTTACACCTTGGGCAAAGTCGAAATGAAATGCTACCAAATCTGAAATATCTCCATAAACTGGTGATAGCATCTTACAGTCACTTCGTCCTTAGTTTGCAAAAGTTTAAATGGTTACATAAGGAGCAAAATAGTGGAGAATCAGGTCCACTGCCTTTAGTAAATTACTTTACTTTCACCACCAGCTGTATATTTGTGGCTTCATGATTTGTCTCCCACTTATATGACTCTGAGAGCTGGTCAAAAGTGCAAAATGTTCATGTGTTTGAACATAATTATCAAGAATCAAGTTAGTTAATATGATTTTGACCATGACTTTGTAGTCAGGGTAGACCTGAGCAAATCACATTCAGCAGTGTGCCAGCTAATCATGATTAAACCTGAGGATGTAAGGGTTCCATCATGGTTGTCTGGCACATGGTTGAGTTTGACTTTGATCAACCTAGGGAAGGACAAATTGTAGTCAGCATCATGTCTGCTAACTTCATTTTTAACCATGTTCAGTCATGGTAACATTTTGTCATGAAAAAGAGCCCTTAGGGTGATGGGCATTATTACACAAACAAACAAAAACCTACAGTACAGATAGTTCAGAAATATCAGGCTGGGAACCAAACTTTCCCTTTCTACTCCTTTGTCTAATTTAAAAGCCAATTCTGCAGCTTGTATCAACCCTGAGAGCTATTTATTCATGTGGGTAGCTCCTTTGTAAAGCACCGGCCACCACGGTTATTTTGTATAAATAATAACAAATATTAATTTAAACCTCACAACACTGCTCAGAAATTGGTGAGTGGTATTGGTATCCCCCTTTTACAGAAGGGTTAGAGGACTTTCCCATCATCACAATGAGTGACAAACCTGGAAATAGGACCCATGGTCCTAATGCACAGTAAGTTCATGTTGCTTCACCATTGATGCCAGCCTTGATGCACCATGAACCTGCTTCTTTCACATACGTCTTTGTTTCCACGCCACCCACTTTGCATGGAATTCTTGTCCTCCAAGCCAGTGCCTTCCCTTTGTTCATATCATTTCCATGCAACTGTAACTGTCACCATTTTTAAACACTGTATCTCTAAAATGCTACTGCGCTTTTTCTCTGTTTCTGGTTTTGCTCCTGGAATTAATTTCTGCTACTTAGATAAACGTAGACATCAGAAGCCACGCTGTGGGATACAATGTGACAGACATGAAAGGCAGAGGAGCCAAATGTTGCCAGTGGAAAAAATATTTTTTTCATTACTTGGCATCTGGGTCTGGCGACTGCTCTGTACTGAAGGGAAATTATAGACTGTAGCAGAGTAAAGGGATCAACGGGTCTGTCATAACACATTTAGTTCAACTGTTTAAAATTACTTTCCTATGAAATCTGTATTAAAATATCATGTAAATACATCCCAGACCATTCTTACAATATTGACATATTAGGCCACACAGTCTGTTTTAACTCCACTTAAAGCACCAAGGAATTGCTTATGGTGGTTCAGCATTGTATTCTACTGGTTACCATGATTGGGGGTAGGGGGTGTCATGTCCTTGTCCTGAATCTGCATATATCATACTTGTTCCTCCCCTCTGGCCATCTGCATACATTCTGCGAGCTGATGTTGGACCAGAAGTAGCATGTGCACCTCCACCACTAACTTCTACAAGGATAGCCGAACCCAGGCAGTGGGGCAGGTTCTATGCTATTCTTTTATATTCTATTTTGGTTCTTACACTGAGCTCATCACTGTAGTATCTAAACACCTCCCAGTAGAGCAGTGGTCCCCAAAGTGTGGGGTGTGCTCCCTTATGGGGGTGCAGAGGAACATCTGGGGAGAGCATGGTGGGCCCAGATCAGCCCCCAGAGGGGTGGGGAGAGAGTGCCACCCAGCCCTGCTCTGTCCCCAGTTCTGCTCCAGCACCAGTCCCAGCTGCTCACACACTAAAAGTCCAGTTATCTGCAGTAACTGGCCTCTACCACCACGGGGTGAGAAGAGCAGCAGCAGCTGCTGGACCCTTGAGGAGCACTCAGGAACAACTCCAGTGGGAGAGATACCAGTGGCTCCCCTGCCCTGTCCCAAGTGCGGCTCACCCTCCCCTGTCCTGATCCTCTCCGCTCCCCGCCCCAGCTCCTGGGGGTAGGGGAGGAGCATTGACTAGGTAAGCGAAGGCATGATTGAAAAAGTTTGGGGACCACTGCAGTAGAGCATTAAGCAGTTATGATAATTCCTTGCACTTACACTACACACTTATTTCATGTGAGGATCACAAAGCACTGACCAGCTATGAAGGCCTGAACCTGCCAGATGCTGACTGCCCTTCACATACATTGACTTCAGAGGGAGCGGAGGGTGCTTAGGATCAGGAATTAATTAGAATTCAGTCACATCACCATTGTCAAATAGCTACCCTAAGGAGCGGTAACCCCCATTTTGCAGATGGTCAAGTCGAGGTCTGGTGGGACAGCTATGTTGGTTAGGAATGTAAAAAAAAATCACACTCCTAACCAACGTAGCTATGCCAGCAAAAGTGCCAGTGTAAATATAATAAAACTGGGGGAGGAAAGGGGGGGGGGAAGTTCCTTTGCCAGTATAGCTTATTTTGTAACTGGTATCTGTTTTGCCTATATGAACTATTTCTCCAGTAGAAGGGTTTGTCTAAGGCTGGGCTCAAATCTGTGGAAACTTGTAGGAGCTCTTTATTGTTGAAAAGCAAGTCAGCAATTTAAGTGATTAGCTTCAGTCACCCCAGATGAAAATGTTCTCCTGTGCTTTCTACAATATAGTGTATTTACATCAAAAGATGTAGCAATGTTAGAGTAGGTAGGTAGGTATGCTGGATCATAGCACAGTATTTGCTTTGGTGTGTGCCTGACTCATTTAATTAACTGATGTTTCTAAAACACTGACAAGTTTAGAAGAGCTACATAAATGCAAAGTAATATTCTTAGTAGAAACAAGTTCTAAAGGTGAGCTGCTTTTTTAAAAACTGAGACTGAAGGAATGATAAAATGTTTTCTCCAGTCTTGCAGAATGAAGAACAATCAGGGTTTAAAGAAAAAGAAATAGTTTTTGCAAATAGTCAAAATATTCAGCAGGTTTTTGACCCATGATGACATAAATAAACTTTAATGAGATCCAGGGGCAAAAAGGAAATATATTGTAAAATAGTCAAGTGAATATTTTAAAAAACAAAAAAGTGAAAACAATGATTGTCACCACTATTTAGAGAGGAGACCTCTAGGATGTGTGTTTAACATTTAAATATATTGCTTATGAAGAGGACCACAATGCAGAAGCTCTTTAACCTTTAAACCTATTACTTATGGGGAAGAACAGCAATGAACATTGAGCTTAACCTTTAAAAAGGAGAAATTTGCTGATAGTCTGTAAGTCAACATATCTTTTGTTTCTCGGTTTTAATTATACACTTTCCACGAAACTAAAACCATTTGTGGGTCATGTTCCTGGTAAATATTCTTTGTGCTTATCCCACTGAAAAATTTTCAGTAGTGGGATGGCATTATTATATTGTGTTTCAAATATTTTGTTCTGAATCTGTTAATGGGTTTTGTAACTATTTATATAGGTTTAGTTTATTCAGCTTTAGTTTTAGGTTTTAAGTGTATTTTCTAAATCTATTTAGTTAGTACCTCACTGTCACCTGTGCACACATGTCCTCCAAGGTTATGGTACAATTTAACTAAAAAGTCAAGTAGTTTAATTATATAACGCATCGAATGAAGATTGAAGTATTTTTAACAAGAACATTTAATATATTGAGCTTAGAAATACCATTTCTCTTGTCCAAATTTTAACTGTTTTGCCAATGGCCTGGTGCCAAAAAGGGAGTATGGAAAAATACATGTTAAATCTGTCGTGTTTCGTATCTGGAAGGCATATCAGATAATTGCTTCCTCTAACTATAACTGAGTGCTGTATCATTAGGCAGCTCAGCATCAACATTCAAAAAATATTGAATTAATGTTTTGACAACTGCCAGTTTCTCCCAAGGACTTTGAATTGTTAGGTATGTGGTTCGATGTCTAATATTATTTTGGTAATTCCTTGCCCATAGGCTTCTGAATATCCTTCAAATGGGCAGTTTCGATTCAAATTGTTTATAAGGAGAGTACACTATATCCGTATATTGCATTTATAGATCCAACTAGAAAGCATTGTACCATCTAAAAGAATTATCAATATGTAAGCATCTTATTAACAGAAGATAGATGATGATGATTATACTAACTCTTCTAAATGGATCTTGAGTTTATAGTTGTACAATAGCCTCTGAAATTTCTTCTTGGATATCTTGAATCATCGAGATTTTATGCTGAAGGCATCTGTTACACTTGTGCAGGCTTTGGAAAAGGTAGTTTGTAAAGAAGTGATCAGAGACATTGCCAAAATCTCTCTATTTTAAGTCACTCATCTAACGTAACACCTATGTTTGGTGGTTCAGAGGATCTCCTTTAAAAATAAGAAATACAGAGTGTTTCAGTCCAAGTGGATGTACTTATTTGCGTGAGCTACATGTAATAATCCGGGATTTTGGAATTCATTATAGTGATGAAAGATTAGGAGCTCTCCTTTAGGTTTGGATCATAGTAATACAATGCATCAAACCCAAGGATCTCAAAGCATTGTTACAAAGCTGAGTACTACTATTAGTAAATTGAGGCACAGAGGTTGCTTGGTTCCCTGAGGTTACACAATGATCAAGAGGCAGAGTTGGGGAAAAACAACCCTGTGGTATTGACTCCAACTTCCTGTCACTAACCACCAGACTACACTGCCTTTTATCTGAGGCAAAATTTGAATGCCAGAGATAGTTCAACTTCTTGTCTTTGCAAAACTTGCCTGCAAACCTTCCCAAAAGATGTTTTTTGTGAGCATTCCATTACTTTCTGTTTTCATTCAGAGCAGAAGTTAGTTCAGAGGCACAAAAAGGAAAACAAATATTAAAAATGAGTCAGCAAAATATCTCAGAACTTTCAAAAATGTTTCATTCAGATTTGGTTCTAGAAATAGGCAAACATTTGGAAATGGAGAGGTAGTTTTATTTTGTCTAATTTCCTCTTTTGTCCTCTCCTTTGCTGAGAATCATGGTGCACTGCAGAGCAATCAACAGTCTGTGGCAAACCGGGTATTACAAGAGATTATATATTCTCCATTTTTTCTGTCTTGTATAGAGGTGCAACTTGGGGGTCAAGTCTGAAGGATAAAAAATTATATTTCATTTAGATAATAAACCTGTAGTCAAGACTGAGAATAAACCACCCTCTTAATCAAAATCAGTCTCCGAGCTAGTCAAGACATTTATGCCTTGGAAAATAGCCACAGAATACTTTTCAGTGCCAGTTATGTAACAGCAAAGAATAATCATGTAGCTGATGTATTGTGTAATTTCCAGTTCCAAAGGTTCCGTGTGCTGGCATCAGAAATGGGCACAGAGCCCACAGCTGTTCCTAACTTGTCGCGGACAGAACTATTAGAATCTTGGAGGGTTCTGTTCTTAAGTTGTCTGTGAACTGAGTCCTCTTGGGCCCATTGGCAATATCTGGCAGCAAATCAGCCTCTTGTTGATTTTCTTGGATGTAAGGAACCTGATTGTCCACTGCCTTGAGCGTAATGTCTTCCTTAAGAAATGTGCAAAGTCAGTTCAGAATGCTGCCTTTGATGTAAATAAATGGAAAGCTCTTAGCAGGTAGTATTTTAAACCAGGGTAAGTGACTGTTTTAGTAAAAGTATTTTACGCTTTGCACAGGTGTAAATTACTCCACAAGATGCAGGGCCATGGGGAATTAGGCCCAAGACTTCTACAAAGAAACAATGCTTCTAAGAGAATGCCCACTCCTTCTTGACATAGTTATTTCCTGCAGTTGCCCCTCTGCCCAAGCTTGAGATCCTTCTTCTTATCTATTTTCGTTTTCAAGGGAGCTGGCTTCCTCTGACTCCATACTCTTGTTACCTGGTGGACTCCTCTGTTGCGTTCTCTAAACCTTGACTGAGACCTGCATGGCTACTTCTCCCTTATCTGGTCACCTTCCCAATAAAGAGCATTCTTTGAAGGTGACTACTCCCTTCCATATATTGCAGCAGAAATTGGGAAACTCAATTGCATAAGCTTAGGAGACAAATTGTCCCATAAACCTTAGTGTTGCAGATAATGAACCCTTGGAAGATCATTAGCAACTGTGTGCTAGAAAAGATGAGGCTTTCCCCGCTGTATTAAATTCATATATTCTGTGGCTCAGCACAGAGAGGGATGAGTTCCACTGAACAACAGCTTTCATATTTCTCTTGGACAGCGAAATCTTGATACAACCATCTGAGGTCCCCAGAAATTCAGACCTCAGAGAAGCTCCACTGTTGTAAGGTCACCACCAGGCTCTCCAAAGCTAAAAGCATGAGACATGAGTTTGAGCTAAAGAGCCAAATCCCTTAGCTGTCAGCTTTAAGGGGTTAGGCATGGGTGTGCGGGGCATGTAACACACAGCGAACAGTGGGTTACTCTTACACTCCACTATTTCCTTTTTCGTCATTGTTTGCAAAAGGGGAAAAATGCATTTGACCTGCCACATTTTCCTTGGGCAAGTCAGTGGTGACTTCCTACTAAATCTGAAATTCACATAGTAACTGAAACTCTCAAGCCTTGAACAGGGGCCTTCCCCATTTTGCACTAGTGAATAAAACTGGCAAGTTCCATAATTCAGCCAGCTATTGCTTGGAAGACAATGGGTCTGGAAAGGGGAAAAAGGAAGAAAATGATAAGATTACGTGGGAGGTAAACCAGCAGAGGGAAAGCTGCTGTGCTGCCATTCAGCAGTTCCCACACTTCATTGTTTCAATTATCACCTTCTTAAAAATTGTTGGGAAGTGAATGAATTGGAACAGCAAGGTCATGTACCCCCAGGGGTAAACATGTCACAGTTGGGACACCCCTTGGGAGCGCATTAAATCAGGTATATTCTTTTAATAAATTATTTACTATATTTTTGTATCTTCCTGCAGGAAATACATTAATTATGCTATGTTTCTATTTACTAAGCAGGCTTTTCAAGGTTGTGCTTATTTATTTTGGTCATTTAAAGGCACTGAAGGCTCCCCAGACATACATCAGGGTACTTTTTTTTGCTTTTTAGTCTTTGGTGTCCACCGTCTCAAAGCCTGCTTTGCATTCCCAGGCATTTAACTGCACTATGCACAACATAGCCATCTCTTTTAATGGATTTGGTCATCTGACTCCTCAAACTTACTCTAAAGATTCTTTCTAAGCATCGAATTATATTTTTCACTAAATTTTGCTGACTTTCCTACAGCATTGCGTCACCCCTTTGCTACATTTATGAACAGGCGCTACACTCAGTATCACTCTTACCCATTTGGAAGGACTTGTGTGTTGCTACTCCACCTCTGAATTCTGTAGGGTATTTGTGCAGTGCTATAGGTCCTTAGTTTTTTGAATGTACTCCAGAAGCACTCAAGGAATTTACAACTGCCTGCTTATCACTTTTCTGTCAAAGTACTTTTATTCATTAACTTTTTAACTGCTGTGGAAATTATTCATTATGATATTATTCAGCAGGCCTTTATAGTCACTATCTCACCTCTCCAAATATTTCCAGTTATATTATGGTTACACATGAACCACGAAAGATTAGGGTTTGATCTAATAATGTACTGACGTATTTAGACTCAAATTGATTTCAATGGGTTATGGATTGAGCCCCGTAAGAGGCTCTGTATGACACAGGATACAAACAAACAAGCTGTGGAGACCTCTGAAGTCAGAGGGTGCCTTGCTGTTAATTTCAATAGGCTTTAGATCAGGCCATATGTGCTAATTTATATTTTAGAGGATTTAACCCTATGAACCACATTGGGGCCTGATACTCCTCAGTGTTAGTCGATTGTTATTCTGAAATTCGGTACAGTCACATTGGTTAAAAAATGGTGTAGTGCTATGGAGGAAGAGGCACTTCTGGTTTAGGGATAGGTTGAATTCTGAGTTTCATATTGTCCTGATGTAACTCCTGTTAAAGGCAATGGAAATATTCCCACTGATTTATGTGGGTGCTGGATTGGGTCCTCTGACACAAGACTTTGCTTGGAAGCTCTGTTGGAAATGAGGTGAAGGAGTTACATGAACACTGAAGTGGAATCAGTTGCCTCTCAAAAGTGGCTGCGGCTAAGGAAAACTTTAAATGAGTTGAAGTCTTTGAGCTGGGAAACCATGATGGAGATGATGTCTCTATACAGCAATTTCAAGAATAAAAAATAAATGTACAGCCTGAAAAAAAAATTGCCTGAGCTCATTGTTATTGTAAAATGTGGCAAAGGATCAAATTTGAATTGAAAAGGAAAATGTTCTCATTGACAAGAAGATATAAAGAGTTTTCAACTGATACAAAGTCAGCCAACTCTTTGATTAGAATTATTACAACCAGAGATCATATTGAAACATAGTACATATTTATGGAGTCCTTGGTGGCTATTAACATGCTTCAGTAGATACTGATCTTAATTGGAGATTTGTTCACTACTTATAAAATTATTTTCCAACCTCTCCTTCTCCCTCCCCCCCTCCCAAAAAAAGAATTGTTTGTATTGCAGTAGTAAACAGATAGCTCAATCGGGATCAGGGCCCTGCTGTACTTGATGCTGAATAAACACTTGTAATGACATTGTTGGAACACAATACAAAAATTCATATGATCGTCTAAGACTGCTTGTTATGCAGAGAACAACTGCAACATGTTTATTTGTTGTTTTTTTGTAAACGTCATGGTTGAAAAACCCTACCTTCAGAATTCAGAGAAGAGTGAGCTAACTATTGCAAGCTCTAATATATTTTTCTTCCAAATTCTTTCTGCTGAACTATACAAGAAACTACAAGGATTTTGTTTTGTTTAAGTCTAATCTCAAGTACTGTTGGAATACACTGTAACCTGCAATATTTAGCAAGCCTGATGAGTTCTTGGAAAAAGACTTGTCTTCAAACTGCCTGAAGAAATCTTTGAATTTACAAAAGCTAACAGCCCCATCTCTGGAAATAAATTAGAGAGAATATGTTCAGCAAGAAAATAAAAATATTCATGCATAAAAATCAGATGAGAAAAATAGAACGTATCACCCATCCATTCTCCATGGCATTACAATATTTAGAGTTCTTCAAACTTTTCATTTTGCAGCTGAAAAAAATAAATGGGTTTATTGTTCTTAGGTTTCTGTGCCCTGAGACATGGTTTTAGTTTTATTATAGAATCTTTTTAAAAGCCAATTGTTTAGTACTGGGGAAAAGAGTCAGATTGAAGGTCCTTCAGCTTGCTCAGACACTCTGCCAGTAGCCTCCTCACACATCCTGCCAGAGCGCGTCAGTCCTGATCGGTAGTGACCACCTCTAGGACCTACAGAATAGTTTAGTCTCCATGCCCATCCCATTCTTGAGCTCTCAGACTACCAGAAAAGTGTTAATTGTGGCAGTATTTTTGTGTGCGCGCGCTCTGGATACCTGTCCATTGGGTGCAGATCGAAACACCCAATTCACTTCCTCTGGGCAACTGATCAGCTGTTAGACAGTAGTTACATTTGAACATTACCAAATTAAGCTGGATTTGAGGGATGGGATAGAAGACAAACTCTGTAGCTCATTACCAAGCCAATGAGCCCTCCAGTCATCCAACCTACTAATCATTTTGCTCAGTGCATTTAATCCTTCCCTATACAATATGAGCCAAATGCTGTTCTCTGTCAGTCTTCAGTGGGTTGCCCAACTGAATGGACTGCTGTGGGTGAAATTTACCTGTACTACAAAGTCATATATAACACTTATGCTTCACACTGGAATTTCATGGGGAGGTTATAGGCTGTGGGGCATTCCCTATGGTCTCCAAGCTAGTTTTGCCTAAGCCAGCACTGTTAGAGGGAACAGGACAGTAGAAGGCCACATGTGGTCCCAACACCCATATGTGTTACAAAGGGACTATGGCTGCTAATTTAGCCTACAGGCTGAAGTAGCAGTCATGGAGGACTGCACTGCAGCCCCAGGCTTAGGCTTCACATATGGGGTGGATTTCCAGACACTCAAATACTACAATAATGGATGTAATTTAAGAATCTAAACAGGAAGATTTGATCTTCCCTAGGGCATTCACACTTCTTATGTTTAGAGCTGACTACTTAGGCTCTAAACAGAGGAAGTGTTTTTCACCCAGTATATTTTATCACTATTTCATCTCCTATTCTTTAAAGAAAAGATGTATGTTTATACTCGTAACGCTGCTTTGGGTTCTAAGCAAGAATGCATTCTGTGGTCACTTTTCCATCTTACATACATTAGTTAAAGTTTGTTTGTTTAGTTTTAATTTGTTAGTCAAAGCATTTCTTTAGACTTCAGTGCTGCTGGTAGAGACTTAGGCTACGTCTACACTGCACGATTATTTCGAAGTAGTTTAAACCGATATTACGAAACCGATGTTATAAAATCGGTTTTGCGCGTCCACAATGCGATCACAAAATCGATTGCTTGTGTCCATGGTCCAAGGCTACCATCG
>NC_133774.1:18869392-18899455 GCF_003597395.2 Chelonoidis abingdonii
ACTATCGATTTTAGCGCTACTCCTCTCGTTTGGGAGGAGTTCCGAAATCGATTTAAGGAGGCGGTAAAATCGATATTAATGACGACGTCATGTGAACGGATACAGCGTTAAATCGGTATATCGGCCATTAAACCGATTTAAAGTCGCAGTGTAGACCTGGCCTTATATCTGCTGTATATACTTCTCCCATCAATCTGAAGTCAAATTCTTAATAGAGTCTCTGACAGGAGCTCATTTGAAGGTCAGAATTTCTGGTCTTAGGTAATTCCAAATGAAAAATATTGTTTCAGAATTAAAAGCAACAATTTTGATATAATTAAACATTTTTCTTTTGAAAATTTCAAAATGAAATTGAGCCAGGGAACCCACGCTCCACCGTGGACCCTTGGACAGTCCATGTGGCTGGATTGCCCCAGGGTCTTAGACCCTAGAAGTTTAGGCTTCACAGCAGCCAGTCAGATGAGTTGGCCAGGAACTAGTTGGTCAAACAAAAGTTGGTTGAACCCAAAATGTTTCCAGAAAACATCTACTGTTTGACTTGGCATTTTGGAAAATTCCCATCCAGCTCTAATTCTGATTGCTTTATACAAGTTTGCTTACATTGGTACTGTTTTGAAAATGGATTTGTGATGTTCAAGATAGCTATTTTCTCTCTGAAACAGTTCTAGTATGCCTTTATTTTTCCCGTTATTGACTTTAAAAATATAGCTAATGTCAAAACTTTTATTTTTGGTAAAAAACTAGTAAATCGTGTTTTTGTAAAAATGTCTATTTTGTCTCTGTCAAAACTGTTTGGATTCTACAGCTCAGTGAGTTGCATTTAAAAAAAATTACTTTAACTGATATTGATCCTTTTCTGCTTATGCTTATTGAAGACAACAAATAGGATACATTCAGAACTAAATCAACAATAAGATTCTAAACACATTTCTCCTTAATTTGACCTGTTGTTTTTGGCTGTTCTGGAATGGGTCTGTCTCCTGTGTTGTTGTTTATTTTTTTTTCCATTTAAAAAAAAAAACAGACTTTTTTTTCAATGTAGAATGAAAACAGATACTGAAAACTCTCAAATCTTTTCACAAAACAGAATTCTTGTTTTTCCAGCCAGTCTTAAATATTATTTAACAATGGTCCTGTTGTGCTTAATTTAGTAATGTTAAGTGGTTTTGAGATCACTGTGAAAATGTTTGAAGCTACCCTCAGATATACATTTACAATACTTTAGTTATGCATTGACTCAATCAGCCCATGGTAGTTCCTTTTATCACTCAATATTGCTCTGAATGCCAGTATTAAAGATCTAGTAAAGATATTGGGCGCCCGTTTAGATAAAATCCCTTCAGTGTTGCTCCTCCCTCAGTAAAACTGGACAGGAACACTAATTAAATATGGAAAGTGTTAATGACAAAATGATCAATTAAAAAAAAAAACAAACAACCCTCCCCCCCCCAAAGAAAAAACTAGGTAAAATTTTCGAAAACGCAAGTACCCAAGTTATTTTCAAAAAATGTTGGGATTTAGGTGCCTAAATCCCTGATGTTCAGTTATATATGAAAATTGGACCTAGACTTCTTAATCATTTAGTTGCTTTTGAAAATGTGACAACTATTCCTCTCCATGCAGAATCATCTCCCTGTTATCCTGTTGCTTTATCCTGTGTGTTAATTAGAGGTAGATAACAAAAGCAAAAACATGTTTTTGTGGATTCATTTCAAGCTGAATCTACTCTGGCTGTGTTTCTTTTCTGTGAGCCTTTGAGGACAGCACATCCGTACCTGTGGAAACCAAATTTTAAACAGGAGTGTTTGTATGCTCACACATTCAGGCAGCAGGAACAAAAAAAGTTTGCTTGGAAACTTTGTGACACATAGGACCAGTCACAGCAAATCTACACACTTCAGATGCAGTGTGTATATTCAAATCAGAGTAACATTTTTCAAAGATTATTTGAATAAATATGAGCTAATTGCAAGTTTCTCATGGATGTTTTGTTAGCAGAAAAGGAGGCTAAATTACTCATTGTGAATTATTTGCTTGTCTCTAATGCTAATGTATTTTGTCTTAATTCTGTAATCCTTCCAGGGATTTTATTCCACACTGATTTCTTTGGTTTTTGTTATCACTTAGTCCTCTGCACCTAATGCCTGTTCTGTAATTGTTTTGACTTGAAAACATCTTGCAATAAAACCGGATTTTTTTTAAACCGAACAGCAAAATTGTAAGTGTGATTAACGCTGCCATTACAGCTGAAAAGATGCAAAATACAGAGGATGATAACTCAAGCAAGGACAAATAGAAAAATATATTACAGGAGAGCCAAGCAGCAGTCAGTGTTCCCATGTGGCTAGAACACTATTGAATTGACTCGCTGAGAGCAAACGAGGATACTTTTGGTCTGTGGATTTTATGTTACTTTGGACTCCACTGAATGCTTGGCTGTGTCTTACTGTGAGACATCACAGAAATGTCAGTATAATAGTGGCCTACTGCTGCAGGGGAGGGGGAAGGATGAGCTTGTTTGCTGTACAAACATACGTACAAGGTAATGGAGGTGGACGGCAGTTTTGTCAAGATGCTGAAAATTGTCTTGCAAACTTGCAACTGTTTTTTTTTTTGCGTTGATAGCAATCGATGTCAGCAGCTGCAACCCATTGCTCCAATTTCTGAATGTTGCAATTTTGTTTGCTCTTTTTATTTGAAACAAGGAGAGTAGCCTGTGGGTCACTAAACTCGATCCCTTTTTCATATATGTAGATCCTCATCATTCTAGTAATACTTTTTTTTCATATTTTAAAGGGGATACAGAAATTGCATAAGGGGCATACAGTATACTCCCCATTATCTGAACATCTGCATTATCCAAATCCCTTTATTGCCCCCCATGTATCTTATGCTGGAGGACGAGGGTGGGATTCCGCTAATGCAGAAGTCAGATAATAGAGCAGAAACCTCCAGCCAGGATTACAAGAAGGAAGTGGTAGACAAGCCCCCGGCTACCGAGGAGGCCACCCCACTACTGAATGGCACCTATCCATTTGATTTTCCAAACTCCCAATTATGTGAATAAAATTTGTGTCCTCCATGCTATTGGGATAAGTCGGAGTATACTGTATATGGTAATTTCATCATACGTTTTAAAACATAAAACTGTCAGGCAGCTAGTTTTTTTTACACTAACATTATTGTTTGTGCCTGATTCAGAGCTAGGAGTGCTATATTGGCCATGTGTGCAGAAAGAGGATACTATTCTGGCACAAGTATATTACCATTGATGTTTTAATAGTAGCCTCTGCTCAGCCATGCACGACTTCAACAAACAGCTGACTGTGAACAAATGGATGGGAACAAAATTCAGATTCAGACATTCAAGGTGGTGTAATGTAGACCCCCTAATATGGACTTAAAATGCCCTTACACTTCTAAGACCACCTTTTACGCCTCTCTTTTGACATGCCAGGTGGTCTAAGTTGAAGGATACATGCTGAGAAGCTAGAGGGTGGAGTGAAAGGCACAGGTTAAAATAGGTAGGGTCATTTTAACTACACTTTCTTCTGACTCCGTGGGGTAAGTTACACTCATTTTAAAGATGCTCACACATTTGTAGCTTGATGGTAGGGATAAGGGTGGCAAACTGACACCATCTTTATATTAGCAAAATAAGCTGGGTGAAATAATATCTTTTATTGGACCAATTTCTGTTATCTCACCAATATCCTGGGACCAACACAGCTACAACTACACTGCATATCATCTTTATATGTCACGTTTGAATTTGTTCCACACCGTCGCAGAGGAGAACATAGAAATTAATGTATTTTCTGTAATCACCTACCAGATACTTATATAGATGTTCTTGGTTAAAGTTCATCAGGTAGAACCGGTAGCCCTGAATGACCTTAATTTCTCAAAATTGGAAAGTTTTTATCCAGCATGACTGGCTTACGGAAGAAATTACTATACTCATTTAGAATTGTTGCCCCTTCTACACATGTAAGGACACTGAAATAGTTAGAGCTGATTTAAAAAAAAAAACACAGTTGTTGACCTTTTGATGTCCTCTAATGACACAGTCAGATTTCATGTCTGAATCGTAGAAGCCCACAATCCATAGATGTAGGAAAATTCAAGATTCCAGGTCAATGGCAACTTGGAAAATAATTGTTTCAGTCTCTCAGTGGCCTGCTACAGTCTTCTGTGCTATATTAGAGTATGAATATGAGATATTAAATTGCTGCATATTTTTGTAAAACAATGATGCTGATGCTACTATATCTAGTGGTATTACTAGTGAAACTGAATTGTGAATGCTTCTTTGCATTCCTGGATCAAAGCCTCTGCACTGACAACAAAACCGGTCATTTTAGTAGGGGACAGTGAAAACCTCTGAAAGAATGTTGCATGAGTCAGAGTCCTCTCCACACACACGGGGACCAGAAGACAATATCTGACTAATGGACTTCAGTAGAAATATTCAATATTCTTTGAGAATCCTGTTGCACTTTACTCTGACAGTGTGGCTTGAGAAACACAAATGAGTGGCACTAGACTAAAACAAATTGATCCAAACATAGTGAATATGGGGTGTCTGACACTTGGCCAATAACTGTGGTAAATCAGATGTTGAGGCTTTCTTAGTATCATGCTGTGGATATCCTTTCAGTTGGCTCCTGTGGTTACACATATCATCTTTGGTGCTGTGAGGGGATAACAAGTATGATAAAGCAAATTGGCAGTGATCACAGGAATGTGATCTAAACTAGAAGAATTTGGATGATGACACTAGAAGAACTTGGATGATGACACTACATGGCAAATTATGTAAAACATTAGTGCTATTGTGTTGCTGACTTCTGGAACCTGGAGACTGCAGTGATATTTCTAAAGCACAATTATCTGAAAATATTAGACAATTAAGATAATTTTCATTGTATAAAATTAGATTTCTCCTCATGCTCAGTGGCGTGTTGGTTAAAGTAAAACCCTGTTTCAAAAGAGTGTGCTAGCCTGATGATTAATAATAATTGAGCTATAACAATTCTTAAAGTGCTTCACAAATATAACTAACTAATCCTCCCAATACCCTCATGACGTAATTAAGCATAACCTCATTCACAGTAAGAAATTAACTTCTGAAACATACTGGCTACTCTTTGAACGCCTCTACAGGAATTCATCTATTTGCTTGTTCAGTGCAGACCTGGCTAACAGTTTAGAAGTAATCAGCATAGGCAAAGAATCCAGTCAGTTGGTGGTTGACCTGCAAGTACTAATCCTTACGTTCTGATTATAAGGCAGAAAGAAGAGTACACTGAGGTGGAGAAGTTTTTAATCTCCTGTCATAGCCACAAGATAGCTAGGTTATTCAGCACTCTTTTCAGGCTACTGTGTAATCTGTATTAGATTACACTTCAGAGCAAAACAAAAAAAAAAAAACTCTTAAAAGAACATTTGTAAGGTTGCAAAATCAAGCACTCAAAACTTATGAATTGTCACAATTAAGTCTCCCTGTGCAACCTTAATTCAGCCCCCTTGTGCATAGACATTATGGTACAATCTTTAATTATATGATCACATGCTATTTTTTCCATATGGGTCAGCAGCAGTGTTGTAAACTTTTTATCTACCAGTCAGACCTCTGCCACTTGAGTTAACTGATTAACGAATAGTATCCTCTCTATGTACCACCACTAGAAGGGAATGAGCGACACACTGTGTCAGTTGATTCCACAGATATTTGCTGCCTCCAGAGGAATGGTGAGACTGAGGAATCCTGGGTTCCATTCAGGCTCTGAAGGGCACAGACTTCTCTGTGCATTCCTCCCCAAGCCTCTTTCTCCTCCCCTCCATCCTGTCCCAGACTTGCCTCTTTCCCACCCTTGGCTCATTCTCCCAGTTCCATTGTCCTCACCTAACTCATCCTAACCTGCACACCTCAGGTTTTTCATTCCAGTCCCAGCAAATCTAATGTCAGCCCTCCGGACTCCCTGTATCAGTTTCTCCAATGCTAAGTCTCCTTATCTAGCCATTCCCAGTTCCCCCCAGCTCCTTGCTTCTAGTTTTACTGCTCAGCTAGTCCTATTTCTAGCCCTTCCTGGCTCCCCAACTAATCTGTCTTTCCCCCGACATACTTTGGCCTCGTTCACCCAATCCATAACCCTCATTCCCCATATCCACTGGTTCCCAGACCCAATCAGAGCTGAATGTAAATGCTAACATTTCAAATACGTTTTGGGTTGGAATCAGAATAAAAGTTAAAAATTTCAAAACTTTCAATGGGAAAGTATGTTCTGAAAATTCTCTAGGTTTTGAAAAAACTGAAACATTTCTGTTCAATTTTTCCAAAATGAAATTTCCTAGGTTGCTCCTGGGGAGTCCTCAGGAGTCAAATGCATCCCCCACTGTGCAGCAGGGAGTCTAGAAACCCTGATAACCCTGTCTCAGGCTGCTGGCTTTAGTTTTATTCTAGTCACAATCTTCCTCCCTGGACTATGTCTACACAACAGCCAGGATCTACACTCTGAGATAGATCCACCCACAGTCTGTTTAGCAGGTCTAGTGAATATCCGGCAAATCGACAGCAGATCACTCTCCAGTTGACACCTGTATTCTACTCCCAACGAGAAGAGTAAGGTAAGTTGGCGGGAGAGTTTCTTCCGTCGAGTCCCCGTGGTGTAGACCCTGTGGTAACTTGACCTAAGGTACGTCAACTCCAGCTACATTATTCCCATAGCTGGAGTTGCGTAGCTTAGGCTGACTTACCACGATAGTGTAGACATAGCCTCAGTGTCTTCTTCCCTCCCTCTCCTCTGGCTCTGTCTCATTTTCCCAGGATCTTTGTCCAGCCAGTTCCAGTTCTTCGTCCATGCCTCTGGTCATCACCCCTTACCTCCTTGTCCTCATCCCAGGGATTCTCAGTCCTGGTCACCCTGCTCTGCCAGTCCCAGTCTCCCTTTACCCCAACTTCCCATCACACTTTCTCTCCCACTTATGCCAGCTTCCACTCCTCGCTCCTTCCAGCTGAGGTTCCTTGTCTCCATTTACTGCCCTCTTCCTCCTCCAACTCTTGTCGCCTCTTCATCTGAACCAGGAAGCTTCCTTCTCCATATTGATTGAGCCAGAGAGGTCATGGAGAGACAGGAGGGACTAGCTCTTCAGTCACAGTTCAGGAGCTTGGACCCCATACTGCTTCAGGCCCCGGCAGCCCATAACTTGCAATTTCAGGGAAAGTCCTGTTCAGTTCTGGATTGAGCCTGTCCAGTGCAGACAAACTGGTGGAAATTTGGCTGTTAAAATCTAAGAAGTCTCTACTGAGCATGTGCAAATTGTGGTTTGGTTTGGTTTTCCCCAGAGCCTTATAACTTGGCCAGATATTGGCAGATTTTCACTGGGAAAGCAAATATCATATCCTTGATCTAAAGTCCAACCTCTGTCAAATATCAGGACCCTCATCCAAAGCATGGGAGTACTAGACTTTTAGAAATAAAAGCTTGCCATTTTTTTTAAATATGTGCATAACCAATGTATTTTCCCCTAGCCTCTTTTGGCTAAAATTTTCTAGAACAATTGATCCGCATGAAAAATTCACCCAGCATGGAAAATTTCAGCCTAAACAGTTAAAGATGGCAAAGTTACAAGCAAATGAACCTAGTGTCTTATAATGGGAAGTATAGGGCAGCCTTAATAGTATTGTGCTATGAACTCTACTTATAAGGGAAGAAAACAAGGCAAAAAAGTTTGAAGGGGATATCTAGATAGAAACCTCATACTTAAGGACTCATAGACTCATAGGTCAGAAGGGACCAATATGATCATCTAGTCTGACCTCCTGCACAAGGCAGGCCACAGAACCCTACCCGTCCACTTTTATAACAACCCCTAACCCATGACTGAGTTATTGAAATCCTCAAAATTGTGGTTTGAAGACCTCAAGCTGCAGAGAATCCACCAGCAAGCGACCCATGCCCCACGCTGCAGAGGAAGGCGAAAAACCTCCAGGGCCCCTGCCAATCCGCCCTGGAGGAAAATTCCTTCCCGACCCCAAATATGGCGATCAGCTAAACCCTGAGCATGTGGGCAAGACTCACCAGCCAGCACCAACGAAAGAATTCTCTGCAGTAACTCAGTTCCCATCCCATCCAACATCCCCTCACAGACCATTGAGCAGACTTATCTGCCGATAATCCAAGATCAATTGCCCAAATTAAACTATCCCATCATAACATCCCCTCCATATACTTATCAAGCTTAGTCTTAAAGCCAGATAAGTCTTTTGCCCCCACTACTTCCCTCGGAAGGCTGTTCCAGAACTTCACTCCCCTAATGGTTAGGACCATAAGTTAACCTCTGTCTGTGGAGCAAGAGAGGAAGGATGGCACAGTGGTTAAGATGTTAACCTACCACTTAGGAGACTTGTGTTAAAATCTTTGCTCTACTACAGACTTCCTTTGTGACCTTGGGGGCAAGTCTCTTAGTCCCTCTGTGCCTCAGTTCCTCATCTGTAAAATGGGCACAATAACACTTTCCTGCTCACAGAAGTATTGCAAAGATTATACCTCAAAAACTGTGAGGGGATCATATACTACAGTAATGGAGGGAGAGAAGGGGACATATAAATACCATGGAGAGATAGGAAGAAACTTTCTCTATGTGGAAGTTTTTCCATAATTTCCCTCTTCAGCATTCTTGTACTTTCTTCTGATGCTGGCCACCATCACACACCAGTTACTGGACTAGACAGTCCAATGATTCTGATCCAGTATGACAATGAATCAGATGATGAAAGTGAACATGCGTTGGTCTGCACTGCTTTGGATTGTTATTGAGCAGAACCCGTCATCAGCATGGATGCATGTCCTCTGGAATGTTGGTTTAAGATGAAGGGACATAGAAATCTTTAGTGCATCTGGCACATAAATATCTTACAGCTTTGGCTAGAACTGTGGCAAGTGAACGTCTGTTCTCACTTTGGGATGACACTGTAAGCAGGAAGCAGGTAGCGTTATCTTCTGCAAATGTAAACAACTTGTTTGTCTGAGCAATTGGCTGAACAAGAAGTAGGACTGAGTAGATTTGTAGGCTCTAAAGTTTTACAGTGTTTTATTTTTGAATGCAGTTATTTTTTGTACATAATTCTACATTTGTAAGTTCAATTTTCATGATAAAGAGATTGCATTACAGTAATTGTATTAGGTGAATTGAAAAATGCTATTTCTTTTGGTTTTTACAGCACAAATATTTGTAATAAAAAATAAATACAAAGTGAACACTATACACTTTGTATTCTGTGTTGTAATTGAAATGAATATATTTGAAAATGTAGAAAACATGAAAAATATTTAAAGGGTATTCTATTATTGTTTAATAATGTGATTAATCGCACCATTAATCACAATTATTTTTTTTATCACGTGATTAATTGTGATTTGTTTTTAATTGCTTGACAGCCTTATTACAATAATAAAAGGCAAAAATATCAAGATTTTAATGACAACCACTTTAGGCATTTCTAAAATACTCCTCTTCATTATGCACCTTTCTACTGGTGCAGTCAGCCCCCGGTAGATCATCTGTGATGAAAATTCAAATCTGCAGGTTTTACCTCTTTGGAAAGAGATTCTTTATTCTTCACATTTCATCCCTTTGTCAGGAAAGACACTTTGTTCCTCCAGTTATTCTACTATCAAACCGAGTCCTTTTCATCTAAAGCATTGCAAGTTTTTTCTGCTTTCTTTCTGTCTCTTTAACTGTCACTCTCATACTATAGCTGCTCCCCTCTTTCTGTGTTCTGGAACAAACCAGGTGAAAGGGTCGTCCATATTCATCAGCTGGCTTTCCGCAGTTTACTGTAGCTTCTTTTTACATGATTATCTTCTGCATGATCATTGCAGAATGTTTTTCAGGTCCTGGAGCAAAGCACTAAAAAGAATGTCTGAAGCTATCAGACAGTTAAAATACTTATTACAAGCCTTTTAAACAATCTCCTATGTGCCTCAGCTCACTACAGAGCCTAACTGTGCTTTCAGTGTAGTGAGAATAGTCAAAACGTCTTTGAACCGGTTTCAACATAACATTT
Organism: Chelonoidis abingdonii; assembly: GCF_003597395.2. NCBI lineage: Eukaryota > Metazoa > Chordata > Testudines > Testudinidae > Chelonoidis > Chelonoidis abingdonii. The sequence continues at coordinate 18,879,465 of NC_133774.1, forward strand.
GCTCAGTTTGTTACTTGCCACGAAGAGGAATATTAAGCCATCCTGGTTCGAGGGAACAGCAATTGAAAGAATACTGGAGTCTGCCAGAGCAGCTTCTGTGATGTACAAAGGCCTTTTGTGAGAGTAATATCACAAATAGTATTATTTGATGTATTCAGTCAGGCTATCAATACCCTTATACTATAGATTTATATTGTCTGAAAACTAAGTTCAAGCAAAGATTTTTATCTCATTTTCTTTGTTATTGCTTTGCTGTGCTAAAACATTTCACGGTTAGAAAAGTCAATGCATCAGTGTGCATACCATGTTGCTACCACATTTGGGAGCTCTGGAGCACCTTAAAGTCAGGAGGTGAGATTTGCTTCAAGCCAGTTACAGCACCAGATGCTTTCAGAGAGTCTTTGTGCTAGTTGTCTGTGGAGCTTATAGGATCTGAGAATTAATAAGGAATCAGGATTCACTGTAGACAGCAAATGACATAGACACTGGGAAAATATTTCTCTGGCAGACAGAAAAGAAATAAGTAAAATTGGTTCAGTCAAGTTTGTATGAGTCTCTAATGCTAAGGGTGTTCAGAAGGCCTGTAAGTATGTTAGATATTTTCAGCCCTCAATCCAAAACCCATAGAGGTTAGTGGGAGCTTTCCTGAAAGTTGAAAATTCCTGGGATTATGTTACTTGGAGCACAGAAAGATACTAATCAGGCTGTCACCAGGACATTATCTCTGGAAATGCAAATATGCAGAAATGGTACTTATGAGAATAAATGGATTTCCATTAATGTATCAGTTTTATTTGCTTGTAAGTAGACAGACAGGTTGTTGGGCTATTTGGACATCCAGTTTGTTAGTTGCCATTTTGCTGATCAGTACTTTGACTCCCATTTTAAGATCTTCCATCTTCAGAGTGGACAGTTTATATAGATACATAATAACAAGCTGGAAGTTTGCATGACCAAGCAACTAGAGCTCATACCCTTCCCTGTTAGCTCAGACCACAGGCAGACCAAGGAGGATTAATAGATAGAAAGTGCTTATTAGAAAGAGATTTAATAGGAATCTCTTAGCAATTGTAAAGGTGTTAATAAGGCTGAAGAAAACATGATGTAGGGTGTTTGTGGATTACTAATGCTTTTTATAGGTCAATTGCAAAGATACTAATCCAGTAGGTATAGTATCTGAGACTGAAGGCACTGTGTATGTTTACAGCAAGAAAAGGTGTATGCACACACACACACACGCGCGCACACACACACGTGCACACACACACACACACACACACACACAAAACCCTTTGCACGGCACACAACTAGTTATTACCAGTAGTAAAGCAAACAATTATGGGTTTATAAAAAGAGTCATGGGCGATTCTCCCTGATATGTCTCATTCCACATTTGTTGTGAAACACATTATTTGAATTTTTATTGAGTTTGTCAATGACTTTTTTTTTTTTTTAAAAAAAAGAATTATTTAAAAAACATTAATGCAACAAGTGTATAGGAAGAGGGTATATGGAGCTGACAGTGTTTGGTTATTTATAGGATATTATGATTTAATGACACTAAGAACCATTTTGTTTAGAGCAGAGTTAATTTATCAGCTATTAAAGGAAATACATTCAGTAGAGAACTAGAACCATAGAAAACTCACTCAGTGAAACCTTCTGAGTGGACTTGGGATGGCTTATATTTTTCCATTTCAAATGTGCAAGACATTTTTTTTATTTAAAAAATCAAGTGAAACTAGGTAGTTTGACTACCTTATGCTTTGACATTTTGAGATTCTTTGAACTTCAGCAAAATTTGGGTGGGAGGGAATTGACACAAACTGAATCAGAGGAGAATGTTTGAATGTAACTTCCACAGAGTGAAACTGTAGTTTTGCACAGCCCTGTGCAGATCTGCACAAGGTCACTGAAGTATGCCTTTAGCTGGTTTTATTGGAAGAGAGTATCTCAGGCAAGTTTTTCATGGTCCTTTGAACAGGAGCTTATAACCATTGCAAACATTGTTAGAAGGTACTCCCATCATTAGGGACATAATCTGGCCGTATCTGAATGGATGCAGAGGGCTCCCTGCTGCAGAATTGGTAGAGTCCTTCTGCTCAAGAGAACAGGATTCTGAGGGTGAAAAGGGGGATATATGCCATGTATATGGCATGAAGCTCCTCCCTACAGAGCTTCCTGCCTGGCAGCAAGCTGGGACCGTTTGGGGACAAGAATAAGGAAAGGTGGGTTGGAAGAGAGGCAAGACTAGAAGAAACACAACTGCACATGTCCTTTGGATCTTCTCCTCAACATTCCTGAGACTTAGCTTTCATTCAGTGGTCTGGCCTTGGTGGGAGTGTTGCCGGCACAAAGTGCCCGAGGGGGGCAACAGCAGGGGGGTCCGTTGCCCGGTGTGCACCACGCCAATAAACACACCAGGGTAGAGAAGCAAAGCAAGTTTATTTGAGATCTCAAAGTGGTGCTGGGAGACTTGACATACCTCAAATCCAGCACACCTAAAACAAGCAGTCTGTTCCTTTATATCCATGAGAACTTTTCTCGCTGACAAGCAAGCCCCCGTTTCCCCTCCCTCTCCTGTCCGGCTGCAGCATTCTTTTCTCACACACTTCTTTGTCTTCCCCCTCCCTCTTCTCCTTCCTCCCCCTGTAGCAGTTACGTAAGCGCAGGTGCATTAAGTAATCTTGGCCGCGGCAGCTCATTAGTAAGTTTTCCTTCTGCAAGTTATCTTGTCCTTCTGCTAAAGGTGCACAGGCCTCATTATTTCTGCTTTAGACCAGTTTGAGCTGTATGGCAACTGATAAGGGACGTTGCACCTGACCTTTTCTATTTATTGGCCTGTTAGGTCAATTAGAGTTTAAACATGGAAGAGCTTCTGCTCATCTGAGGCCTAAACAGGGAGACTGTATATCCTTATTGCCTTTTACCTTTTAAGTTACTTAGGATTATTCTTAGTGACACCAACAGGAGGATTCCGGCCTTGTCCTACCTTTTCCCTTGTGGATTTCAATAGTAATAAGAAATTAGAATACTCAAACCAGATTTGCCCCTTGTACGGAAGAGTGTGGAATGCTAAGGAAGCACATATTTTCTTGTAATTTACTTTCCCTTTTTAAGTTGATGGCTAATATCCCTCTGCTACAGCATGTTGTCGTCAGTTTTGTAGAGTAAAGTCTTTTCTAGAGTACAAGCTTCTTGTGGCAGGTGCTGATTCTTCTTTTGTATATTGTACAGGGCTGAACATGCCAGTCACAGCAGTCAGTGCTCATTAAATAATCTATGGACAAAAACCGCAATGTTTGGATCTGGATCCTCATTACCCCAAAGTTCAGGAATTTTTGGATCTCAGGTTTTGGATAACGGTGATCTCTATTAAATAATATTTACATTAAATGGAATTAGGTCTCATGACCTTGAGTAGTCAAACATTGTATTCCAGGTTTAAAAGTTCTACTGCAGAGACCTTCTTGGTAGCTGTTACCTACTTCTAGCTAGTCTTCACTTGATAGATATTTTGACTATTCCACTGTGATTACAGAAATCATCAAATAAGATATCCAAAACGATGTCTTTGTCAATTAAACAGGTAACTTGGGACAAAGAGCATTTTAGTAGTGTTTCCTGGTCAATATACTTGTAAGTTTGTGAATGTAGAGTTTTCTAAAAGCTAATTAAGGACATGAGCTTGCACCTGTTCAAGTCAATGAGAGTGCTGCTACTGATTTAGGACCTGATCCTGAAAAGTGAAAACTCCCATTGTTTCCAATCATATAGATTCTAGAAAGGACCCAAATCATCTCTTGATAAGTATGTTATACTCCCCTTACAGTGAATTCTAGTGGCCTATACAATAGTCTGCGTACCAGTACAGAGTGAGTAGATTTTCCTAGTGATTTGTTTCTGATGCATAAAAAAAGCTTGGGGAGATCACACAGGCATTCCAATCACTAGCTTTCATTTTGTGATGCACTTGTGAATTCTGCTCTTTTTTTGCGTTGGTAATCAGAGACTTAAACAGATGGTGAAGGCTCATCCTAAAGTGATGTGTCCATTCAAATAACCTGCTAAACACTGCCATGTGAGTGTTTGTTATAAACGTCTGTTTGTTCATTATGATAAGGTTTTTTTTCTCAGCTCAAACACAATGAAAATAAAATGAGCCATTGGAAATGTTTACAGTGATTCACTATGAAAAGAATTACTGAATCAGGAACACAGTGGCAATTCATTCCTCCACTGTCTCTGGATACACTTGGTTTACGTTGTCAATTACTCAGGGTGTCTATCTTCTGATTTCCAGTGGCATGTAATGAGTCATAAGATTTTTGCAGCATTTGCAAAGTTTCTTGATGGTATTGTATTTTTATTGTATTAGTTAGTGTAAAAAAAAAACAATGGTGTCTTTCTTTCCATTTTTCTGAAATTTCTTAACATTATATCTTAATTGCCTTTTATACAGATGGATACATTGACAATATGTTCTTTTAGTATCCTTAGATGTATTGAACTGATGCTATTTAAGAAAATTCCTCTCCTTCATTTGGATGGCGCTGCGTATAGATTTACATGATTTTGACATTTTCAGTATTTTTTATCACTGGTGAAAACAATATATGCAAGTTTTAGCAATTCATTTTCAGAGCTGTGAAATCCCACCTGTCCTATAGAATGGGAGTATCTTTATTGTAGGCACTCAGGCAGGACTGGCGCTAGTGTTTTTAGCGCCCTAGGCGCACGACCATTTCGCTGCCCCACACGCTGGTCCCGCATCTCTGGTGGACCTGCCGCAGTCGTGCCTGCGGAGAGGGTCCGCTGGTTCGCGGCTCCGGTGGAGCTGCCGCAGCCGTGCCTGCGGAAGGTCCACCGGAGCCGCTGGAGCAGCAGACCGTCCGCAGGAATGCCTGCAGCAGCTCCACTGGAGCCGCGGGCCCAGTGGACCCTCCGCAGACACGACTGCGGCAGGTCCAGCGGAGCCGCCTGCCGCACCCCCCTGGCAAAAGGCCATCGCCCAATAATCCTGGCACCCTAGGCGATTGCCTAGGCCGCCTAAATGGAAACACCGGCCCTGCACTCAGGTTGACTTCTAGGAATAACACTAACTTTTGTTCTACCTTTCCCTATTTTTTGTTTATTTATTCAGAAGTCTATAATATGAGGGTTTGTGGGATTGCCTTTAATTGCTGGCAAAATTAGAATTCAGTGAACACCATGCTTGATTTTGCTATCAAAAAACAATACAAGCTTTTGGGGAAAAATAAGTGTTATGTAAAATAAAGAAAATTCTATTAGGAGCATATAGAAAGCTTATATCTCTTCACTCTTGAGAAACTGAAAACCCCTATGATACCATAAAAAGAAAATCACTGAATTTAAAGTGTGATTAATATTTATTCCAACGTATTTGTTGAATAAAAATAACAGTATGCCTCTCAAAGTCAGTTTAGTGCTAAAGTGCTGTGACTGAAGAATTGTATCTCCTGGGCATTCCAGGTGTTACATAAATACTTTTTTGGCCTCCAAAACACTTTATATAGACAAGCATTTTGGTGGGAAAAAAGGTAGAAACATTTCCTATCAAATATAAAGGGAGAAGATGCAGACAACCAGGGTTGTTAATAGGCTGTCAACAGTGCTGCTAGTTATCTGACCTATACATCTTGAAATGACTTTCTTTCTTTTCTTTTCTTTTTTTTTGACAGTTTGGTTGATTATTTCTACAATCTTCTCACTGAAACAGTATCACAGATCTTGTGATTGTTTAAAACAAATCCCCTTTGAAACGAATGCAGGCCTCTCCACTTCCTGGAAAAGTATAGTACACTTTATGTACATAGTACGTGTAGTAACCATTCAGGATAGTACCCTTTCTCCCAGGGATGAAAATTGCTCAGTTGAGTTTCCAGTACTCAAAATTGCTGAATGAGGAAAACAAAGTTATTTTAATCATAAAAGCTATGAGAAAATGAAATAAAACTGCATAGATAATACCACTTGTACATTTTCCTGTACTATGCTATTAAAGTCAAAACCCTAGAATAGGAGACAGTTGAAACTCATCTATTAGTTGCCACTTATTTTCCCTAGGAGCAGTGAATGTAAAATTTATCTATACCCCTGGAATCTACATATTCTACTAGATGTCTATCAGAGGTATCCATTTTTTATATGTGGGTCTTTTCATTTCCCGTTATGTGAAGATGACAACATACATTTTCTTGCACATGCGCGTGCACACAGAGTAAAACAACGCATTTTAGGTAATGGTGAATCTATAAAGAAGGCACTGAATGACACCAGAGGAAGGCTTTATACCATATAATATTAGGGAATGCTGGGTATGGAGCATGCTCTTTCAAGTACCCTGGATATGTGTGGGAAAACAGTGATCCAGAGAGTAGCTATGAATTTTGACAGGTGTCTAGGAAACCTAGATACCTAATTAGATTATTGTGTGATGCAATCTACTGTCTGTACCCAACTGAATCCCAAGATGGGGAAGAGACTGATGGGTTCAGAAGGCCCTGGAGTCCCATATATATATTTTCTCCCTGGAGGGAAGGTTTAATGGACGGGGCAGAGTCAGGAGCTTTTTACCTTGCCAGGAGCATAGAAAAGGAAGTACAAACTACCACCTAGACTAGAGCCTGCTGGGAATGGCTGGCAATGTGACTCGGACTGTGGCAGATCTAGGCAAGGAGACTGCCAATTTCAGAGTGAGCCTAATTTGGGTTAAAGACTGTAGACCCAATTCACCTTGCTCTTAGTGTAGTTATTTATGCGAGTGCCAAATGGGTGTAAATACCTCTCGTTCTGATCCGGTAGCATTTTACACCCATTGGTGCAAATGACTACACTAAGAGCATGACGAATGGCTGAATCGGCTCCTGTGCTGTTTTTTCTCTTCTGAGGAACTAAAGGAATTCAGAGGGGATTTTAATTACTTCCAGCCTGTGTAGCCCGCTGCCTCCATCTGAAAGGGGAGGATCCTGGAACTGTTTGCGCAAAATCTTGAAAACTTTACTTTTTCTGCAACTATAGCTAGAGAATAGAGGGAAAGAGTCTCGGGAGGATAGGATATTGTGGAGTCCAGTCTCACTGCTGCCTTACTGCAGGGTCTAAGGGTATGTCTACACTATGGGATTATTCCGATTTTACAGAAACCGGTTTTTTAAAACAGATTGTATAAAGTCGAGTGCACGCGGCTACACTAAGCACATTAATTCGGTGGTGTGTGTCCATGTACCAAGGCTAGTGTCGATTTCCGAGGTGTTGCACTGTGGGTAGTTATCGCATAGCTATCCCATAGTTTCCACAGTCTCCCCTGCCCACTGGAATTCTGGGTTGAGATCCCAGTGCCTGATGGGGCAAAAAATATTGTCGCAGGTGGTTCTGGGTACAGCCTCACCCCTCCCTCCATGCAAGTAGCAGACAACCGTTTCACGCCTTTTTCCCTGGGTGAACTGTGCAGACGCCATAGCATGGCAAGCATGGACCCTGCTTAGCTCAAGACAGCAATCATGGACGTTGTAAACACCTCGCATATTCTCGTGCAGTCAATCCTGAACCAGGACCTGCAAAACCAGTTGAGGAGGAGGCGGCTATGGCAGCGTGGCGACGAGAGTGATGAGGACATGGACACAGAATTCTCTCAAACCGCGGGCCCATGCGCTTTGGAGATCATGCTGGTAATGGGGCAGATTCTAGCCACTGAATGCCGATTTTGGGCCCGGGAAACAAGCATAGACTGGTGGGACCGCATAGTGTTGCAGGTGTGGGATGATTCCCAGTGGCTGCAAAACTTTTGCATGCGTAAGGGCACTTTCATGGAACTTTGTGACTTGCTTTTCCCTGCCCTGAAATGCCAGAATACCAAGATGAGAGCAGCCCTCACAGTTGAGAAGCGAATAGCAATAGCCCTCTGGAAGCTTTCAATGCCAGACAGCTACCGGTCAGTCGGGAATCAATTTTTGGAGTGGGGAAAATCTACTGTGGGGTCTGCTGTGATGCAAGTAGCCAAAGTAATCATTAAGCTGCTGCTATGAAAGGTAGTGACTCTGGGAAATGTGCAGGTCATAGTGGATGGCTTTGCTTGCAATGGGATTCCCTAACTGTGGGGGGGCAATAGATGGAACCCATACCCTATCTTGGCACCGGAGCACCAGGGCACCCAGTACATAAACCGAAAGGAGTACTTTTCCAGGTGCTGCAAACACTGGTGGATCACAAGGGACATTTCACCAACATCCACGTGCGATGGCCGGGAAGGTTCATGATGCTCGCGTCTTCAGGAACACTACTCTGTTTAAACGGCTGCAGCAAGGGAATTACTTCCCAGACCAAAAATAAACAGTTGGGGATGTTGAAATGCCTGTAGTTATCCTGGGGGACCCAGCCTACCCTTGATGCCATGGTTCAAGAAGTCATACACAGCGTGCCTGGACAGTAGCAAGAGTTGTCAACTACAGGCTGAGCAAGTGCAGAATGGTGTGGAATGTGCATTTGGCCATTTAAAGGCGCGCTGGCACACATATTGACTCGCTCAGACCTCAGCCAAACCAATGTCCTCATTTATTGCTGCTTGTGTGTGCTCCACAATCTCTGTGAGAGTAAGGGGGAGACCTTTATGGCGGAGTGGGAGGCTGAGGCAAATCACACTGGCCGCTGATTACCATGCAGCCAGGACACCGGGTGATAGAAGAGCACACCAGGAAGCGGTGCGCATCAGAGAAGCTTTGAAAACCAGTTTCCTCATGCGGCCAGGGTATGGTGTGACTGTTGTGTTTGTTTCTCCTTCATGAAACTCCCCTCCCCCTTGATTGACTCCTTCCCCGTAAGCCACTCACCCTCTCCCTTCGATTACTGCTTGCTTCCTAAGGAAATAAAATCACTCTAGTTTAAAAATCATGTATTCTTTATTAATTAATTATGAAAAGAGGGCAAGAACTGACAAGGTAGCCCGGAAGGGGTTTGGGAAGAGGATAGGAGGGAAGGAAAAGGCCATTAAAAATTTTTCAAAATAATGGCAGCCTTTTGGTTGAGCTGTCCTCTGGGGTGGAATGGGCGGGTGCACGGCGCCTCCCCCACGCGTTCTTAGTCGTCTAGTGGGTGAGGAGGCTAAGGAACGTGGTGAGGGGGGAGGGCAGTTATACAGGGGCTGCAGAGGCACTCTGTGATCCTGCTGCCGTTCCTGAAGCTCCATCAGATGCCAGAGCATGTCCATTTGATCACGCAGCAGCCTCAGAGTTGCATCCCGACACCTCAGATCTTCCTGCTGCCACCTCTCATCTTGAGCGTCTCTCCTCTCCTCATGTTCATCTCTCCTATCCTCACATTGGTCCCTCCTGTCCTCATGGTCACTGGCATCTTTCCTGTACTTCGATACCACGTCCTTCCACTCATTCAGATGAGCTCTTTCATTGAGGGTCACTTCCATGATTTCCATGAACATTTCATTTTGCTTCTTTTTTTTCCGCCGCCTCATCTGAGATAGCTTTCGGGATGGAGGAGGGAGACTTGAAAAATTTGCAGCTGCAGGAGGGAGGGAAAAAAGGGAGAGAAGTATTTAAAAAGATACATTTTACAGAACAATGGTTATACTCTTTCACGGTGAACAACACTGTTCACCTTACATAGCACATGGGATCTCACTACAAGGTCGCATTTTGCATCTTAATATCGAGTGCCTGCGGCTTTGGTGTTAGAGATCGCAAACGCAGGTCTGGGCATCAGAATTCGGCTTGCATGCGGCCATGATAAGCCATTGTCTTTCGGCTTCAGCAGCCTTCATATATCCAGCAGCCTCCTTTCCCAAATAGCAAGCAAAGCCCGTTGAGTGCTGCTTCTTTCCTGTTAACGTGCAGCACCAGAACCGCCCCCCCAAAATTTCCCCCCCCCCAAATTTTTTTCTCTAGGGGGGGGGATTGAAATTTTCCACCTTTTTACCCCTCCCCCACCGCATGGCTGGTATCATAGGAAATCGCTGCTAGCCACCCTCCCCACTACTGCGTGGCTGGTATCATGGAAGATTGCTGCTAGTCACCCTCCCCCCACCGCGTGGCTGGTACAGGGAAGATCTCAGCTAGCCAAACACGAAAAAGCTCAGCGCCAATCACTCTGCCCCGGTCCCCCTGCTGACTAAATGCAGGAAGATTTTCTTTAGCCACAGACAAACAGCGCAACCATCTCTGTCCCTTAATTAAATTCCTGAATTTCAACCAGTTACCATGAACGATATCACTCTCCTGAGGATAACACAGCAAGATAAAGAACGGATGTTACTTGAATGCCAGCAAACACCAGGACCATACGCAGCTAGGCTTTGTCATGCAGTGATATCAGATTACTTGTTTCATGCCTGGCGTGGTCAAGTGTCTACCATGGAGGACGGAATAAGGCTGCCTTGCCCAGAAACCTTTCTGCAAAGGCTTTGGAGTACCTCCAGGACAGCTTCATGAGATGTCCCTGGAGATTTCCGCCTCCATCCCCAGACATGTTAACAGACGTTTCCAGTAACTTTACTGGCTGCAAATGCATTCCAAGTCCTCAAGGCAAATTAATCGTTAAAAATCGCTTGCTTTTAACCATGTTTTATATTTAAAAAGGTACACCACCAGAGTCCCTTCAGCTTCATTGTCTGGGAAGTGGCCTGGAGTGCTGGGAGGGTAATTCAGTCAGGGTGAGGAAAAGCTCCTGGTTGTTGGGAGAATGGAGTGCTGTGTGCTCTCTGCAAAGCTCGTCCTCCTCTTCCTCCTCCTCATCTTCCCCGTCCGCAGAATCCTCAGGCATGGCTGAGATTACCACCCCCACCTCGGAATCCACGGACAGGGGTGGGGTAGTGGTGGCGGACCCCCTAGAATTGCATGCAGCTCAGCGTAGAAGCGGCATGTTTGCGGCCCTGCCCCGGACCTTCGTTTGCTTCTTTGGTTTTCTGGTAGTAGGCTCTTGTCTGAGCTCCTTAACTTTCACACGGTATTGTACTGAGTCCCTGGTGTGGCCTCTCTGCATCATGGCCTTGGAAATTTTTTCAAATGTTTTTTCATTTCATCTTTTGAATGGAGTTCTGTTAGCACGGAATCCTCTCCCCATACAGCGATCAGATCCAGTACCTCCCGTGCAGTCCATGCTGGAGCTGTTTTTCGATTTTCAGGAAACTGCATTGTTATCTGTGCTGATGAGCTCTCCACGCTGGCCAAACAGGAAATGAAATTCAAAAGTCTGTGGGGCTTTTCTTGTCTACCTGGCCACTGCATCCAAGTTCAGACTGCTTTCCAGAGCAGTCACAATGGAGCACTGTGGGATACCGCCCGGAGGCCAATACCGTCGAATTGCAGCCACATTAACCCTAATCCTACATGGCAATACCGATTTCAGCGCTACTCCCCTCGTTGGGGAGGAGTACAGAAATCGGTTTTAAGAGCCCTTTATATCAATATAAAGGGCTTCGTTATGTGGACGAGTGCAGGGTTAAATCAGTTTAACGCTGCTACATTCGGTATAAACGCGTAGTGTAGACCAGGCCTAAGATTGCAACACCACAGTGCAAGGTGGATTGGTGTTCTCCTCTCCTCTTAGTATTGGTGGGTTGCTGTGATGTATTGGAATCTTCTCCAAAACATAATGAAAATAATGACCAAGGGTTCTACTTGGGAGATGCAAAGTTTCTTAGAAACAAACAAACAAAAAACAACCCTATGTGTTTGTCTTTCATATTTAGTTGAGTTCAAATTCCTTTACCCAAACATCCATGAGATCCTGAAAGGAATACAGAGGTGACTGAAACATTCAGGAAAGCAGAACCAAGAAGTAATAAGTAATCTGGTAATATATATTTCCAGACCTCTAGACTGATCCAGGAAGTCTGGTCAAATCATAATCAGGATACTGTAATCTTTCAAATACTCTGCTTAAGCTATGCTGGCCTTCTTATAATTAAATTTGAATCCTTTACATCCAACAGAAGGAGACTTAATTTGTTTTTGCTGCTAGATTATAGCAGAATGCAAGTTCAGGGTCTGAAATTTTCCTGTTCACAAGTGAATATGCAGCAGTTCTGCCTCTGACGATAATGCCGTAATGGAAATTACTACTTTCAACAGTAGAAAGAACAATTTACAAACTTATCTGCAAAGGGATAAACAACTTGCCTGTGCTGAAAGAGTGACAACTTGGAATAGCATAGAATAATGAAAAACCATTCTTTGGTATCATTTGTGTGATGGTCTTCAACAGAACCAATCCCTAGCGGCATTGTGCAATATTATTCTTTATCCTTCTAAGGATATTTATTCAATCAAGTATACCCATTGCACCTATCTCAGGATTTACTGTTGTTCAAAACTATATATAATATTTGAAATAGAATGTTTTCCAAGTCAAACCTTCAGTCTGAGATCATACAAGAAAAGAACAAAGGCCTTCTGTAATATCACCACCAACACCCAAAACAGCTTTTCTCAGTTCACTGTAGCCCCTCCCCTGAGGTTTGGCTCAGGCCTCTTCCCTGGTGTCTGTTATTGAAGTGGCTTCCCCCTTCTCCTTGCAAGGGGTTGATCCTGGGTTCTTTTCTGTGATGCCCGACACCTCTGTCACAGTTCAGGGCACTATAGAGCAAACATTAAAAACGATAAAAGACCCTAGATGCATAAGCTTTCTAGAAATCAGCCCAACTCGAGCAAGGTCTCTGGCAGGTGAATTATCCTTCAGACTCCACCTAAGGGGTTTTCTGCGGTTACAACTTCATAACAGCTTTTTCTCAGAAGCATACTCAGGAATCTGAGGGTCATTCTTTTATCTAGAGTGGGCCTCTGATTTTGTCGTCCACGTAACAAGTGATTGGTAGACAGTGGTTTCTCTTCAGGGTGCAGCTTCAAAAGGATGGGTCCAGAGGTGAGAAGTTGCCTTCCCCTCCTCCCAAGTATTTCCTAGCAATCTCACTTAATTTTGTTTGTTCTGCACATTTGTTTCAAAGAGTCCTTTGAAGCTCATAACACTTTTCAAAGTTTATATTAACTATGTCTCCTGGAGAAGTTATTTACAATCCCACAGGAGCATATACATTTTTTCATACAGTGAGCTCTTAGAATACTTAATTCAGGTTTATTTTAATTCTCGATTTGTACAGGATATAGCAGAAATTACCAAGTAACCCTTCCCCCCGCCCACTTTGAATGGGATGGCGTCCCTTGGGAAAATGCTATCACTCTTAACAAGGAGTATATGCAAGCAATCACATGAAATGCCACATCCAAAAAATCCACTATAGCAAAGGGGAGTTTATTTTGGACTGGACAAAGAGAACAAAGGGGTTAGGTTTAACTAATAAATGCTGAAACATGAATAATACAATAAATGCCTATTTCCCCAATTCACTGCTCTTCCCAGACCCCAGATTCCACCTTAGCACCTTCCCAGGCAGCTGGTATGCTGGGGATGAATCCAGAAAAGAGTGTTGATATGAATGATGGCCAGCCTAAATAAAACAAAAAAAGAGAGAATATTTTTCCCTGCGCAGGGCAAGGTCCTCTCCTGGCTCCCTGTTCTGGAGTCCTGTGGAGATCTCGGCGGTTCTTGATAGCCAGCACCAGGTCTGATCTCTGCCACTCTGGACTCCGCAGGGCTCGTACCACCTTAGCCATGCAGTAGATCCCACAGCAATTCAAAGACTTTGTGGGGAGGGAGAGTTAATAAGAGATTTCCTGAACTTTTCTGCTTCTCCATCTCATGGCTCCCAAACTGAAAGCTCAAACACGAAACTAATTGTTGTCTCAGTCATGCTGTCCCCTCTCACTGAGGGGCTGAGCAGCCCTGGCTCTTTATAGGCCTAGCAAACTGTCTGAGCATATCACCCCACGCAGAACCCTCCCTATTGGCCTCAGCAGGTGTGTCAAGTCCATTCTGTCCCCAGTTAACTCCTTCCGCTGACTCCATGGGCATGCTGGCAAATGGTGTCAGAGGCCTCTGGGGATCGTCATTATTGTTGTAGTCTATTACGGAGGACCCCTTACAGGCTCAGTACAGAGTGCTGGAGTTGGCCAACTCCAAGCGGGGATTACACAGCTATCCAATCAGTCCCTCACTCAACCCTCCACTAAACCCTTCCAAAGACATACCTGAGAGAGCTTTCTTCTGAAGATCTCCAAATTTAGTCTCTGGAATCCCAGGAAGCAAATTCCAGAGGTAGAGAAAATAAATAGAGATTGATGGATTTTATTGTACGCTGGCATTGTGGAGAAGATCTTTAAAGCTGCCGGCATGTCTGTCCTTGGACGTGCAGGGCTAAATTATCAAAACATGACCCACATTTGTGCATGCACAGCTTGCAACACACAATCGTGTGTGTGCACAGTTTTTGTGTATAAGTAACCATTTATATTCATATCCACACATTAGTGTGTGATTTGTCATCACAACTGGGATTTACACATTACTGTGCAATCATGTGCATGCCTAAATGTTTGTGCATATGTCCATACACACAAGAAGGTAATACAGAGGACAGTTACAGACTATGCTCCCAAAGATTTAATGAAAATGGGCACAGCCAAAGTGTCCTTAGCAAAAATTTCTCCACCTTTCTGAGTGTCATGTAGTGTGCATCAGGCTGCATGTTCCATGATGCTTATGTTGAGTGCAGGGGCCTCCATCTGTAATGTATAGATACCTGCACACACATTTTTGAGTATAAATATCAGTGTGCACAGTCGGTAGATTCTAACTGCCGCATGCTAAGATGAATTTACAAGTGCAAAATCCATTTGCCCATGTGTTAGTGCTTGTAAAGTTACATGTCCATAACCAGAGACCACTTCCTGAAAATGAGGTACTTTGTGTGCGTAGGGGACTGATTCATCACTACCTTGTAGCTTGCTTTGTAATTTATACCATGTACAAAATGGATGCAACTACATTGGGATAAAGAAACTGGTTCATAGCTTGCAAAGTGTTCTGGAATCATTTGGGATAAAAGCACTGAATAAATATAAGATATTATTTATCTGAACCAGACAGAGAATTCAATAAGAAATAAGTTGACAGCGCTTATTTTGTGAATCGGTGTTGTCCTTAAAGACAAGTTGTTGGGAGCTGAGACCTTTCTGTTACAACTGTGGATAATGATAAGCCTTGAGCAGTTGCATATTGTATGTTTTGTGTGCATTTGTGTCTGGGATAGGCAAAATGTTTCTGAAAATTCAGACTAACATGGTGCTTGTATACGCCAAAAGAATGCAGCAGGTATTCCTCTCATATCATGTCAGTTCCACTGGCTGAGGCAGAGAAGGCATAGCCATGGTTTTACCCACCGTTAGGCAGCTAGTACCACTGATAATGCTTGCTTCAAGATTTTGCTCTCTTAGAGTGAAAGGTCTGTAATTATGGATAGTGCCTTGTGCACAAGCTGTAGTTTGCATGGTTGATGCCTACATTCAGCCTACTTCTTCTGCTGGACTCCTCTGCAGATGATTAAAATTTATAGCTTCAGTGTGCCTGTACAGTAGAATATATTCAGTGAACATATTCACTTACCCACCCTTGGTTTAAAGTTTAACTGTAATTAATGGTGTACTTTCATGGGCTTGTGGATGGGGTCAATATTGAACCTGACTCTGCTGCTTCTATTCAATTAAGAGAGATGATGATGATAATCCATCTCTTTGAGTGAGGTGAGAGACGTATGCTACTCCCAGACCCAGTTCAATTATAAACTAGTCGTCAGAGAGCTCTCCTCATAAGCTCTATAATTCTAATAATTTTTCACAATATGCTAGCAGGCCAGAAAATGAAATGCAACATTTACAGTGCAATATACAGTGAAGATCGGGAACATAATAGGACAATCCTTCATTCTCAAAGGATCAGAAGTGACTTGGCAGGTCTGTAGAATTGTTACCATAAGGGTTTATTTTATTTATTTGTTTGTACTGTAGGTTTTTAAATCATAATGTTGGGTGCAATCTTTCTCTTTTGTATTGCCTTTTTTAGGAAAAGTTTTTTAATTACAAGATCACTGCAATGGGAGAGTGAAGCAATATGAGACAGTTTAAAACAAATTAGGCAATAAATGCCTTTGATGAAGCACATGTCCATCTAAGCTTGGCTTCATGAAAACTTTATTTCTGAGGTTCATTAATCTAGAGTAAGAGGGTATTTTACATTCACGGTGAACCAGCAAATAAAGGCTTCTGGGTTATGTGATTCTGTCACATAATGGTTGAAATTGTAGATGGAAAGAATCATTACACCATCAGGTCCCACTCTTTGCCTAATTCACCCTTTGTTACCTACCGTGCATTTTTCTGGTGTTTATCAACATCTAATTTTGGAACTTCCGAGTGATAGTGCTTATCGGTCACTTCTCTTGGGAGGCTATTCCAGTGGCTAATATTTCACTATCAGTCTTTCCTGATTCAGCCTAAATTTTCCCATTTTTAACTTCATTCTTTTGCTCCCAGTTATGCCTCTCCTTTCTTTATAGCCTTCATATGTTTTTAGACAGTTGTCTTGTTCCTGCATTTTTTCTCACTTAGTCAAGCTATATATGTTTTTTTTCTTTTAGGGATATATTTCCAGAAAAAATGTGTGCTTCATTTCTGTGGCCAGTTACTCTGTTGGCATGCACATTCATGAAAATTGCATGTGCACACAACTTTGCATACCCAGCTGGTACTTTGCAAGATTATATTAACTGAGTCTGCAAATACGCACACATTTTTTTGTGAACATGTTCATGTAATCTTTTTCTTATAACTAAATTCCCCTACACTCGCTAATCACTGGAATTGCTATTCTCTGTACTCCCTCAGATTTATCAGTAGTTTTCTGGTTATTTGTTTATCCAGGTATAAAACAGTCTTCTAATTTTGGCTGCATAGTTTTGTTTAATATGTAATATCAGGACTCTTCATGCTAATTCCTGCAACCAGTGAGCAAAATCATCACCTATACGATTTCACTACTTATCTTGTATGACATAAGATCTTGTTACAGATGTGCAATTACTAAAGGAGTATCTTGAGCCCATCAGAAGTGAGCAGAGGGAGTGGATTGGGACTGACTGTGCAAAGATAAGCTATCAGGATGGTGCCAGCTGTCTCAGGTTGGACTAGCAGAATGCCTTGCCAGGTACACAGTGTTGTTGGCACCTAGCAATCACTTTTGAAACCATGTTCCTCAATCACAGACTGCCCCTTAGGAGTCATGAATCATGGCTAATGATGAACCCAAGCCTCCTCCTAAGTACTCACCTGAGTGCTAGATAGAGATGCTGCCCTAGATGTTAGAGGTCTGTGTCAAATTGTACAAATATGACTTCATTTTTTTTGTCTGTTATTGTAACTTCTGTGAGTCAAAAGGGTGAATAAGCTGTTCCGTGTAGAAATACCGAGTTATGACCCCAAACAATGGACTCTGTAGCAATGACTTCTGCGAGAGAGGTACACAGTTCTCTATTATCCAAATTAGCTGAGTCATAGTAGCCCAGATGCCTTGGATAAAAAATGGATTCTCAAAGCTTCCTCACTCTCATAGCAAAGCAGCATAACTAATTGCTGCGGAGGTGAGGGTAGGTTACATAGTTTACAGGCATAAGCTGTCACTACTTGTAGAAAATGACCCATGATGTGTTCTGGGATCTGATGTGTTAGTCCAAAATACATTGTCACCCTCAGGATTTTGAGAGGTTTGTTTTAGTTTCCCCCTTGACTCTTAGCTTAAATCAAACTCTGCACTTATGAAGGAATATTCCCTTATAAAACATGCATTTTTTATTAAATGCACCTTAAGCACTGATGTTGAAAGTGAAGTTGCTATATGTGCATTGACTTGTCAAATCTGGTGAATTGAAGCTGAGATGTTTAGATTCTTCGTTGGCATTCTTCCAAGGTATAATGTTCTAATAAAGGATAAACCTAGAAGAGATGTTTTTCATCCATAGAGGCTCTTTTGTGTTCTAACTACAGAAATAATTGTTTTGAAGTCATAAAAAAGAAAGCACTTGAAACTCTCAAAGATTCCCCTGTGAGAAAGTTGTACAGCAGACTTATTGCTTCGGTGTAGCTGGGAGCTTCCACTGTATCAGTAAATATTTGATTTCCACTTGAACACTGGCAACTGGAATGAGTATTTAAAAGGTCTCTGAAGTAAATTTGTCCATGAACAAGATTAATATTAAGAGCTGTCTATGGGTTTCTTTGAGAGGTTTATTTTGGGAGCATGAGGAAAGAGAAAGGAATTCACTTTCCATTCTTGCAGTTTCATGAATTTTGAGTGTTTGAGGAAGAAATAACAGGAATTTAGGTTGACTTGTACTAAAAATTTGTGTGCATGTGCGCGCACACACACACACTTTCTCTTTGAAATGAAATCTTGCAACGTATTTGCCTTTAAAGAAGCAGGTTTGTCTACTAGGCAGAGCACTGGCCTGAGATTCAGGAGACCTAGATTCTGTTCCTGGCTCTTACACTGACCTGCTGGGTTAGACCAATCACTTCCACACTTGGTCTATCTATTTAGAATAAAAGTTCTTTGAGCAATTATTGTCTCTGTCTATGTGTTTGTACACTGTATCAGGCCCTGATTTTTAGGCACTATTATAACACATATAATAAACAATACCTAAAACAAAAACTATTTCGTAAGCTACCAGTCTGATTTCATGATCCAATTTATTATAGGGATCAATAGCTGTGCCTACGATCATGATTACAAATCAGTTTCTATCGTAAATTCCATTTTTCGTGGCCTCTTAACATTCTGGAATATTCCCATTTTGAGCTGAACTTTCCTGTGCTTGGGGTAAAATTTTCAGCATTGCCTGTGTCCCATTTTCAAAAGAGACTTGAGACTTAGGAACAAGTGCCAGTGCCGCTTTGGCTCGTAAGGGCCAGATTTTTAATGGTATTTAGGCACCGAAAGATGCAGTGAGGCACCTTGTAGAATCTTTAAAAGCATCTAAGCAGCTGAGGTGCCAACTCTGTGGGAAAATCTGGCCCTATGTCTTTCTTTTTTCATTTATTTATTTTAAAATCCATATCAAGGACAAGAGAAAAATTGTTGGCATGAAAAAAAATCATAGATCCCATAATCCCATTATCATTTTTTGTTACATGGTACAAATTTTGTCATATTCTAAGCTCTCATTTAAACAACCAAACAAAATACCTAAGGCCCAGTCCTGACAGGTGCTGACCATTTCCTATATAGTGCTTAGTTTCCTCAAATTACATTGACTCCTATAGGAATTAAGTATGCTAGGGTTAGGCCCCATGTTTTTGTCTTCTCCCGTTGCAAAGATAGGGCATAAGTGTATAAACTGCCCTATTGCTGTTGTCTTGTTAACCCAGTTTTGCAGAAAACAAAGGTTGGAACTTGCACTGCCATGGTCACAGCACAGAGCTAACTGCATCCCAGCCCCCTTTCTGTTCTCTCTGAGTGCACCTCAGGTGTAAGGCCTCTTGATCTTAATGTATCTCGGCTGAAATATACCAATTTTTCCATTTTAAGACTGGGAACTTGGCACACCTTGCAGCATATTCCAGCCATTTTTATCACCTTGCAGTTCCGACTGGGGTTTGGGCACCTGGCTGTCCTGTCTTCTAGAACCTGTGACCAGTGCTACAGTGACCAACGGCCATCTTGAAAAAAATCATTTTATTTAATCGTTGGAACTATACACTAGAGGCAAAAGGCATTTAAAACCACAAGCAGCCAACATGCATGTTTACTCTCATCTAATCTTGCCTCTTCACACATACTAAATTAGATACATTTTCTTCTTCCATTGCAGGAACAAAGCATAACCATCTGACATTGTCCTAGCAAACCCAGGCCCTCCTGTATGTCTCTTAATCTGGTTCTCTCATACGACTCATCCTTTCGAAAACAGGTTTTGGTGCTTCTGAGGAGAAACACTAGACCTAGTAAGGCTACTCATGTTGACATCTCACACCCCGTCTAGACTACGCGCCGTATCGGCGCGTTAAAATCGATTGCTC
>NC_133774.1:18911531-19017309 GCF_003597395.2 Chelonoidis abingdonii
CCGTATCATTCGTTCCCACATGAAGGACAATCAACGGATTCTTTCCCGCTCCCGATTAAATCGATTTAAACGCGTAGTGTAGACCAGGCCTCTGTCTTTCCTTCAGTACTTTTAGGGCTTGTCTACTCTTGAAATGCTACAGCGGAGAAGCTGCAGCACTGTAGTGGTACCATTGTAGTTCTTCAGTGTAGACAGAAGGGGTTCTCCTGTCGGTCCAGGTAATCGATCTCCCTGAGAGGCGGTATTCTTCTGTCAACCTGGTGCTGTCGAAACTGGGAGTTAGGCTGGCTTAATTACGACGCTCAGAGGCAGGGCATAGGGCGCCTATTGGTTGGGGACACCTAAAAGCCCGCTCAGGTGAGGAGGTGGAGTGGAGGTGAGCTGGGGCCGGGGAGGAGGGCACGGGGAGGGCCACCCACATTAATGGGGGGGAGCGCTGGGGAACAGCTCCCCACCTCAGATCACCTCCACTCTGCCTCCTGTGCTGAGCACACAGCCCCCACTCTAAGGCTCCTCCAATTGGTGCCACAAGCCTGGGAGGGGAGGAGATTAAAAGCGACACCAGCGTGCTCAGCGGAGGAGGCAGAGCCGAGGTGAGCTGGGGTGGGCTCCCTGGACAAGGTTATCTGGGTACAGGGGATGGTGCAAGGTGGAAGTTTCGCCTAGGGTGCGAAACTTCCTTGCACTGGCCCTGCTCAGAAGTGTGGATTTTTCATAGCCCTGAGCAATGTAGCTAGGTCGATGTAAGTTCCCAACCTCCCCTCTCTTTATATGTAAAAAAATGACAACATTTACATCTGGATCCTGCTCAAGTCAGCTTGCTAAAAATGGGAGCACTTTCACTCATCAAACCTAGGCTGTCACATTAGTTTTAGAATGTACCATGATTACTGTGTTATTTCTGAGTCTTTCAGATGATATCCTGAATGATTCGAACAGCAGCATTATTTTCCACTTTATCTGAGCAAGAATAAAGCCAAATGTTTCTCTGGGTTTGTTTAGGATCAGTGTAAAATGAGGATAGATGAACAGTAAGGAAGCCAGCTTGTGAGGAACACCTTTGGGAGAAAAGGCAGTTTCCCTTTATGGAATATAGTCCATGTCATTTGCAATAGCAATGCATTTTTCTGGACTAAAAGCACATTAGTCATAGAATCATAGAATATCAGGGTTGGAAGGACCTCAGGAGGTCATCTGGTCCAACCCCCTGCTCAAAGCAGGACCAATCCCCAAATAAATTATCCCAGCCAGGGCTTTGTCATGCCTGACCTTAAAAACCTCTAAGGAAGGAGATTCCACCACCTCCCTAGGTAACCCATTCCAGTGCTTCACCACCGTCCTAGTGAAATAGTTTTTCCTAATATCCAAGGAAGAATCCAAAGAAGAATCAAGCCATTACTTATCTTCTGACCAAATAATTATATGCATAACAAAATGCTGCACAGTGAACCATATTCTCTGAGTGAAAAAGTTTTTCCTAATATCCAACCTAAACCTTCCCCACTGCAACTTGAGACCATTACTCCTTGTTCTGGGACCATGAATGGACGATCTGAGCAGAAATGTCATCTATGGGACAGGTGTTGGCTTAGATGAAAAATTCAAAAGAAAAAATAACGTTACACTGTTCCTCCTATTGATACTGGTTTCCATATAAAAAATTAGGGACCTACCACTGTGCCCCAAATGGGAAAATCATGTTAGGATTTATTTTTAAAGTAATATAAAACGTCACACTGCTGAATACTTTAAAATGCTTTTATTGTCTTTCAGCTTTTTGTTGCTTGTAATTACCAGTTAGGGCCAGAGTCAGCCCTTGAATCAAACATGTTGATAGTATCTTTCATCTTGACAGACTACATTTTTCTGATATGCACATTGTGTGTAGATTTGTGTATACACATGGATGCCACACTGAGTGGGTGTAGATTACACACTCATTAAACATGTACATTCAAAGGCATAGTTGCACAGTCCATGTGTGAATACATTATGGAAGGAATCTGAAATCTATTGCTGAAATCTAGCTTCCTGTGGCAAGAAATGCTATGGTTGTTAAATATAATTCCAGAACACTGGAGAACAGTTTTGGGAGGTTGAAAAGAAGGAAATACTCTACCCAGTTAAAACTATATGGGAAGGAGTGGGAGTTAAGTTGACCTAATTACCCAAGCAAGAATTTGGTCAAGATCATAGGGTCAGTTCACACTTGTACTCTTGAAAACAGTGTTATGTGGGGTTTTTTAATAAAATGTTTTTCATGAGCACAGATTGTCTGGACCTCAGTTTTACATCCCAAGGAGGAAGTGGGGATATTACTATATTCCTGTTATTGACTTAACCTGATCTGCAAGCTTGAAAAATAACAATAAAATACAAAAAAAGTGTCCTATAGATTTATGCCATGTTAAGAAACATTATGGTGGGAACAATTCATTTATAGTGCCAAAGTGGTGTGAAGAGGCCTTGTGTAAATGAGAATCAGGCCCTTAATATTCTTTTCATTTGACAATTTTTGTGACTACTGCTAATTATTTTGTATCCTAAATTCTTCTCTGCTTTTCTCTGCCAAGGTCAGTGCAGCAGTGGGATTAATGTCTGCTTGTTAACTGATGCTGCAGAATCAGCAGGGTTTTGTATGCCCTCAAAACAGTGGTGGTTGCTGGTGGTGGGGAGGATAGTTTGGATAGGCTAACTTTTTCAATCAAATTTAGTTTTTATTAAATGGCATAGCTCCATTGAAGCCAATATGAAAATTGAGAATCCAGAAGCCATTCTCCTCAGAACATAGCAGTTTTAAAGATAGTCTGTCTTCAGGCCTAAATTACATGATACTCAGTGAAATCATTCATGCTGGGAAAACTTTGCCTAAAGTAAAGTAAAACATAATTGACTCTTTTCACAAATACCGTGTTATCTTTCAGGAAGAATTCAGAAAGTATGTGAAATTTCCAGTGTTATTGAGAGGTTTTTTTTCTTTTTTCGGATAGAGAGGAGTTGAGGGACCAGTGCAGGAGAGTACTTGGTGTTCTTTTTTATCCATGCAGCGACACTACAGTTATTCTGGAGAAGCTTCAACATCTTTGAGTTTATTACAGAAATAAACTATGCACAACTCTAACTCTTTTTCATTACACAGCATGCAATGCAGCTAATTATCCAACTGCATTTCTTCCAGAATAGTTAAATCATCATCAAAGAAGTTTTAATCTCTACAAAATTACATTTGAATAAGGGTAAAAGTTTAATTAAACAAACTAATATAGGAAAATTCTGAACTAAAGCTAAATTCTAACTTGTGCTCCCTTCATATTTGCCTACTGTAAGCACAATATTTCAAACATCTCCATGCAGTGAGTAATCTTACATATCATAGAAAAGATTTTTTGGCCTCTAAGTGAGGACTGAAGTTTTGATGTTTGCTCCAACTTGCAAATGCACAACAACCTGAATTTTTGGTATATAAATGTGTATTTCACTACTTGCTTATGACCACAATTACCCATTTTGTGGGCCCAATCCAATACCCATTGAAGTCAGACTCCTATAAACTTCAGTGAGCATTGGATCTGGATGTGAAAAATATGTGGGGTTTGGTGCACATGAAGTCGGCTCATTTTTCGACGCTGTGACAGCTGCCCAGACTGATAACATATTATCACTTAAATAATGAAACCAAATGATGCTGTTGACCTCTTTGTTTTTTCATTGTCATTTGGGAGAGCTAGATCTGGGATCATCATGGAGTATATTATTTGCCTTTTTTGAGTCAAAAACTACTATTAAATATCATGTGTATAGCTAAATATCTCCACATCTGTATGTTTTCTCATACTGAATAATTAAACTGCACTTTTCACTTGACAATCTTTTTAACATTTCTTCCCTTCTCTGCTTGTTTTTTAAATACTCAGGGAGTTTCTTGCTTTCCATCCCTCCCTGCATTTTTTTATGGTGTCTTCTGGATGTCTGGTGTCTCTCTTTTCATTTAAACACAGCAGTACTTCAGCATCTTGCTTCTCTTGTCCAAATGAGCAATTGAAACTGAATTCATACCGTGTGCACCAAGAGAAGCTGCATTTGTATGGACCAGAGACATATGCTACACATCCTTGCATAACTATTTCTCCAGTTAAGCTAATGTGGGCTCCCGGTTAAACAATGGGGCCCTGGGCATGCCTGAGGCAAGGAGATAATCAGTGTGGTTTTGGATAAGCAGTGCTGACACATAATAGAACTTTAAAGAGAGAAATTGTGTATGTATCTCAAAAAATACCGCACAAGAAACAGATTCAGAGGGTTGGGTATTTTTTTAACCTTTGAAGAATCTGCAGCAACATCCTTGTTGCAATCATCTTTATTCATTATGTTAAAGGGACAATGATAGTGTTTTAACAGATCTACTTACTGCAACCAAGTATAGTAAAATCCCTCTGCCCTTGTATGTGCTTATGATAATTATTCATGATCAGCACTTTTCAGTAGTACTGGATACAAAAGAAAGTTTTGGGGAAATTTGAATTAGTTCCAGATTTGGGGCTTGGACCATCTCTGTTCTTCAGATAACTCTGTCAGTTGACTAGATTAAAACCACATCTGGGTCTCCAGTGATCTCTTTGTGCCCTCCTCCCATAACTAGCTACTTCCCTCATTGCATGTGAATGTGCTGGGTCCATAGTATTCTTTGCCTTCACTGTTTCTTTTGTCCATTCTCTGTGTACTCTCTCCTGGCTCTGTGGCCTTAGACAAGACACTTCACCTCCCTATATCTGTTTCTTTATCAGTAATACTATGATTACCTACCTTTGTAAAGCATTATGGGATCTCTGTTTATAAAATTCTACATAAGACCTAATTACCATTGCTGTGACCCTATATGTCTAGGTTCATATATGCATATGAGTGCCTTTACCCAGATGACAAGATTGAAGCCAGTCTCTTTTAAGGAAGTTCATGGAAATGTCAATCTTTGCAGTTGGATGACGGTTTATTCTGTATGTTGTTATTCTGCGTGCTAGGTTTCCATGCCAAATACAAATGGGACCTAAACACTAATTTATACTGTTATCTTAACTACAGCCTGAATATTCTGAGAGTTGACATCAGGTAAAAACTAAGCAAACTAGAAAAAATCATGGAAGTGGTTTGTCACATTCAAAGATTTTTTTTTAAGCTGCTTTCTTCTTCCTGTAGAGTTTTGGTGCTAAAGGTAGAACAAAATAAGTTCTGAGGAATACAATCTACCTTTCTCTTCTTCAGTGGACCATGCCTGAGCAATCTTTGGTCATTTTATTGATGAAAACACTATGTTACAAAAAAAAAAATCAGCAGTCCCTCAATTCAGCAGAGCACATCAACACCAACTCTGGCTTTTATTTATAGCCAGTATAGCTCCAGTGCTTTGTTCTGCAAATTCATAAAACCAGTAGCTCTGAGAATAGCTCATGTACTGGCAATTTACTGCTCCTGACATGTACCCACTAGGGCTCTGAGAGGGACATGGTGTGGGATGATTTCTGGGGTTTTGCTTTGTTGAATAGTGATAAAGGCATTGAATATGGTTCACTGTGCAGCATTTTGTTATGCATATAATTATTTGGTCAGAAGATAGGTAAGGGCTTGATTCTTCTTTGGTTTCTTCCTTGGATATTAGAAAAAACTTTTTCACTAGGATGGTGGTGAAGCACTGGAATGGGTTACCTTGGGAGGTGGTGGAATCTCCTTCCTTAGATGTCTTTAAGCCCAGACTTGACAAAGCCCTGGCTGGGATGATTTAGTTAGGGATTGGTCCTGCTTTGAGCAGGGGGTTGGACTTGATTTTAGATTTTTAGATGACCTCCTGAGGTCCCTTCCAGCCCTGATATTCTATGATTCTATGATTCACTCTGGATTTAGGTGTGTTTAACTCAAGTAGACTCCACTGGAGTTCACCAATGTAAAACTGGTGTAATGGAGTAGACAACCAGCACCTAAACTCTAACATGTCATGAAGGAAGCTCCAGGACAGTCTCTTCTAGCATCCCTCT
Source organism: Chelonoidis abingdonii (assembly GCF_003597395.2). Classification (NCBI taxonomy): domain Eukaryota; kingdom Metazoa; phylum Chordata; order Testudines; family Testudinidae; genus Chelonoidis; species Chelonoidis abingdonii. The sequence continues at coordinate 18,917,558 of NC_133774.1, forward strand.
CTTGTGAAAGGTTGATAATATTTAATAAGGCAGTTTAAAGTGCTAAAGCTTGCACTTGTTCTGAAACCAAACACATAATTTGCTTGATTCATTGGTGTGCTTTTCACAGCGCCATGAGGTGATTTGGTAAATTCTTACTAGTCTATACTTTCCAAGAAATTAACAGTTCTTGTTCTAAACCCCTAATGACATGAACATTGTGTCCATGTGAATCAGAATGGTGAGAATTCAAATACATCTTCACCAACATTGCTGTATTAAAAACTTTTTAACAAAGAATAAGGATTAAAATTACTAAAAGTGATAATTCTGCCAGGCTGAGGTACTTCACTGTTCTAAAATATTCTTCCAGGTTGTGGACATTAATTGTAATCAGCAACTGGGAATCCAGTGAGAGTTGGTAAAGGAGTTGATTATTATAATGGATTCTTTTCCAAAATTGTAATCCAGAAAAATAATCTGGACATGGAGGAATAATTGGTCACAGTCCTCTTTATAAAATCCCTTAGTATATTTGTAGACTGTTATCAGATTCCCCCCTTAATCTTTTTTTAACCTTTACTTATATGTCATGTTTTCTAAGCTCTCTTCTGGACTGTCTCCAGTTTGTCCTCATCTTTCTTAAAGTGTGGCACCCAAGATTGCACATCATATTTCAGATGAGACCTCAAATTCTGAGTAGAGTGGAAGAGTTAGCTCCTGTGTCTTACATAAGACAATCCTGTTAATACACACTAGAATATTAGCTTTTCTCACAACTGTATCACTCTGTTGACTCATGTTCAACTTGTGATCCACTATCACCCCCAGATCCTTTTCATTGGTAGTAGTATCTAGTCAGTTATTTCTCATTTTGTGGCTGTGCATTTGATTTTTCCTTCCTTAGTGAAGTATAGTGCAGTTGTCTTTACGTGAATTTCATCTTGTGATTTCAAACCAGTTCTCCAATTTGTCAAGATCGTTTTAAATTATAATTCTGTACTCCAGAGTGCTTGTGAACCCTCTCTACTTGATTCTATCCTCTCCACTCTATTATCCAAGTCATCAGTGAAAATATCGAATAGTATGGGACCTAGGAATGATCCTGGCAGGACCCCAGTAGATATGCCCTCCCAGTATGAGAGTTAACCATTGATAACTATCCTTTGCATACCATCATTCAACTAGTTTTGCACCTACCTGGGATTGTATTTTAACCCCACATCATCCCTGAATGAGTTAAGTGGCAAACAATGGCCCAATTAATCTTCTAGGCTGCATCTGGTGGAGAATCTGGCTTGACCGAAAATGACTAATGGATGATAAAGCCCAGGTGGGTGAGAAGCTAGCCAAGGTACAAAGCCAGAAAGCTTGTAGCAGAAAGGGGCTGTAGTGTTGAAGCCAGTAATCACAATGTGGGCTTAGAGGGGGAAATGAGAGAAGCCTTGGGATCCTGGCCCAGAGGGAAGGGTTTACCCTGAAGAGTGTAGAAAGCCTGTGAGCAATGAAGTAGGAAACAGCTGCGCAAAAGAGCAGCAAGACCAGAAGATAAAGATTGCACAGACCGTGACTGCTGATTGTAAGATTCCTCAGCTGGAATCTGGAGCAGTGGGTAGGTCCAGTTTCCCCTATTAGCCACTAGGAAGTGGCAAAGGATTATGGGAGATGCCAACCAGACATCTGGTCCAGAGGGACTTTGATATCCCGGAAGGAGGTGGGGGCTATATAAGAATATATCTTTGTGATCTTGCCAGAGAGTCTCAGAGAGAGAGAGAGAGAGAGATCATGCAGTGAGCAAATGACTTTTTGTAGGATTCCTTTTTGATTTTTAGGTCATTAATATCTCAGGCCTTTAATATCACCTCTTTGAGAAACTGCCAGCTCTTCTGAACTCCTCTTATCCCTTAGATTTTCTTGCGATAGGCCCTTACCTGCTAGTTCTGAGCTTGTTGAAGTCCATTGTCCTTATTCTACTGCTCTTACTTCCTCCTTTCCTTAGAATCAAGGTCACTTTCTCTCAAGTTGCTTTCAGCCTTTAGATTTCCAGCCAGTTCCTCCCTGCTAGTCAGAATCACGAGTACAATGGTTGTCCCACTGGTTATTTCTTCCACCTCTGGAACAAAAAGTTGTCCCAGGTACATTTTCTAAGACCCTATGGGACATTTTGTATTTTGCTGTATTACTTTTCCAACAGATGTCCGGGTGTAGTTAAAGTCTCCCATTACTACCAGGTTTTGGGTGTTGGATATTTCTGTTGTTTGTTCTGGAAAAGCTGCCTCCTCCTCCTGATTTGGTGGATGATAGTAACCCCTACTATGACATTGCCCCTGTTTTTTATTCTTTTATCTTCACCCAGAGACTTTCAACTGGTCTTTCTCTCACCTCTTTCTGAACCTCTGAACAAGTTTGTATAATCCAACATCTCCTCCTTTTTTCCCCTGGCTGTCCTTCATGAACACTCTATTCAGTATTCCAGTCGTGGGAGGTATCCCATCAAGTCTCTGTAATGCCAATTAAGTCACAATTTTCAATGGTATAGAGTATCCAGCACTCCCATTGAAGCCGTGGGTGCTCAACACTTGGAAAGCCCAGGCTGTTATTTTAGGAGCCTAACTTTGGCTTATTTTTGAAAAGCCTCACTCTAGTTTCCAACTCTGCTTCCTACTTCAAATATTTATATTGAGAGATCCCTCAAATTTGCTTATTTTAGTACTAATCCAAGAAAGCCCAGTTAGGCCTGCCAACTTTCTAATTGCTGAAAAACAGACCCTGTCCCCAGTCTGCCTCTTCCACAAGGCCCTGCCCCCTGCTCACCCCTCTTCCCCCTCTTACCCTTTCTTGTTGCTCGATCCTTTCCACCTCTCTTGCCCTCCCCAACTGGGCTCCCTCTGCTCCAGGGCTGGGATGGGAACTGCAGCCTGCTATCTGTCCACGGGATGCAGGCAGGAGGTGGCCTCTGGCTGAGCAGAGACTGGCACAGATTGATGACCTGATCCCTTCCACACCCCCTGCCAGCCCTCGGTAACCAGACTTTTGGTGTCTGACTGAACACTGCCAGGTCCCCTTTTTACCAGACTTTTGCATCAAAAACCAGGCACCTGGCAACCCTGAAAATCCAGCTGCTGTTAAAGTCAGTGGCAAAACTCTCATTGACTTCTGTGGAAGCAGAATTGTTCCTGTGTACATACTACATTGATTGGTGTCATATAAGGAACTGAGCCGGATAGACAGAAAGGGTTGTGTTCTAGCTGATAGCTAAAGAAGTCCTGTACAAGTTCGTTTGGCTTCTCAAATTGTTCCTCTTCAACCAGCATTAAAAATGAAAAAATGTCTCGTGAAATGTATTTTCAAATGTCTGACTTTGTTTCTTATAAGTGTAATTGGTTTGTAATTGGGGCATATTCCCTTTATTTTTTCAGCTGAAGAGGTTGTTTTTTTTTCCGGCAGCTATAAAAGATAATCAGTTCAAGGGAAAAAAAGTAAAATGTATTTTTATGGCAAAGATTATTTTTTTTTAAGAACTCTGCTTAATGTTATTGAACGTGCGCAAGCAGCAGGGGAAAAAATAATTAAACAGATGCCAGTGGGTGCACAATTTAAAGACCTGTGCTGAATGACTCTAGTCATTAATCCTAAAAATCAATATAATGTGTTGCATTGTCTAGTAACTTCTAGTCATTTACCTTTTCTAGATGAATTTGGTGTCTGGTGCCCAGGATAATTACAGGACCCTCCAGCACCTAAAATTTAAAGATGAAAATATAGAGATCAACACTAAGATAATTATTAAAGATCCTGTATTTTCATAGCTGGCTGCAGCCAGAGATATTTAAGGCAATATGTGATAGCTGGAGTACCTTTGTTTAAAGAGCCAATGTTTTATAGAATTCAAAAAGCTTAGAGCAAAAGAATAGATAAAGTTCAATCAGAATTTATGAATAAGATCAGCCTTGGGGTGCAAAATGTGGAGAAGTGAACTATGAGCAGGATTTAAAATGCTTAAGATAATAAAACTGTGGTGGGGGAGGAGACAGAAGGTGGGATTGCCAGTTGCTCTTTGATATGGATTAATGTATTCTGATTTACTCTAGGGAAAATGGCCGAGCACCCTCATTTTTCACCAAAATGCCAACTTTACATTTTAATTTTAGACAGTATCAGAGGATTGGTCCTTGCCTGTCTATCTTTACCTATGTCTGAGAAGTCTTTTATTTTCAATGTCTATAATATTGTAGCATAATATCAAGAATATTGTATAAAACACAGGATAGAGCAATCACAGAATAGCAGTAACAGAGGACTTATTCTTCCTATAGTCACTGTGGGTTTCAAGTTGTAACAACACTATATTGAAAATCATGGAGTTTTATGCCTGTTAAAAAGTCATGCATAGCTCAATGCTGAATTCTGTTTTACACACTCATGCCAGGAAACCCCACCAAAGTAATTGGATCAAATTCAAAAGACCTTGAGCAAGGACAAAGCTAAGTAAAATTCCTCTTGACATTAAAGTCTTGAATAAGAACTTCATAAAAGCTGAAGAACCTCAAAATTAAGCTCACTTGAACTATTCACATAGTATAGAATTCACCTTCAAGCAGGGGGTCTACAAAAGGCCTGTGCACAACTTAAGTCCAACTTAAGCACTACTTTGAGGTCTAAAAGTCTTGAAAATGCATTGTGTTGGCATTCTGGGCAAGGTGAATTTGACCCATGGGCAGCTGGGAAAAGCTATTGTTCTGAAACGTGTGCTGTAGATCAGAAGTTATGGTCTTGATGTAGGAAACACTTAGTGAAATTCTATGGCCAGTGTTGTGTAGGAAGTCAGATTACAGGTTTATAATCATCCCTACTGGCCTTAAAATCCATGATTGCTTGGAAATACTAACTATTGTCTTCTGAAAGTACTGTCTAATTCCATGTCTGACACTGACTCCATCTGTGTCTTTGTCAAGTCACTAAAACTTCCTGCCTTAGTTTTTTCTTCTGCAAGAGGAGGATGTTCTCATATACCAATCCCAAGGGTGTTGTGCGTTTGTTTAGTTAATATTTGTAAAACCGTGCTAATAAGTGGGCATTCAGGTGAATTTAAATATACAACCACGCACCTTCTTTTGAGGATTGTCCATTGAAACACTTTCATAAATTTCAGAAATGATATGCAGATCCCAGCACACACACCTAAGTTCCACTTGTCCTACAGTCCGACCCTTTTATCCCCTATGCCCCTCCCAAAAAGTTTAAGACCAATCCTGTGCACAATGGTATATTAAGAGTAGACAGGAGTTAGTTATCATTTGTGAGGGGAAAGGACTGGAGTAGAAATAAACAAACAGGTTCATATGCTAACCCAAGAGTATCTGTAAGCATAGGGGCTGACTCCTTGGGTGCTTCAAGGCTGGAGCACTCATGGAAAAAAATTAGTGGGTGCTTAGCACCCACCGGCAGCCATCTCCCCCCATCACTTCCCCCAGCACCTCCCGCCTGCCAGCAGCCTATCAGTCAACATCTTCCTCTCCCTCCTTCCCACCACCTCTTGTCTGCCACGATCAGCTCGCTGGTCTGCGGTGTGCAAGAGGCGCTGGGTGGAGGAGGAGTGGGGATGGAGCATGCTCGGGGGAGGGGGAAGAACTGGATGGGGGTTGAGCACTTCCAGGACCCAGAGGAAGCCAGCGCCTGTGTCAAGGTATGATTCCTCACTCTGAACCTTAGCGTCCAAAAGATGGGTTACCTGCATGAACCCCCCTAAGCTTAATTATTAGCTTAGAAATGATAGAGCTGCCACCACCCAAAAATATAGTGTTTTAGGGCAGCTTCTGGTCCCCAAACCTTTCCCTGGGGACCCCAAGACCCAAACCCCTTGGCTCTCAAAACAAAGGCACTGTAACAACTTTAACATGGAGTCACAGAGAGTTTGCATAGTGTGAATGTGTTCTCCGATCTCCCATTGAGGTAAGCCCAACTTTTTGATAGATGGTCCTTTACACTGTGAATCACAGCCATATTCAAGTTACTTCCAGTCCCAAAAGACCAGTCATTTTCCCCAGGTCAATTGCACCTTAGATCTCACACCCAAAAAAATTCTTATAGCCACCTTATAATAAACTATATACAGATGTATTAATAGGACATGGAAGTGAGTTATTTCCAAGGCTAAAGCAGGTAAACTTGTGTTCAAAAATGAGTTTGAATCTTAAGTTTCAGAAGGTAATAGAAGCTTCTGTAAGTAAGCTCTATATGTCCTTATGCCCAGAAATCTTGCCCCCCAGAGTCCAAACAGCAATAAGACACAGTTCCTCCTTGTTAGAGTTTTTTATTTTCTTCCTCATTCTGCTTCTGAACTGCAAATTCATCTGATGGGAGGAATTCACTTGCAAGACATATCTTCATGAGGATAAACAACGAAGTCTTTTGTCCTCTTTAATGTTCCACTCTAGTCTGTCTGTCTGTTAATGGGCCTTCCTTCTGTTGGAGATCCGCACTTCATGCTAGTTAATGTCTCTTTCCTGTCTAGTGATTTACATGGTGACAGAGGGTCACAATGCAAACACTCAGATATTATTTTATAATGTGGGGTACAGATGTTACAAGTGAGATGAATGCAGGCAGCAACTTAAAAGCATTCTGTAAAGTGTAAACACTAAACTCATTCTTATAATTCTAATATCTATTTTAACAATACTCACACACAAGTGTGATTGATTTCAGCGTTCCATTAAGACCTGGGGACATTGGCATGAGCTAGCATCTGGTCAGCCAGCGTCACAGAATGCATTATTTAAAAAAATCAAACTTCTCATTGCTGAAGTATGAATATTTAATAAACAAAATTAGAAGGGGTGGTGTCCATTGTTTTTGTTTATTTTTGTTTTGTCTTTTGCTCCGATGGACAACTTACATCTTCCATATGCCAGGGAGAAGCAGGAAATTAGCTCCCTTAGAGCAATTGCTAGAAGTTCCTCACATCTGTGCTGCATAATTAAGGAAAAGAACATTACTATTGTTTAAAATGGAAATCTCTTTGAAATATTTAGAGATTTGGTGTTAATCTGAATCTTAATAGCCTAATTATTTTGGAATTGTTGTGCCCTTTGCTTTATAAACTGTTAATCATAGGGCTCTCATGCAGATATCATTTAAGTAATCAGCACTGCTGTAATCAGTAATTAAATGATAGCCAACTACAGGTGGTGCTAATTGTTACTCAGTCAAACGCATAATTATTGCATCTGTAATTGAAAACTCAGTTGAAGTATTGATACTTGCCTGGGACCTTGGAGCAGTGAAATGCCTCTTGGTATTCTGAAAGTTGACTTGAGCATTTTGGAGGTGTGGAACATTATAGAGTTTTAGGAGAATAAAATTGGCTCTGAAAATCAGCATCAATGGCCCTGCCCACTCCAGTTCATATGAATAAAATTGGTACTGTAGATCAGAATTGGCTTGACTGGCTGTTGAATGGGTGTTTGAAGTTTAATAGGTTTATTTGCATGAGAACAAGCTGCTTTCTGCAAATGGTTTTGCTGTCCCTGTACGTCTGGAGCTGGCAAATGCCAGGGCCATTACATATGCAATGTGACAGTCAATAAACAATGATAGAATTCCTATTTTGCCAGGAGACTGCAGTCAGTATCAATGTCAATTTGCTGATTGGCCTTTATGGGGGGTTAATTAGTCTGCATGTTTATAGCCATTTGGAAGCTGGAATACTGACAAAAGGGGGGAAAAGCAAATATCACTGGAATAAATGGACCTGAGTCAAAAGGGAAGGTGTTCATACTGAAAAGTAATATTTTACCACTGTTGTGATTTAGTATTAGAACTGGGTAGGAAATGGTTTTCCTCTTTGGAAAATTTTGAGTTTTCAAAAAATGTTCCTATTCCAAATTGGAACAAACAGTCAAAATCTTGAAAATTTTTTGCAAATTGGAAATCGGTTTGGGTCAATTGAAACATTTTGCTTCAACAGTTTTGAAATGTTTCACTTCAGTTTTGACCTTTGTTGTTATTTATTTATTTATTTAACTAAATAATGTTGAAAAATTCCCAACCAGCTAGATAGTATTTCTAATGCTATATTTTTTACCTCCTAGGGTGACTTCACTGAGTTGTACATATTTATTACCCATGTCATATTTAAATGCAATAGTAAAGTAGACTAGTTTATAAAGAATGAGAACAATATTTATTGTTCTTTTATTTAGTTAGCTGAATGACCAATATATCACGGCATATGCAGTAACTGCAATTGTACCACAGAAGCATAGAAAATAGGGGGTGGATATTAGAAATGATTTTTTCCATACTTAATTTCATCCCATTACTCTTAGTTAAACTATCTTGTGCCACCCTAAATAATTCTTCTCTTTACTTGTTGTTTAAACTCTTTAGACACATGGTTTTAAGGTTGTGGTTTTGAGATGGTATTGAATATCTGACAGTATAATTTTAATAGGAGAGCCCTCTGGGGAAATATTTGCAGAAGAGAAATATCCTAAACACACTGGAAGGGTCTGAATGCTGTAAAAACCCTAGTATATTTTTTTTTTGTTATGATGAACAGTGGGGCAAAAGTGGTTTAATAAAAACAACATGATTGGGGACTTCAAAACCGCTGGAACCCAAGTTCACTGACATCAGGCCTGTTTTGTAAATCAATTTACAGCTTCCATGTAGTTGTACAATAGAGACTTCCCTAACGGTGCAGAGTAAGTCAGGTGTGGAGTGGCAATGGTGCTGAAGAGGATTGAGGATTGAGATAGATCTGATTCCAGCAAGTATATTTGAGGAAATGCAGCTTTAACATTAAACATAAAACCTCCACTGCCTCTTGTGCATACACATACTAATGGGACAAGAGAATGTGTTAAGGTAGGTAGGGCATTTGCAATAATGTATCATGGAGTAACGTACCCCTGTAACTGTGCCCCCTCCCCTTGTAGTGTCTTGCACTGTATGTACAGTGTTGTTCCTGGGACCTAAGTCATCTAGCTAGTGATTGAACTTCTGATTGAATTGCTGAATGTTCAGAGGTTCAGTTCTGATCTGCCCTCTAAGGAGGAAGGCTTAGCTGACCTGCCTCTCAAAAATTGTCATAAATATTGGGTTTGTAAGCTTGAGCAAACAGGCTCTCCTGTGAGAAGGAATGTATTTTATATTCCAGGCTTACCATGAGAACAGTCTTTTTACAAGATAGCTTAACACTTCCAGTCCCAGCCAAAGTCAAGACATGCAATGATTTCAGGGGTGAGAAGAAAACACAAGTTATCTGAATTTAGGAACTTTAAAAAAATGTTCTGTTTGGGTTTAGATTAAAGTGAAGTTTTGGGTCTGGTTTTGTTTTGTTTTTTAACCCGTACTGCTAGACCTCTTCTACAAAAGAGGGAGTGAATGTCGTGGGATGCAGGATGCAAGACAAGACAGACATTATGGGTTAAATATTTTTATTATGGAGATCAAACATCATGAATTAAATTGTTTTTTCCTGATGTCTCAGCAGCACAGATGGAACTCAGGTCCTTTATATCCATTGTATCGCTTTCCATATATAAGCAGAATTGCTAGAACTGGTTGAAAAATGATTCAGTGTTTACAAAAATGTCATCCCTATTTTCCATCAGCTTCTGAAGTTTTCTGACCAGCTTTAATGGAAAGCAACTGGATAAGGAGTGAATTCTGCCCTCCCTCACCTCTTATGCTTTCAGTGGGTCTCATAAGCAGGAAAACTATCATGGTTCTGCTGTGTGTGTGTGTGTGTGAGAGAGAGAGAGAGAGATGGGTTTGGGGAGTCAGTGAAGGAAATGAACCCCCAATGTGCTGTGCAGAAGGTAGTTCTACAGGGGGATTTCTGTGCACAGACACAAGTAGGGGAGTGACCAGGGAAAGAGAAATGAGAGTTATTTCAATCTGAAGACGACAGTACTGGCCATGGGGTAACTCTTTAGCTGCTTTGCAGCCTCAGGAGAAAAACTTCACAACGAACCTCAGGACCTAGCCTGGTTGATCAGGCCAATAATTCAGGATTTGGCCCTAACTGAGAGTTCTGTAGTTTAGTTACTGTTTTATATGCATATATATAGATAAGGACTGAAATGCAGGTGGACAAGTAAATGACTTTCAGTCAGAATAACAGGGGTGTGCAAGTCTGAGGGTCTTGTAATGCTTTGGCTTCATTTGTTTTCTCACAGAACTGAGGCACATGTGACCTCTTTCAAAGTGAGACACACTTATTTCTTACTAAGCATCATACAGCAATTCCAGAGACTACCATAGTTTGGTTTCTAAATAGAGAGTTTGGATATTGCATATAATCTTAATCTGTGTTCCATGAAAGCCAATTACACATACATAAAACCTAATGGGCATTTCTTAGAAATTGATCTTATCCCATAAGTGAGAGAATTCACATGTAGCAAAGTGTCAGTACATTAAGCTGCCTTCATTTCACCTCAGGATGGTTAACTTTCTGGTAAAATCAATTACTTTACAGTTATACCAACGTTAACACATTTTACTGCTCAAATAATACATTGATTTTCATGTTCTCAGGCAAAAGGAAACATTTACTTGAGAAAGCTGAAGCAATATCTTGCCTTAAAATACACCTGAAGACTATACTTGTTTCTCATATATAATCTTTACGTTTCTTCTCAAGTCCCATGTTTTTCAAAAGATACTAGATTCAGGAAATGGTCTGTTTTCTCCTCTGACTGGCTCAACAACTATAGGGTTATTCAAGAGACTTGGACTTAATTGTAATTAAAAAGGTAGATTGGTACAGTCTGTCAACCCTTTCTGATAATACAAAAACAAGGGGACATTCTATTAAATGGAATGGTGGAAAATTCAAAATACTAGGAAACACTTTTTCACACAATGCACAGTTGTCCCGTGGAAGTCATTGGCACAGCATATCATGGAAGCCAAGAACTCAGCAGAATTAAAAAAGCAATTGGACATTTATATGGGTAATAAATCTATCACGAGTTCTGAAATTAATTTTTTAAAAAAAAGAGTTTGGGAGAAATTGGAACCCTCATGCTTGACAGCATAAGGCAGCATCTGAATATTGGGAGTTGGTTAGGACATTTTTCCTAAAGACAGACTTTCCCTGAAGCCTAATGAAAAATATCTTGTACCTTTCTCTAGAGCAGCTGGCACTGGCCACTCTTGGAGAGAGGATACTGGACTAGCTGGGCTACTATTACTAGTCTGATCCTATGAGACAATTCCTTTGTTCCTTTTTAAGTACTGAAGATGGGTCAAACTAATCTTAAAATCTTCCATCAAATTTGTTTAGGATGTTGTAGTTATTTGCAGGGCTGGTTCTATGTATTTTGCCGCCCAAAGCACGGCAGTCAGGCAGCTTTTGGTGGCATGCCTGTGGGAGGTCCACCGGTCCGGTGCCTTCAGGGTACCCACCACCGAATTGCCACCAAAACCGCAGGACCAGTGGACCTCCCGCAGGAGCGCCGTCAAAAGCTGCCTGCCTGCCACCCTCACAGCAACCAACAGGCTGCCCCCCCATGGCTTGCTGCCCCAGGCACGTGCTTGGTGCACTGGTGCCTGGAGCCGCCCCTGGTTATTTGTAACTGGTGTCTGCTGTGAATGGTATTCTGCATTTAGATGTCATTCCCTAGAAGTACTGGACCACTGATACTGTGCAGTGTAGACAGGATGCAATTACTCTGCTGGAATATGGTAGAATATGCTTTAATATGCTGGTTTTGAAGGAACTAGCATCGCTAAGCTAGAAATTCAGAATGACTGATGCTTCAAAGTCTATTCCAGAAATTTCTACTTTCCATAATGATGGTTTACTTTCTTATTTAATATAAATTCTCACTAAATTGAGTTTATTTTGAGGGAGAGTGGAGTTTTGTTTAAATTGAATATGTGCCAAAGTGCAATACATAACATTCCTATTAATTTTCAATGCACAGTAAGTATGTGCAGTACACAATTTGAAAGAATAAAATTTGAACAGAAATTATTATTAATATTTAATGCATACAATACACAACACCTTACAGACTTTAAATAATCTTCACAGCGTTGCCGTTGGTATTGGTAAAAGGCAGATATGGTTAGTCTGAGGCAGAAATAATACTTAAAATAGAGCCTTTTATGCAACAATCTCAGGTCATTTTACAAAAATTAGTAAATGTTATCCCCAGGGAAAAAAAGAAAAGTTAAGTGCTTGCCTAGGAGTCAGGTTCAAAGATATAGCCTAGGTCTCCTAATGCCCAAGTTTCCTGCCCTGTTCAATGACTAGGTTAAGTGATTGTCCAAGGTCATGTAGGAAGTCAGAGTTAGATTTGGGATTAGAACTGAGTTGTTTCTGGCTTCTAGAGTGTTCAGAGAGCTATAGTCCGTCTCTAAGTCATCAGATGTGGCCACAGTAGATGATTTGAATTTATCCTCTTCTTTTTATTTTTTTTTCAACTTTATACAAACTGTATGTGTCTGTGTATTGTGCAGAACAGTTACACAAGTTCATTCTAGAGTCCTCTTGTTTTAATTCTATTTCCCCTTCCTGCATTTTTGACAGTTTTCAAGGCCAGGTTTTCTAACAAGGGCATGTGCAAATCAGGTACATATTTGAACTCAAAAATGTCCAAATAGGTGCATAACTGACCTTTCCTGGGTGCAGTTACCTGATTTGTGGATCTACATGGTATAATTGTAAATGAGCATGCAAAAATGTAGTTGACCTTTTCTTTGAAAATTGTGTCCTCGTTATCTATTAGCATTGCAAAAATAAATAAATAAATAAATAAAAGAAAGAAGAAGAAAAGCAGCAGCTGCAGCATACGCACACCATGTATACATTGTTTATAAAACAGGGCAATGAATGTTGGATGAAAGTTCAGGCCAATACCTATTTTTTCTGAACAGATTTACCTATTTCTGGACCTCAGTCAAACTAATTGTTAGAAGAAAAAGAGCAGATTGACCCTAAGGTGGATTTGAGTATGGGCTTCTTTATTGCAATACTTGTTCCCCTCGACCCAATTGTATGATATGACATGCTGTGTGATATGCGTAATTCTGTGCACAATAGATAGGGTGGGTTTACTAACAGAATGGGTGTTTTTTATTACTCAGGAAGTGTTTTTGAGGTGCTGTACTGGATGTAGGTGTACACATACTAACTTAGACAAAAAGAGTGTGCGGTAACTAATCCAGTGTTTACTCAACAATTGGGTTGAGGGGATCAAATATCGCAATAAAGAAGCCAATACTCAAATCCACCTCTGAGTCCTCCTGCTCTTTTTCTTCTAACACTAATGTGTATCATGCAATGCAGTTTGCAATCACTAAAATAATAGGCCCTTTGAAAACATTTGAAGATGTGTCTAAACGTTATGGTGGAGAGTTGCAAGCTGTGCCACATGTTATGAGTGGGATAGTGCCATGTCCATTGCTGTTCCACAATAAGCATAAGGTCTGACGGTCAAAAGTGCAGCTCTGAATGAAGCCAATATCTTTGGCTGCTGAGACCCATACAGTGCTGCTGGTGATGACCTTACAGAAGTGCAGGCTGGTGGACAGAGTCTGATTATAGCGGAATTATTGCAATAATACATAGGTGGTGAAAAATCCTTTCAATGCATTATTAAAATTTCATTGCAGCCATGCCTAGAAGGCTCATAAAACAAGCACAATAGCCGAATCTTTTTATGGTTTTCTTAGGAATCCTGGCACAATAGAAGTGAAATATTTTCCTTCAGTAAATTGTCCCTTCTATAAAACATAAAGGATTAAAGTACGAGTAATTACTATTCTCTCTCAAACTGAGTAAAGGACAAGAGGCACTTCAGAGCCTTAGCCATTGATTTTTGAGAAGCAAGGGTCACATGTTAAGTACTATTGATAAAAAGCATTGCTGCAGTGTCCATGGAGACTGAGTTGAGGTGAAAGTGAACTGTTGCCATAATGGTGACAGCTTTGGGTAGAGCTGTAAGGGACTGGGACTTGTCTAGCTATAAAGTAGTTTTATGCATTACACCTTGAATGTGAGATCAAACCCATTGCTCCTTTGGGGCCAATCATTCAAGGGTCTACCATCACTATTAACTTCAAAGGGAGATAAAGATGTACAGGGTCATACAAAGGGGCACAGTACCATGCAGTTTTTAGGACCCACAGAGTGCTCAGATTTTTATGAGCTAAAATCCCCCATTTAAGCAAATGTTAACAGAATTGCTGTTAACCTCCCAAAAGAATTCCGAAGCCTTTTTTTTTTATGTTCTCCATTATGTCCATGTTTATAGCATCTCTTTTCTGAGCAGTTGCATTTTCCCGTAAACATATTACATGAATGCAATTTTTATAGCCACAACTGCTAACTCCATTTTTTAAAAAACAATCATTCCTTGAATTGAAAAATGCAGCTTGTTCTACCATATTGCTACATTACATCATTTAGCACTGAAAACCCCACCTATTGATTTTGAAATGTCTAATTGATTTGGACCAATAAATCACTATGCAGTAGATGTGCAAAATTGATTTTTATATTGCAGTAATTAATTTGATATGTGCCATAACTTTTATTTGTGCATGGACTAAGCAATTCAATGATGATAATTAATTGTATATGGTCAAACCTATCCACTGCCCTGTAGCTTACTCTTCCCTTTGTCCAAAAGCTGGTTACATAGGTTCTGTTAAAGACTGGGTATGTTACTTTTATAGGGCTCTGATCCTGTGAGGTTTTGAACATCCTAACAGTCCAGTGATGTCAGTGAGAGTTAGGCACTCAGTACTCACGTGACCAGAATCTTACAGAGTTAATTCCCAGACGGTGGCCCTGGGGAAGAGATATTGATGAACAGCAAAAGTTCCCTGATAAATGGTAGCTCAGATTTCACTTTTCAGATAACAATCATACCTTTCAGGATTTTATTGTATCTGCTGATAACACGATATAAAGTGGATTATCATAAAGAATCCCAAAAGCAACTACCTCAGATTTCAAAAGTGACCAGTGATTTAGGGGCACTTCAGTATTGGGAATGCCCAGTTTGAGACACCTGTTTTTCAGAGGGTGTGTGGTCAGTACTTATGAAAATCAGGCTCCCTTTTAAGGTGCTCCAAAAATGAGACAATTAAAGTCATTTTTTGGAAAAGGCAAGCCAAAGTATTTACACAAATTTTGATCAAGCTTATTGCTGTTGACTTCATTGAACAATTCTGCTAAAATGCTCTGCGTTAGAATCAGCAATAAGGTTAAAGGCAAGGGGACTGATTTTTGATGGGGACTAGTTAAGTCAGAAATTAATCCATTGAAGTCACTGGAAGTAGAGAACTCTTGATGAGAACCTGTCTCTAAATATTTGTACAGCAAGCGTGGGTGGTTTTGTAACTTCGAGGTTCACTAGAAAGTGGAGATGAGCTACAGTATATGTTCACATATAAAGGTGATGGCTGTAATATCACAGAAGTGCATAAAGGAACTGAGACATCCCTTTGGCCTGTTGAAATGAAATGTTCCTGAAACTGAGAGAGTTTTCCAGCAAGGGACCATGCTATTTATTTCCCAAGCTCCAACCTTCTACATAGTTAATTTTGCCAATTGATAGGTAGTTTTAGTGATGTGATATTGTTTTAATCTTTTCAAACCTATTTGGTGCCTGGTTTAAATTACATTTGTTTGTTCTAAAGTTTGATTAATTTTAATTATTGCTACTATGTTGTTATAAAAAAACAGCCTTAACACCTATCCCTTCTCCCTCCCCACCCCCCCAACACACTTTTGTTTACTTGTGATTCCATTTATTGTGACTGCGTTTCTCGTCTTCTTTTGCAAAAAATTCAACAGTATCATCTCCTGTTTTTACAGAGCATCAAAGTTAGTTGGCTACCTCCACCATCAGGCACACAAAATGGATTTATTACCGGCTATAAAATCCGACACAGAAAGACTACCCGCAGGGGTGAGATAGAAACACTGGAGCCAAACAACCTCTGGTACTTGTTCACAGGTTAGTGTTCATGGTGTAGCCTTGCAAGGTTTTGATGAATTAAATGCTTTGGGAATAAAATATATTTTCACTTCAAGGAAACATTGATTTCTTTTCTGGCAAGTGACATTTATTGGGCTGTACAGAAACAACCTTTATATATTTTTTACTTTTTCTCCTTAATGCTTTTTTTCATACATTTTGTCCCCTGGATTTCATCATTTTAATGAAAGCAAATTCCCTCTGTTCATCTTAAACCTACCTTGGTTTCTCAGACCACTGAGTCAACCACACATCCTTTCTCTTAGTACAATGGCATCTACCACATGGATTTTTTCTCCATCCATCTTCTTGTATTTTAGCGGGGACAGAATCTCTCTTCCCAGTGGGAAAGGTCCAACACTACTACACTATTTTAAAAATATAATTGCCATGATAAGTGTAATCAGCCAAATCAGTACTTTAAAGGTAACATTAAATTAAACAAAGAATAACTTCATTTCTGGAGCAGGATGTTGTCACAGAGCAGATGTACCTGTATTTCTCCTCAGTGGCCCAGCCAAGGCACTCACTATCAGGCTTCTAGCTCTCCAGCCATTGCCTTTCTTCAGTGGAGACCTGCAGCTCATGGCCTTCTGACTGGGGTATTTTTAGGCTACATAGTTCCCTGCCTTGACTGTGTTATTCCCAGCATAGACAGGTTCTCCAAGCATACCTGCTTGCTTTCTCTTCAGAGATAGTTAACAGGTGTAATTGCTACAGTTATACATCACCACACTGTTTTGTTTTTGTTTTTGTTCTGTACTAAACTATTTTTTTCTTAAAGTAAAAACGCTACAGTGAAAACATACTAAAACAATAAAGAACCTACACACATGCTAATAAGCTTAGCAGAGTTCACCCCAACCCTAACATAGATTCTGGCAGAAGCAGTCCTTCAAATCCCCATCCAAAGGGATTCCTTCTGCTTACAAGTTCCTCACTTCTTCAGCTCAGAACAAGCACACAGTCTTATGGACCTCAGGAGGTTCAGTGTTTCCAACCGTCCCCTAAGGATTGGGGCCCTCCATGGACCAGGATCTGTCTATTTTGTGGATCAGAAAGAAAGCCCTGAGTCTGTTTAAAACCAGGCTATTTATCCAAAAATCCTGAAGAATCCAGGTTGAACTAGTATATGCACAAATCTCCTGGGAGGTGCCTTCAAAGGGTTGATAATGGAGGAAATATATTAGCGTCCCCCTCCCTGTCCAAGAAGATACATCAGTTCCACAATAATGCATACACCATTTCATTTTTAATACCAATAGGCCCCCAAAAGTATTAATCCTAATGGTCCCTTCTAGTCTTAAAGTCTGAGTCTGTGGGTAATGTTTAACTTATTTTCAGTAAAGTTTATCTTAATTCCATAATGTTTGTCCAGGATATGATCAGCCTATGACAGGTATATCTTCATATTGCACCAGCAATATGTGTTTATTGTGAAGGAAGTTAAGTTTCATAGGTGAAACCCAGGCTCTTCCCCTGAAATATCTCCACTCCATTTATTTTAAAATCAAATAGTATTGTTTGAGAGTTGAAAATATTTCTGTCTCATGAAAGTACATATCTAAGGGACAAAAAATTTATTTATTTTGAAAAAACACCAACTTTGTTTAGAGTCACAGAAAATCAAAAGCAGAAGATAATTCTTACATAATTAATATCTAATGATACAACCATGAGTAGTTCTTACTCATATAAAGAGTCTCCAAGATAATGGGACTACTTGAGTAAAGGTTGTAGGACTAGTGATTATTGGATTCAGAGCAGGGTAGTTTTGGGGAGATAAAAATTTCAGGTTTGTTGCAAAAGAATGAAACATTTATATGATAGGTGATTTCAAAATAAAAAGTGGTGACTGCTCAGAGACTTGGAGTGTTAAAAGTGTTCTGGGTGGTGATAGATTAGTTGGAATAATGCAGGTGATATGGTCAAAGGTACATAATGAAAGGAGTTTATCACATGACACCATAATTTGTTCCATTGATATCATCACAGTCTATGATATATCCCTCTGTAAAATATACACATGCATGCATACTGTACTGTAATAATAAATAAATATAATAGAGCGACCTTGATTTTGGAAAATTCAACATTGCTTAGGAAGAAAGACTGTCCTTGAAGTTTTGACTCTAACTGTAAAGTGAGAGTCAAATGTTGGCATGCACCTGGGATAGAAGACTGGGCACTGGTTGTCTCTGTGGGGGCGCTCAATGTGTGGAAGATTTTCTGCATTTCAAAATATTAAGTTAGGTATTTGTTTTGGAAAAGTAGTGGAAATACATTTAAATTTGCAGGTTTAAAAACAAAACTTCCTTCAGATCTCATCATTGTAGGCTCTAATATAATAAAATATTAAAATATAAAATAATAAAATGGTTGCTAGAGAAGCTGAACTGTACAGTTGTTTTAAATAGATGACTTAAATATTCAATTGTAAATACTTGTTACAAACCTCTATTTGTTAGGCAGGTGTTTTTTTGCAGGATAATATAGAAACCTCTAATAGTAAAGTAACTTAAAGATTTTAAAAGGCTCCTATCTGTTTTATTGTAAGTTCCAATGTCTGATCAATTTTGATCATTCTTCCCCTGAGAATGTTTGCAATTGAACATAACAGTTTTTCTTGTGCTTCATGGTCAGGATGGACTAAATAAAACGATAAAATACTTGCAGGAGGTTTGGTGGCCAGATTGTTTCACCATAGCTACACAGGGTCCAGAATTGAGTCTATGAGCTAAACTGAATTGGTACTAAGTAGCAACAGTAATAGAAATTTATAGTGACCAGTGGTTCTGTTGTAAATAAATATGTCTGTAGGAACATACACACTATTGCTATTTGTGTAAATGAATATATTAGTGCAGACCTGTTTACCTACACAACTAAATGTGGCAAGGAAGTTGGAATTTTACTGGAGAGTATTAATTTTGCTTTAGTTCTGTTGCAAACTTTGGAATCTTGATAAAACTATTTTCCCCCTTCTGTTTGCTTTATATTATGCTTTTAACAGGACTTGACAAAGGAAGTCAGTACAGTTTCCAGGTAGCTGCCATGACAGTCAATGGAACAGGACCCTCCTCAGATTGGTATACAGCAGAAACTCCAGAGAATGATCTTGATGGTAATTACATTTCTTTTCAGACATTATCACCACATTCCTTCTAGGTTTTTATCTGTCGGGTGTCATTCTAATTGTTACCTAGAGCTTTACCCAGATGCTATGAAGGTCTTGGGTTAGATTCTAATGATTATAGTCGCAGGAGCTGTTTTCTGAGTGTTTTTGAGCAGAAGAACTCAGTGATTACCCATTATTAAGATTGTCTGCTGCTTTCTAAACAAGTGAAGTGGAAGGGACAAGTCAAGACAACTTAATTTTATTCTCTCATTTACACTGGCACTCTAAGAATTCTCATTTTCAGTCTTACTTTTTTTTTTTTGCCGTTTTTGCTGCACTTGCAAAAATATACAATAAACTTGGATAATAACTAACCAAATAATGCATACATAGATTTCACTACTAATATTTCTTAAGCTATGTCTCTGGTCTGGTCACCAATAAAGAGTCAAAAGTCTTTTTTGTAATTATCAGGTATTAGAATTTCATGCCTGTGTGTCAGGACTATTTGAAAGAAAATTAGTATGAAGTGAATCAATAACACCATGAAAGATAAACATAATCAATCAGAGAAACACTTAAAATAATAATGATGCCTCTAACTCAATAAAATGAGCCTACAAATGTCTTGAGGATTATTGTCTTTGACATATCTATTTTCAGATGGTTGGCAATGAAGCCACATAATAAGTGAAAGATGATAGGATACAGGAACCTGAAAAATATTGAATGTAAAAATGAGTATAGATGTTGATGTAAAAGAAAATGTGATTGAAAGCAAAGGGACAGATACACTGACTGAGACATTTGAAGAACTAAAAGAAGAAAGGAAAAGTAATGGAAAGAGCTGCCTACTTTCAAAAGTAAAGAAAGTGCAAGTAAAATGGAACCAAAAAGATGCAGATAGAAATTGAGGGAAAAAACTAAGGAGAATTGTCAAGAATTGTCCCGCCGCCGAATTACTGCTGAATCCGCGGGACCGGCGGACCTCCTGCAGACAAGCTGCCGAAGGCTGCCTGACTGCTGCCCTCGCAGGGACCTGCAGGGCACTCCCCACGGCTTGCTGCCCCAGGCACATGGTACCTGGAGCCACTGCTGCACCTAAAATGTTATATTCAATGCAACTGGGTTCCAATAAACATTTTAAAGAGTTGATGACACTTTTGGAAGTGATGTGACCATGCTGACTGGTCACAATATGGTATGATATGTGGTGATGTATGCTATCGTTCTACTAACTACTATTTTGAGTGGATAGCACTTTCAGAAATGACACATTACTCAAGATGAGAGCAGCTGGCCACTCATTTGGAGGTAGATCTTAGTAAGTAAAACTAAATATATTCTAAACATATCTCAATATTTAATACAGTATCGTGTTTTTTTTAAAATAAGCAAATACATCCCTTGGCTTTATTTATTTATGCTGCAAAATGAAATACGATGCATTTCCTGGAACAGGTTTGTTTTTATTTGCATTTAATCCACAGCAAAATATTATATTTGTTTTCATCCAACAATATATATGTATATGCATGCAAAGATACTAGCAGCGTAATCATAAGGGACATGTAATGAAAATGAAAACACACTGATAATGAAATTAAACCAAAGACTTTTTTCATACATTGTGTCTACACATATTTGCATTTATAGTACCAATGAAAAATCTGTAGTGAAGCTGCCGCAATCTGACACTTTGCATGCACTGTGTTGCATAATATATATACCACTGAGGTACTTTGATAAACTCTAGAGAGGGATCGACTTATTACTGTAGTTATGCAAAGTCCTGCAACTGTCAGCTAAATAGTTGAAATGCTGTTGCACAGATTGTTAACTGCAATTCCCTTTCTGCTCTTATGGTTTATGCAGTTTCTCTTGCCTTCACTGTATGTCCTCTTGGCATAAGCAACACAAAGATGAACAGTTTCTAGGAGAACTACAGTAACTCCCTATGGATATTCCTTTTAATTAGTGTGTTTTGTTAAAGTGATTAGAAAGCCAAACATCACGGCTTATTGAAGGTTCCCTGGAAAGCTTGTGTGCCCTTACTGACAGCTGGGAAGCTTTTAAATATTTATTTTTGAGCCTCAAATTTTGTGCTTTAAAAAATGGAAATTTAGTTCTCCCCATAGGATCTGATTTAAATAGCTTGAGCAAGGATGCAAGAGACTCAAGTTTGCAAAGGTGTCCTCCAGGAAAACGGGTTTAGGATTTTCAGTTTCTGCTTACTGCCTTGAACAGATGGAAGCTATTATACATATTAGTGATATAGTTTAACTTCAACCCTAAATTAGTGTTTAAGAGCATGACAAACTAAATCTGTATTACAGAGTAGTTTCTTCTGAAAATGAGAATACAGGAAGAAAATGAAAATAATATCAGATAGCCTTAGTTTAATCTGTAAAATATACAACTATGAACTCCAGAGAACCCTCTACAGCAATTGCTAAAGTGACCCAAATATAAATAACTTCCTTAGTGTTGTCAGTTAGGCTGAGGAATTAAGGACCATTAAACATATGACATTCCCTGAATGAAAGACGTGTGCTTGGACCATTACATAAAAGAGTCATTGATTAAGGATGAAATAAAGGAGACAGCATGGTATAGGGTTTCATTTCTTACAGAATCTAGCTTGACTACATGGTACCGTGTAGACAAGCCCTAAGGTTCTCAAAATGTGCATAGTGCAGAAGGTAAAGAATGCAGAATCAAAGTAACATGGAGTGTTTCCTAACCTCAGACATAAGAAAAAGTAAGAGTTTCTCACTAGTTCTATGGGCCAGATTCATCCTTCAGATACTCGTGTGCAATTCTGGTTGACTTCAGCAGCTGGTGTTCACATAGAATTTTTCCTCCTATGTACGAGGACAGGAGACATCAAATTACAGTCAAAGAAACTCCATGCACAATTGCAGAGTGCAAGGAGAGTGGAATCTTTATTCATGTTAGAAGTGTTGACAAATGTAGAATGTAGATCTTTCAAAGCAGGTTTGAGGATTTATGTATAGAAACAGAATTTCAAGATTCCTTCTTTTGGAAATGTTTCTTGCACGTGTTTAATATCAGGTAGACAGAAAAAAGGTTAGAAACAAAGGTGTAACTGGATATTGAGTATAAAAGTGCAAAAAATGCAATAAAGAAGAGAGTAAGAGGTATATCTATATATTGAGTCTAAGCAGATGTTTACATGCATTTAGCTAGAAGATGATGGGGAGGTGAGTGTTACCTGGGGCTAAACGTAAAAGATATATAAAGAGGAGAACTGTGTGAAGGATGTAAATTCTGCTTCACAAAGTATTTCAGATTTTGAAATTTGGCATTGTTTTGAATCAGAACAAAACGAACATTTAACATTTTTTTCAAGGGATGATTTAAAAAATCGTTTCAAATCAAGCACCGCAAATACTTTGGCTTCATTTTTGAGTTTTTTTAAAAGTTCATATTATATATTATAAAAAAGAAAATATTAAAATGAAAAGTCACTTCACAATGAAAAAAAATTGAAATGTTTCATTCTGGAAATGATGCTGAAATGTCCCATTACAACATTGCCCATCTATGCTTGAAGGAGGAGACCATGAATGTGGTATTATTTAGACCACAAATTTATTTTTAAAATACCTGGGAGTACCTGGCTGATAAGATTGTACAGTGCAGGTAATTCCGTGAAAATTTCTTGGGGGCAGCTATCATCCCTTCCCCTTTTTCTACTTATTTAAAGTGTATCTTCTGTAGCAACTTTACCCATCCATTTTTTATCTGATCCATATCCATTCCCAATGGAATACCCGCATGGGACATCTGCCACATTGTTACACAATGAATTGTGACATTCTACCCATTAAGTCCGCAACTCACTGTGGGGAATGCAATAACCCATCTCACCTCGGCCAATTCGGTGATGAGGGAAAACTTCCCCTTTCCACCAGCCTCTGTACAAGCCCCATTACTAAAGTTGAAGGGAACAGTTTGCCTCCTAAATCCAGCTGGAAAAAGGGCCCCACCGCTTAATGCACGATGAAGACATTGGACCTTTTTTTCAGTTTTTGTCAGGAATTAAATTTTTACAACTTTGACACAGTTTTACAAAGCATTTGGTTTTAACAACTGCATATTCCTGTGGAAAATAGTTCCATCTTAATTTTTCTGACCAGCTTTAGTAAACAGATGTAGACATTAAATAAAGCAGAAGAGATAAAATGGTAAACTAGGAAGTATTCATTGATGAATGAATGTGGCTGTGGACACAGTGGGCCAAATGCTTAGCTGGCACAAATCACCATAGCTCCATGGAAGTTATTGGAGCTACATCAATTTACACCACCCTGGGGTCTGACCTAAAGTAATATAGTTTTTGTTTAAGAACGTTTACAGTGCATTATCATCCAATAAGCTTGTACTCAGAATTGACATGGGTAGTAATGGGATGAGCTTCTTGAGCAGATAAAGAACTTACTTGGATATCCAAAGCAGATTGTAATCATGTAAGGGGAAATATTTTGGATCATTTTAGATATGTGACCCAAAGAAATACTAGCTAGCAATGTGGTGAAATTGTTTAATCACAAAAGAAATGGTACAAAGGCAATATATTTCAGAATTACTTTGATAGATCAGAAGTATGGATAGATTGCTTCATTTACTCGAGGCTAGAAAAATATCAGATAATAAGGTTAAGCAAAAGAACTATGTTCTGTATCATTTCTAATAATAATTAGACCAGTACCAGCCATGGAAATGGAGGTGGTAGAATAATTTGCATAATGGGGGTGTTGAGAGCCATTGAACCAAACTGTAAACCCTGTATATAATGGAAACCACTTCAAGCCCAGGGTGCAGTAGCACCCCCACCACTCCTAGTTCCAGCAGCTGGGCATGGAAATTCCACAGTCTGGCATATAATTAAGATTTCTTGATGAAGTCTTAGCATTTACAGTGTTTTTTTGCAGAATCTGAGTGATGTTACAATTCTATTCCTTCTGGTTGTGAACAAAACCTTCAAATGGGAACCAATTCATTTAGTTTCCATGAGTCTGCCAGCAGGAAATAAACTCTTCCAAGAGTGGATTGTTTACCCTAAAAGCTTAGCAATATTCAGTAAGATTACTGTTAACCACATTTTCAGTTCTCCTAAACCTTTATGACAAGACCTGACATCATCTAAGTAACAATGTAAAAGGAGTAGGACAGGTGCTAGATTTAAGCTAGAATTATATATAGAATTCTTCTGTCTCTAAATGAATTCTGCCCCTGAAATGCCCTCTGTTCCCGTGTTCATAAAACTTTTATGTGGGCAAATAGTCCAAAATGGTTGAGTTCACCCTAGGTTCATTTTTATCTCTGTGTTTCACAAGAAGGGTAAATTCTTTATAGTTTAGTTTTTGCCAATGAGACAACAGTGGCACTGATGTTTAAAATAGTATCATACATATGTTTGAATTCCTTCATACGAACAGTTCAGCATATCAGAATAAAATTGTTTGACCCCAACAGCTACTTAAGGATGTCTGGTGTTAAAATCTCGATGTATTATATAAGTGAGATGTAAAGATTATTGCTTGATGCCAATAGCTTTTTGAATGTTCTGACTTCATGAACTGCTTAAGATTTACTGCTTCTACCGTGTGCAAGGAATCCAGTATCGCCTCATTCTACGACTTCCTATTACAAGGTGCTAAACTGCTACTATATGTCTGATTCATGTAAGAACCACTTTTGTAATTTTGAAAATCATCAGTATTCAAAGACAGAGATTCAAGTAACTTTAGATTCTGCATTGAAGCAAAGTTTGGAGGTCAGAAGGAGATGAATGACAATTGTATATGATTTGTGGTGGCACTGCTGGTATAATCTGGTTTTTGTTTTGTCATTAGCTATTCTTCAATGCATTTCTTTCATTCTTAAAGTGTATGACCATGGATAGCAGCTTTAAGAAAACTGAGTGCAAAAAACTTTTAAAACTTGTATATCAGACTGGTATTATACTAACAAGATTCAGTAGTTCTTCAAATGTGTTAAATAGAATTCATTTCAAAGCACATAAAATACCAAAGACATCATTGTACCATATATGACAGTAGGACTGAAAAGTATTACTTCCATCTTTTAATGGTCTTTTCCAAGGTTTATAGTGGGAATGCTTCACAATCTCAAAATATCTTTTGTTGGAGTTCTACGCCACACTCCCCCCATGCATTTGTCTATTATATTACAGGCCTCTTCACTGGGGAAAAATAGTAGCTTGTCTCTTTCTGCTCTCAAAAAGACAAGCTACTGTGCTGCTCTTCTAAAGAGACTTGTGATATAGTAGCTACCATACACTCCAACAAAAGGCATTTATTATCTATTCTTTAAAGTAAAAATGGGTTCACTGAAGACAAAGTGTGCTAGTTACACATCAAGTCATTAAATACTACGTAAGAAATGAATATGCCTTGAGAGAACCTGTATAAAAATATCATTGTATTATTTCATTTTATTATCCGAGTGCTGTTGTATTATTCAGAACAGCCTCCAAGCCAAGAGAGGCATGTCCAAGAAAGTTCAAGCTTGCTTGCTCGTAATTAACATAACAGTTTTCACAGGCATGAGATAGGTCATTGCTGTTATAAATGCTATTATATCACTCACAAAGTCAACCAGTTCATTAAATACTGTAGTTAAACTACTGGCCCATAATAAGTCATCTAGTTGATTTCAGCATCTTATTTGACTAGCAAATAAACCAGGAAGACTTCAAAATTTGTTATGGGGAATTTTTTATCAATTCCAAACATTTTCATTTTCCACTTTCCTGCATAATTTCAGATCTGCCTTGTATTCATACACTAAAAATGGGATGAATAGAGGGATATTCTATTTTTTTTTAAGCGGAAAGGGGATCTTATATGTTGAAGAAGCTGCTTAATGTGCTTGTTGCTGAAGAATGTAGTTCAAAACAAGGCTGAATGTTCAAAAGGGAAATTGCATGTAGACTATGCATGTAGCTGTGAGATTCCTGGTTGCTTTCTTATAACATATTTCTTAATCTAAATTCTGCCTTTGTAAATGGTAAAACTCAATGAGCAGGATATTAATGGATCCTTTCTTTGTATCCCAGAATCTCAGGTTCCTGATCAGCCGAGCTCTCTTCATGTCAGGCCATTGACAACCAGTATCGTCATGAGTTGGACTCCTCCACTGAATCCAAACATTGTTGTACGTGGCTACATCATTGGCTATGGAGTGGGCAGTCCATATGCTGAGACAGTGCGAGTAGACAGCAAACAGCGCTACTATTCCATTGAAAACTTGGGTAAGTAGCTCTTTATTCTTTAGAGATTTTAAAAGAAAAAAGTTTTTTTTCTGGAGTTTATTAATTTTGGAGACTTTTCCTAGGCTATCACTAAGATCTTGTGTACAAACCAAATTTGTAGCCACTTAACGGTCGAGTTTGCCATAGTATGGTTTGTGCCAACACACACAATGGTTACTATTCAGCTACTAACGTCATTGGCTCCTGAGATTTCACTCCTGCAGTAGACCAAAACTGGCACTTGGTTACCTTCCTGTAACCAGGTGGTAACACTATAATTCTGCAGCATGGATGTCAATGAAGGTGTTATAACCAGGTTGCCAGAATAACTTTGTACTTAGAGTCTAGATGGAACCTTAGTTTCATTACATTTATAACTTTGGAAACTATAATCAATAATAGATCTTGCAGCATTACAATGTTTGATTCTAATCAGCAGATACAGTCTCACATGTGCTTGAAATTATTGCTATTTCATCTTTTGCTTGGCCTTTACAGAACAATGAGATACATCAAGGATCGTATTGGGAAAAGAGGAAATAAAAATTGTTTGTCATCAGGGAGTTTAGAACAAATAATGAATCTACTAAACTGAGATCATGAATTTATTTGTTCGTCACCGATTGGTTGAAATTATTCTCTGTCCTTGATCATGTGCCAAAAACTATAACAGTCAGATCAGGAAAGATCAAGTTTTCTTAATCAAGTGGGCATGTCATGTAGTTGACCTTTGATGAACCAATGGAAAGCTCATTGAGCTGAAGATAGACTCAAAAATATAATCAGCATTTTATATTTCTGGACTGCAACTTTGGTGGCATATCAGCTTGGCTCCTAGACTTCAGAGCAAATCTAAATACTAAATAAGCACTTCACTATGTGGCCCTCTATTTTGAAGAGAGCAGGAGCTGGAAGGGCTATTCCCTGAGCTGGCCCAAGTGTTTGAATTTAATGGCACTCATAATGCTCATATTTTGTATCAGTTAATAAGGTTTAAGGAGATATTCTCTTATCCCATTATTCATTACACACTGTCTCTGATGATTCATCTTGATGCTGGGCATGGTATGCAGGGAACTGAGTACTTTGGTGATGAAATAGTGGTAGTCAAGAATTGGGAAAATGGTTCAAAGTTTGAATGAAGTCATGAGAAATAATCAGTTTTCTTTGTTTTTCTTCTATAGTATTTTTCTTTCAAGGACATTATTTTTCTTTATTATTATTATTGTTCTTTAACATTTGTATGTGATCCTTTAGGCGTGTCAAATGCTTTACAAATATTAAGTCTCATAATGCACCTGTATGTTAGGACTGGGCACAAAAGTTAAATGACTCACTAGAATTTATACAGATATTTGTTGTAACAGCAGGGAATGGAACACAGAACTTCTTGTCTTCCAGTCATCTTCTCTGATCAGTAGATACACCATTTTGGTAATAGCATTCAGTAGCACAAGAAACCAGATATGATTCAACTCTATGGTCACCCTGTTCTCAAGAGAAGTCTCATACAGATAAAATCTTTCTTCATACATAGGAAAACTTTGCGGGGGGAGGTGTTACAATAACAGGCACTGTGAAGAAATTGCTTACTGTGACTTCACCAAGCTTCTGTGTGGCTATTAGGGCGTCTGTATTTTTAATCAAATTGGCTTGACAAAGTCATTTGCAAAATTAGGAAAAAAAAAAAAAAAAACCAAAACAGCCGTAATGCAAAAAGGTAACATATATCAAAAATCTCTCCAGAATGTTTTAACTCCTTAAATGTTGGTAGTACATGACTGATGATGATGACAACATTGTTGCAATTCTCATCTATGGTTAATTCTTAAGTAATTAACCACAAAATATGCAGTGCTAGATATTACTGTGGTTTTCCCATTCTCAGCACCCTTATGATAAAAGAGCTATTTTTTTTCTGGACAACCCAGTAACTTATATGAACAGGACTGAATCCATTTAATATATTCCATGTCCCTCAAATTTATAATAATCAGAATTTCTCGAAATTGTGCCAGTGAAGGCACTTGCAGGAGCTACATGTAGGCTTCTCCACCAAAGTCCAAAGACTCAAAGTGTTATGTAGACAAAGGCTGACTTGAAAGTGTTTTGATGGAAATTAAAGTTATTATGCAAAATGGAAAGAGGTCTGAATGGGCCATCAGAGAAGGTGAGTGGAACATAAGGATAAAAGTGATTACTAATGACTGTATAGGTCTAACAATTAATGATTCAGGTGAAATTATACACATTTGTCTAGATTTCAAAATGGATTTATATTCTTTGAAATTTAATCATCCTACCTTAAATTGTTTCATAACTTTAATGAGATTGAATTGAAGTGTCTCACCTCCACTGACCTGAAGATATTAGAAACAGAGATTATATTAACAGAGTTACATAGGTCAGTATGTTCTCTGGACTCTGGCAAGGCCCCAGGAGAAGATAGTTATGCAAGCAAATTCTTTAAAGGTTTTAATGAACACCTTTCACTAGAGATATTCTAACTAGCAACTGAAGAAGTGCCTCATAACAGGGCTTCATGCAGCTTCAATTATTCTAATTTATTGTAGTTCCAGAAATAACTACAACTTCTACCAAAAATGGGAGGAAACTATTTAAAGCTGAGCAAATATTTAGTTATAAATAACATATTCACTGAATGTAGCCTTTTTTTTTACTTTCTGAACATTCTCCAGCAGCTCAAGATTTCACCAGTATTCAAAAGTAATGGACAAATGCTTTTTGGGATGTTCATACTCTGGTTGATCACAGATATTCAAAATATAAGCAATGCTAGTTAGTTGTGATTTTTCATTTGTTCCCTAATTGGTTGAAGGACAAAATTATGTGAATTTTGGCATGTGTACTTTTTATACTTAATTTCTGTGAATACTCTCATGTACAACTTTGAAAATCATTTTTGGTGAACAACTGCACTAATTAAATTCAGTTGCTCAAATGTTCACAAAAAATGAACTCTAAAGGGATGCAACCAAGAGCCCAGAGAATGCTTTTAAAAATTAGAACAAATGTCTGCCAAAATTTCTTACACTACTCTTCAAACTCTATTAGAGGCCATTTCAAGAAAATTACTACAAAATGATTAGACAAGATTCTTTTTCTAATGGAAATATTGTTTTCAAGAAGATATGGATCAAAATAAACTCACTGACAGAAAGGAAAAAAGAGAGATATTATTTGGACTCATCCCAACCATTGTAAAATGTTCCACAACCCATACATATTAAGTGCCTATGTATTCTATTGTTGTTAATACATAATATGATAATAAAAATCTGGTTTCTAAATAAATGCTGAAACTTCAGACTTCCCTCTGTGCTCCAAAGAACAAATTTCTACTATCCCATTCAACAACCTTGGCATTCACGGACCGTCTCGCCTGTACTCCACTGTCTTTCATCCCTCCTTTTCCCAGCTCCACTCCTGCTGGGCCCCAAATGATGTCTCCAACCCCACATTCTGCAAGCACAGCACCTGTTGCATTCCCACTCTGCTGGTGCATCACCTCTCACCCACTCACTGCCCAGTTCTGACTCCTGCTCCCATCCTTCATCTCCTGCCCAGTTCCACAAGTGCTCATGCTGTCCTCCAGACATTCTCAAGGGTGTGACTCCTATTGAATTAGTAATACTAGCAAAGGGTGATAGCGAGCAGAACATTAGATGTAATTTTGCAGTGTAATATGGGAGTTGCAATTACAGGTTATTTTCAGCTCCATTTACATAGATGTACATCACTGGAGAGGGAAAGGGACCTTGATAATTCAGCTCGGGACCTGGAATACCGCATTCAGTTCTGAGCACCTTGTTACCAAAGAGATACTGACAAATTGGAGAAAGACAACAAAAATGATCATGTAGCCCAGATGTGTTGAAGGATTTACAAGACAAGAGTGAAGGAGATAATTATATATTTTAGCGAAGCAGTAAATAAGTGGGCAACATGATGCCGGTGACAGTCTACAGGTATCTTAAATGTAGAAACCTTGTCAATAGGGTGATCAGATCGCAAGAGTGACATATCCGGACACATTGGGCTAGCAGGGGGGAGGAGGGTCTGAGTGTGGGGAGACACAGCACAGACAGACAGACACAGGTGCACAGCCCCAACCGGAGCCAGAGGCACACTGACCTGCCTGGCCCTGTGCTACCAGCATGCCCCTTCCTGTTGGGGGTGGGCCCATGCTACGCCACACAGCTCCCCTGCCAAGTGCCCCCTGGATCTACTATGCCCAGAGCTCCCCTACAACATGCACAGTGCTGTGCACACACATCCCGCCCAGTGCCCCCCTGCCCACAGCCTCACAGCCCAGCACCTCGCACACACCTCCCAGACACTCACTCCATCACACTCTGCCCCCCTCCCTGGCCTTACTCACTGGCTGTGCTGGGAGGTCTCTGGCTCCTAGGGTGAGAGAGGTGAAGGGAGTCTCCAGACTCTTCACGTGCTGTGCCCGCCACAAGCGCGAGCTCCATAGCTCCCATTGGCTGGGAAAAGCGCCAATGGGAGCTTCCAGAGCCGCAGAGTGGGGCTTGCAGGTGCTGGCAGCACCAGAGCCCCCCAACCCTAAGAGCCAGAGGGACCTGCCAGGGAGTGAGGTGGGCAGGGGTGGCTCCAGGCACCAGCATGCCAAGTGTGTGCCTGGGGCGGCAAGCCATAAGGGGCACTCTACCTGTCGCCGCGAGGGTGTCAGGCAGGTTGTCTTCAGCGGCATGCCTGTGGAGGGTCCGCTGGTCCCACGGTTTCGGCGGACCTCTCGCAGGCTGCTGCCGAATTTGCGGGACCGGGGACCCTTCGGCAGCTTGTCTGCTGTGTTTGGGGTGTCAAAATACCTGGAACTGCCCCTGGAGGTGGGGAGTCCTGGCTGTGTTCACTTGGGGCAGCTCCTGTCCCAGGAAGCATCTGGTAGGCTGGTCCCTCTGGCTCCTAGGGTCACGGGTTGGGTTGGGTGGGAAGAGAGGGGCCCTACCCCTGCAGCATATGGCACTCCTGCCGGCAGGCAGGTGCCGGGAGCTGCCCCAGGAAGCGAGCAGTGGCGTCGCAGCTGCGGTGCAGACAGTCCCTGATATCAGGACAAAGGGTGTCCCGACAGATGTAAGGTCGGGACGTAGGACAAGTCCCCTAAAACTGTCCCAATAATATTGGGACATCTGGTTACCCTACTTGTGGAGGAAAAGGAATTATTTTGCATAATGAAAGGAAGTTATCCCATAACTGGGGGTAATAGAATGTAATTCAGAAAGGGGAAAATATGTGAATATCAGGAAAAAGCTTCTTGAATATAAGAACTATTGGAGATGTCTCCCAGTGGAAGTGTTGGAAAGCTCTATCTCTTGGCACATTTCAAACTATCCTATACTGTCTTGTGTAGAACAGAGAATGATCCTGCACTGGAAGATTCTGCATGTGGCAACGGTGACCTAGTAATCATTTTCTGTAAGTCTAGGACCTAGTAAAGCATCACAATGGCTGTCAGTTCAGAACCCATATTTACACATTTAAATCGGACAGAGAATCTTTGTGACCAAGTGTATATTTGTATGTATGTATATGAGCTTAATTTAAGGGCCGTTTCTCATAATTTGGCCCAAGGTCCCAAATTATGAATATCAGCACTTCAATTAGACTTTTAAAGGGATAATTTATTAACATATTTCATCTGTCATCCTCTTTTTAATTCTTTAGGCCAGATCCTGTTATTTATTTTGACCCTTTTGTACCATTCTGGTGATGCAAATAAGCTGGAAGGCCAAGGATCTTCCCAACAGAGGATTTCTCCTGTTAGGTGTGTAGGAACCCCCAGCTAGTAAAGGCCATTGCCAGCCACTGTGGATTAGAGCAGCCCAAAAGCTGCTCTAATCCATGATGGAACCACTGTAAATCCAGCCCCAGAATAGTGGAGCTTCAACCATCTCCTTTCAGGCCTCCCATTTCAGCTGTACCCAGTGGGCAACAGGTGCAACTGAGAATCTAGGCCATTGTTTAAGGGCTCAAACTTAATATTTATCTGACCTCCCTATGATTGAAATGCACTGTAGTGTGTGTTTGGTTTGTTTATGCTCTGGGTGTTGTTTTGAAATATGCTAAATATTGAATTAAGTATAATTAGGATTCCAGAGTAATAGGTTAGTTCATTAATGAGCAATGAGATTTGCCTGCCATGCCACAAATCCATGCTGACTCATGTCTGTGGTAAATGCTTTGCAACTTGGATACCTAAAGCTAGCAACCTAAATCCATGGTTGGAGATCATTTAATTAATAGAAATAATGTTATAAACTTACTTTTGAGGACCTCAGGGAAAGCTTTTATGAGCTTCTTAAATGAAGAAAAATGCATTGCCTTCATGAACAGGGACTGCAGGGACGTCTTAAGGGAGAATGGCAGACAGCTTGGAAATGGGAGTGAGAGAAGGATTCTGACTGAAGCAGGAAGACATGTGTGGCCTGATTTCAGCGGGGTTGAGCATCAACAATTCCAATTAAAATCCATGTGAATTGTAGGTGCTCAGCCAGTCTGAAAATCAGGCCGATAGGATCCACTACAGAGGCAACATAGAGGCATAAGTGAAACATTTGAGAGTTGATGCAAATTGGCATGAGTATCAATTAGTAGATGAGTGGCGTTGTAGCAGAAAAAGTAACCAACACATTAATATACTGTTGGAAGCTGCTTAGATACTGTTGTAATGAGGGTAACATAAGAACAGAGTAGAATAGATTAGGCTACTAGAACAGGGTGGAATAGATTAGGCTAGAATAACAAGAGTAGAAGAAATGGTGTGTGGAACGCATTAATATACTTCTACAAGTGAGGCTGTCAAATAAATGTAGTTTATCACATGACTTTGCAATTTCACTACCACTTCTGTGCACACCATACATGTGTGCATAAGTACAAGTATATGTGTGCATACATAAACCTCTTTCCAAGAACATATCTATTGTTTGGCACTCTACAATACACAACAAGAAAGAGTTCTTGCCCCAAAGATCTTACCGTCAAAAGATAGACATGGAAAATGGGATGCACATGAAAATATAAACATGAGGATAACTTACTGTTGTTTTTTTACCTATAAACCTGTGGGCATGTTATAGTTTGCTATTATTGAGCTAGGCACTGAATATTCACCTAGTACATGTGAATTACTGTCATGAGGCACTTACATCTGTAAAATAGGAATAATAACACTTCCTTTTCCCATCCTTTGGCTTATGTTTCAAGATGTGGGTGTACCATGGATTTATACAGAGGCAATATAATCTTATTATCTATCACCGTTTTAATGATTCTGAGCATTCTGTTAGCTTTTTTGTCTGCTGCTGCACATTGAGTGGATGTTTTCAAAGAACTACCCACAATGACTCCAAGATCTCTTTCTTGAATGGTAACAGCTAATTTAGACCCCATCATTTTTTATGTATAGTTGGGATTATATTTTCCAGTGTGCATTACTTTGCATTTGTCAACATTGAATTTCACCTGCCATTTTGTTGCCCAGTCACCCAGTTTTGAGAGATCCTTTTGTAGCTCTTCACAGTCTGCCTGGGTCTTAACTATCTTGAGTAGTTTTGTATCATCTGCAAATTTTACCACTTCACTGTTTGCCCCTTTTTCAGATCATTTATGAATATGTTAAATAGGACTGGACCCATTACATGTTACAACTTTGGCTCATATCACCTAACCACAACATATCAACTTTCCTTCCCAGTTGTTTGGACCCAGCAGTACCACTTCCCCAGCTCCCTATTTCCTTACTTCTTGCCCCATGAACCTCTCTCTGCTCTAGGTCCAAACATGAAGTTAAACTTCAGAGTGACAGACAGTGGCAGTCATTACATAGATATGTACCGGGTGTACACATATGTGGTAACATAATATTTGTCATGCATGGTTGAGCCAGGTTTGTCATTAGATTTGTCACATACCTTTGAGTGCCTCACCTACACTCTGCTCACTAATTCTGACATGTTAAATTTTTAGGCAGATCCATCACCTGCTGTTTAAAAAAATAAAAATATACCAGCCTGTCAGAATTTGTTCCTGAGCATTTTCCACCTCTAGTGTGAGGTTTCCACCAATTAGCCTGGTCCAAGATGCAGAATGGGCAATATATTCAGTAGTGCACTAGCTAAAGGCTTAAGGGCCAATATCTTGTAACCCTAAATCTAGTGATGGTCAGGCAGGGGAGTGGCAATCAACAAGTGCCTGAGCTAGACGTTAGTATTAGAAATGTAAGCAGAAGAAATTAATGTAGATGCTGAAGGGATGGATTTTAAGTGGCGGGCCACAACTTTATTAAATTTAAACACAGGGGAGAGGATCACCCATGCTGTCATGTAGCACACATTTTAAGTGCTGGGATTACAGGGCTTCTACTATCTAACCCATAACTTGGCGTAGACTCTCCTCAGTCTACCCCTAGGACCTAACTTGCTTTTCGGAGTTCTACCACCCACTCACTCCATGCCAGGGCAGAGGGTACTAAAGGGGGGAGGGGCCTCGGCCCTCGAAGGCCACGAGACCATCCGTGTCCCGTAAGCACAAGGCCCATCAGTAAAATCTCAGGTTTTTTAAGTCTGGCCACAAGTTGCAATGAACTAACATCCTTACCGGGTACTATCAATAATTAAATCCTGTTCCTATTTAACATAACAGTGTCTCCAGGATGCTCTGAGAAGGGCATAAAAATTCTCCAGGCCTCTGCCAGTCTGGTCCTTCTGGGAATCAAAAATTCCTTCCTGACTCCAAAACCAATGATTAGTCAGATCCATAATATCTGCAAATCACAACTTTGAAGTAACAGTTCAGGACAGAGAGGGCGAGGCTGCTGGAACAGAGCAAAAAGAGGCTCCATACGGCCTCGGCTAGGGTTTAAAAAGGGAGGGTGAGGAACTAATCAGCTTCTTTCTTCCTCAAGCTAGCCAATAAGTAGCTAGAAACTTTTAATGCAGGGGGCTCCTGCATCTCCTCAGTAAGTGTTCTCCTCCTCTTTCTGTTCACGATGCAGATAGATGCCAATTTCAACAGGGAGTTAGGTGCCTACATGCTTTTCAGAATCCCACTAGGTTTCTATCAGCAGCATTAGGTGCCTGAATACTTTTATAAATCTGGCCCTAAATCCACCAGCTGGAAGCAGTAGCAGACTCATCAGCTTCTCAAAGGACTATCCATAGATGGAGCCAAAGACCCACAATCTCCTGCAGTAGGTTATTGTAGCACTCCAATAAATACATTACTTTATTTCTCTCAATGACTGGCAATATCACACCAAAATAAGTGGTTCCTTCATAATATGCGATTTCCCAAACAAAATATCATACCTTGAATTCTTCTTTTTCTCTCATCTTAATCTGTCTACTTGCACCTCCTCTCAGGTTTTCATGGACTTTTAGTATCCCAGAAGCCTTCATAATTATCTAATCAGCCTTCAACTGCTGCTGCTCCGGAAGTTGCCCAAGTAATACAGCTTGAATATTGAATAAATCACTTCAAAAGCTTAAAGGCCAGCACTCACTTTGTCTTAATAACTGTTTGGGGCTCTCTTTCTTGTAGTGATTATTTTGAATATGATTGGATGGTACTAACACCTGAAAGTCAGAATATATTAAACAGCATGATTAATCTCATGAGAAAGTGGTCATACTGCCTGGGAGATACTCTTCTTGGGCATGTCAGAATATAAAAATCTGCAATGACTTCAGCTTTGTCAGTGAAGAATTTGTTATGTTTTCTTTTGCAGTGTTTGAAAGATAGTTGTGTCAGTCTCATAAATTTCAGGTGCAATCATCCACTGCTCTCATTCAACCTATTCTGTGTCAAAGGAATCAGTGGCTGACTGATTCCCAAATGAATAATTCTAAGAAGGCCCATTTGCAATGTGCTCTTTTTCCCTCTCATGATTATAACTAGCAAGGTTATTGCCTGATTAATGGATGTTTTAACAAATGCTCAATAGTGGAACTTTCACACATGCACATTCTAATCTTTTACGCATAAGTTATAATGATTTCTGTACTGTTCCAACTCAAAAGGCATTAAACCTTGTAATGAGATGACTGGGTTCACATCCATGGAACTTTGTGTTAAAACTTACACATGAAATCAAAAGTGAAAAAGAACAGGAAAGAAGCATACGAGAGTTTACTAAATGTGCAACTATCAACAAAAACTTTGAGTAAGTGAAAAATGAATAAGACTGACACTGGAACAACTGAATTGCTATGATAATCTGAATGAAATATTTTCTGATCTTTAAAGCTTCATTTCTGTGTTAACATGTGAGAGAGCAACTAAACAATATTAAACAGTACTTTGGGGAGCATATGAAAGGGCAGGCAGTGTGTGCCAAAGGATAGTGTACTGGATTAGGAACCAAGTGATACGGGTTCTAGTCTCAGTTCTGCAACTGACCTGCAGTGTGACTTTTGGGCAAGATACTTCAACTCTCTCTTCCTCAGTTTCCCTGATAATGATGTTTCCTTTTCTTTGTAAAATACCCTGAGATCTGTGTGTGAGGAGTACTATAAAAAACTACCTGCTACTATTTAACTGTTGAAAAAACCCTTATTAGTCAAATATCAGATGAACACAGTATTGAAATTCAGTAAATTAAAGGAAGGGGAATTTCATTGTTTAAAGTACACCTTTCCCTTTTTACCTGTTTATGAACAGAAGAAGAAAACATAATTTAGGAGCCAAAATCTCAAAGGCTCTTAAGTACCTAAATCACTTTTGGAAATGAGACTTAGATGCTGCAACTCTGAGTGCAGCAACGGCTAAATACCTTTTAAAAATATGGACCTTTGTGTCTAAGCATTTTCATCTGATCTAAGAAAGAAATCAAACTGATCTCCTTGAATGTGATGGCAATGTAGGAGTTCATCTACAAGCACATGAAAATGTTTCTTTGTGTAACAGGAATACACATCTTGAAATATTCTTCTTCTTTCAATATAGACCTTTGATGCTTTTTCACCACCCCTGGAACTGAATCCCCTAAAACACAGCCATTGTACAGAATCTAGATAAGAATTTCTTAAAGTATTTGTTTTTTTCTGATTTAACTCCTCAGATAAAGACTTCTATTTTTGACTTCATTCTTCCATATAAAATACCTTGTACATTGTTGGCACTATCTACAGATAAATCCTGATTTTAAAATTTTCTCAGGGCTATTTGAACACGTCTTAAACTGAGAGTTTCAGTTATGTGGAGTTGCTAAACTTTGCGGAGTCAAAACTAAGCCCCTGTGCTGCTTTTAGGAGGATAGATGGAAGAGGCACTCCATTGCTGTGGAGCAGAGCAGCTATATGGAAGTTTTTGTTTCGCTTAAGTCCTATAGAGATTAACGGCATTGTGGGACTGAAGCTGCCCATACATGGAAATAATGAACTCTACAGTGTAAGCCTAGGGGATGTAACCAACCTTTTGTTAACCAATAGTTTGGAAAATAAAGGTTAAACTATAAATAATAAGCATCAGTACTACAAATAAAGCTCACAGAGAGAAATGTTTTAACCGCAATTACACACTGTAGTTCTATGCTCTTCACATACTACTCCTGAAGGAATTCTGTACCAAAAAAATAAAAAAATTCTGCACATAATATTTTTAAATTCTGCAGAATTCTGGGCATATTTTATTTGTCAAAATAACAAAATATAATCATGCCAGTTTCAATTATTTTGGTAATTTATTTAAAAATACCTGCCAACAATATGTCTATAACAATACAGACAATGAAAAAAATTCAGGAAATGTTCTAACCCCCCTCACCTCCCCAACAAATAGATTCCTTACTAGAAATTTTAATACAGAACTTGAGTAATAATTCATTTAAACTACAACACAGAAACATTTTCTGCACTCTTCAGAAGCAGTGCAAAGGCTTGGGGGAGTCAGCGGT
This sequence comes from Chelonoidis abingdonii, assembly GCF_003597395.2. Taxonomy (NCBI): domain Eukaryota; kingdom Metazoa; phylum Chordata; order Testudines; family Testudinidae; genus Chelonoidis; species Chelonoidis abingdonii. The sequence continues at coordinate 18,955,906 of NC_133774.1, forward strand.
AATGGAGGAGCTGAGGGAAAAGGAAGTAATTGTTGGGAAGTAGACTGAGAGTGAAGCTGGAGGCTTTTTGGGTGTGAGTGGGAGAAGCATGGAACATTTTTGGGTGGGAGAGCTAGGGAGTTGAGGAGCCTCCCCCCATGCATACCCTGGATGACCTCTAGCCTCTCTCATTCAGTCAGACACCTCTGCCCCACTCCTGTGTGTCCATGCACCCTCCCTTCCCCTGCCTCCATGTGTCCCTGTACTCCTGTCCCCATGCACCCACTCCCTCCATCCCCATGTGGCCCTGCACCCCACTCCCATTCAGCCTCTGAACCAGTCTGTCCCCCTCCACTGAACCCCAGTCTGTGATTCCCCAGCAGCCCCATGTGCCCCACTCTGTCTGCTCCCCCCATATGTGCCTCTTCTTCTGGCCCTGCAGACAGGACACTTTGAGGAATGCAGCCTCTGCTCTCTCTCTATCAGCAGTTCCAGTTGGTGAGTGGCTGTCCTCTATTCTAGCACCACAGCAGCCCCTGGCAAAATGTATTTTTTGCAAAGGAAATAAAATCTGCTGGGGGACATGAATTCTGCGCATGTGCAGTGGCGCAGAATTTCCCAAGGGGTATTATACCCTGTAAGACTACCAACTAGTGGTTATATATAAGCAGAGCTTCGCTCCTTAAGTGAGTGTTAAATAGAATTAATTCTCTTACAGTGCTTGCAAACCAAATGTTGCAGCCTTGCAATAACTGTGAGGAGCAGGAAGGTTAAATTGACTAGAAAAAAACAAAGTGAAATTTACTAGATAGTTTTTGTTTCCTACACTGAATGAAGTAGCAAGAGCAACAAGAGTATAAAAAATAAATGGTGAAAAGTGAATTAGAATTATTTCAAATTTCTTTGCATTAATCGTCTCTCATATGTGAGTAGAACAGTACAAGAAAATTTTGGGATGTGTTAAATTTGATTTAGTGGCTTTTCAATGTGTTGCAACATTGCATTATATTTTACATTGTATTAATTTTGTCTGAAATCTGCTTCTCACCAACAGAACTTGAGCAGTCAGGCTCTGGGCAGGATAAATGCAGATAGGTTGGTGAGGTAAAATTCACTTTCCAACCAGCCTAAGGCTCATGGTAGCAAGAGCAGCTGTACCCATGCCAACCTGCTCACAGAGCGTGTTGAAGCCACTGGTTCAAAGTAAACCTGGAGCCCATAGCATTCTCCCCATCACATACCTCAGCGCTGGCCTATGTGGAGCCAGTTCAAAGGCCCTTTCTGAGGCACATCAATGCCTAACTATCTCTGCAGCGTCATGCCTCCTGGAGCTACCATGCACCATTATGGTAGTGCACTATAGTTCTGAGTCTATCAAACATTGGAGATTGCTTCATTGCTCACAGAATGAGAGCAAAGAGAATATCGACAAATACAAACAAGGAGAAACGCAGATGAATCACTTGAGATCTGAAGTTATATTTTAATGAACGTAGCATAAGGAACATCAAGGACTTCATTGAATTCACCTTCCTTTTAACAACAGATTAGACTAAATTTGACCCTCATACATAAATGAAGCAAATAATTATTTTGGTTTGCTGCAAAGAGAGAGAGAGCTCTTCATTTTGTTTAATCTCTGCAGATGACAGTTGTGGATTCCAACAAAGACATGAAAGGAAACAAAGTGCTTTTTTTATTATAGGTTTAGGGTTTTCTCTTCCCTTTACATTTTTTTAAAAACAAAATGGAACAGTAGAAATCAAACAAAAACATGTTATTCCCTGCCTCCCTCAAAGATCAAATTAAAGCACAGCACCAACAAGAAAAAGCATTTCAAAACTCCAGGGACTGTTCATTCTATTTCCTTCCTTTGAGAAATGTCTGCAGAATGGTTCATCGCACCAAACATTACACTGACTGATTTTCCTTTCTTCTCCCTGTATTGTGGCTACAGATCCTGGTTTCAGTGCAGAGACCTAGCAGCATCTACACTAAGGCTTAGGTGGGCTTAACTACATCTCTAAGGGGTGTGACTTTTTCACACCCCTGGGTGATGTAGCTAGGTCATCCTGTTTTAGGTACAGACCAGGCCTCGCTCTAGGGCAGAAGGTGAACACAAGAGCTATGTGCTGCTTTAGTCTCGGTCTTGGTGTAGAGGCTTTGTCCTGGTCCTCAGGCAGGGTGAATTTCAGCCAACCTGTGTAACGAGGGTTGGGGCTGGATATTCCACAGAAGAGGAATCTTCCCACACCAGATCACAGCATAGCTGCAGAGCCTCTCTACTACCACAGTCTTATGGCAGGAGTGGGCTTTGGAAATCTGGCACGCTTGCTCCATGGCGTGGGCAAGAGACAATGAATCCTCACCGTTGCAGATCCATTAGTTCTGCCTTGCTCCCTGCCTGCCCAAATATCAGTTCACAGAAAGCAAGCACCTCTCAAGCTGCTACCACTCTTGTTATTGTTATTTTGATTACAATAGTGTCTTTACAGAAAGAGTGGCTCAATAGAAATCAGGGCCCCATTGTGCTGGGCACTGTTCATACTCATGGATATGCCCCACTTTGAAGAATTTGCAGTCTAAATGGACAAGAAAGACAAAGGTGGGAGAAAGCAAGTATTATTAGTCCTTTTTCTGAATGGATGGACAGACTCTAGACCAAAGTTGGACACTGCAGCACACACAGGCTTTCCCTCAAACCCATATTTCTCACATGAGCTCCCAGAGTTTGCCCCTCTCCCCCATGCCCCACAATACTGCAGCAACTGCTGTGTCTGCCTCCTCACTCATAAAGTGCAAGGTTTGAGTCCTGCTGAGACTGAGAGAAGAGAAAGACAATGAAAATGAGCAGGACAACAAGAGACCAGGGCAATGCTGCAATGTAGCCTAGTGGCAAGTGTACTGGATAGAAACTCAGAAGACCTGCATTCTATTCCTGCCTTTGCTATTAGGCTGCTAAGTGACCTTGAGAAAGTCACTCATCTCTCTTTGCCTTCATTTCCCTATCTGTAAAATGGAAAGAATGGAATTTACCTCCTTTGTAAAGCACTTTGATATCTATTGGTGAAAAGGTTTATATAAGAGCTAGATTTTAGTAGTAGTATTCCTTGCTACAGCACAGAATGCCCAAGAATGCCCTTAGGCCCAGTTTCCTTCATAAACAATACAGATTTGTAACAATACAAATTTGTTACATATATTTACTCATAAATATTGGCAAAATGACAAGGTTGTTACCAAATGATAATAATCCAGTGACAGTGAATTTTGTCAAAGATTTGTTATCTCTACAAGGGCACAGATTCAGTGGCATGCCCGGCCTTAGACAGGCTTACATCTGCCTCACCTTGCCTCAGCAGACCGATGCAAAGCAGAGTAACACTGTGAAACAGATGCTAAGTACATATATTTACATTTCCCTGAATGTAAGTACCATTTCTGTGAAGCCAAACAGCCTTTTCCTGCTCCAAAAGTCTCAATATTACTTTCTGTGCAGGTACCCAAAGAAATCCTGCACAAAAATGAGTTTACACTGCTCACACAGTGAATGCATTTTATTAGGAAGCCAGAATGCCTTGTAAGATGATGGTTATTCATTTTTAATTCATTTGTCCATATGTCTTTTGCTTTAGTTTCTGCTACACTATTTAACTTTTACTGATTTCAGCTGTGTTTGTAACATAAATTCCAAACACATATGCCATTTATTTTTTTTAACTTGGTTTAGCTTTATAACTTATACAGTATGCACTGAGCTTGTAATGCACTGTGGGAGTTGTAAAGGTTCATGTCTCCACAGGGGAGGAGACCTATTTCTAAGCATGTTCAAGTTACAGTCATTCTTTGAAAGCCTGTACGCTTTGTTATGATGCACATAGGACATGACTCAAGAGAAATCAGAGAGGAGGTATAATGCATGATGAGATGACATCTTAAAAGCTACTATATAGATGGGATTTACTCCTGATGGGATCTCCTGAACTGCATTAAAATAATGCAGATGATTGTTTAACAGAGAAGAGAGAATTTATAATGAGAATTAAACTCCCTAATTTTTTAGAACCAATATATTTCTAGAGGCAGTACACGTATCTATATATATACACGATTGTCTCCAATATATTGTGGCACAATTGACAGTCAACCACAATGAAACATTTTAATATCATGAAACTCTCCAGTTGAACGTAGTGTTACTACCTGAGTGCCTTAGAGCTGTTTGTTGCCTGAAGAGAGACATTAGCCCTATGGATATGCATACGTCTAATTCTTGTAATGAGTCATTGACTGTCTTCGGAAGTCAGGGACGCAGAGTGCTGGAGGAGTCATCAAAATGAAATGTTACTATACTGGTCACAGAAGAGGCCAAATCCTGTGGTACTAACTCCAGTCAAATTTCCAGGAAAGTTAGTGGAAGGCCTGCCTGAGTAAAGACTGCAGAATTTGCTCCTATAACACTCCCTGTTAAATTTTTAGGGGGTTAGGTTAATATTTGGCATTGGATGAAAAATGGAGGGCAAGATTGTGCCTTTCTGCAATCCAGGTGAGCCAGGACCTCTCTCCACCCACTGCATCCCTGGGCAGCAGCAGCATGGTAACACTACAGTCCTTGGGCACCATTATAAATTAAATTTAAACACTATTTTTTAAATATAACCAAGAGTTTAATATTATTATGTTATTGTTATTTGTATTACCATAGTGTCTGGACAATCCAACTGAGAACAGTGCCTACCACAACCAGGTCCTGTACAAACATATAGTGAGATACAGAGAGGCTAAATACATAGGAGACAAAAGGTGGCAGAATGATTAATACCATTTTACAAACAGGGAACTAAGGCATGGAAAGATGAAGTCTCTCAGGAAGTCTGTGACAGAGCCAGGATAGGAGCCCGTAAGACCAGTCTTTATTTTCTACAGCAGGTTGGAAAGTTCAGCTCATCATATTTTGATAGGCCAAAACATTCAAACTTAATTCAGGAGCCTAATTCAGGAGACTAAGTTTATATTTAGGAACCTAAACAATAGCCACTTGAATTTTTTTAGGAGGTTCACACCCTCCTATCTTCAGTATCTCAAAATTCAGGCCATTTACTTAGGTGTCCAAATATGTATTTAGCTGGTTGAATTTGAGCACCAAGTTTAAACCTTTTGGCCTAGGAAAATATTATTGGCTGAATTTTCACACCTGCAGCTGAACTTCAACCTTCACTATTTACAGATGCTCTCGTTGCTTACAGTTGTGTGCACAAATCCCTGGTTTTTCATTTATACAAATAGGAGAGCTAGACCTATATTTTATAGACATACAGAAGAAATGTTTGAAGTGCACTCTATAAGGCTAGTTTAAATTGCATTGTACTAAAATGTTTCTTTTAAATACAGTCATTTCCTCCCTGATATAATGCAACATATAATTTAACAGAAAGATGAAAAACAAATGCAAGTTCTAGTATATTACAGAATGGCCAATATATCGGTAGTTCTTTTAATTTACTGAAAATATGTTCAAAAGGCATGTATTTCCATTTCATTCTTAATAATAACAATTATCACTTAAGTGTTCCTTGCCAACCAAGCAAAAATTCCAAATCACCTGGCCTACTTTATCGACTGATATTATAGTGTTGATCTTATCCATCACTGAAATGCAACCGTTTCTGAATGGTGGCTTTTATACAATGCATAGCAGAAGTTAAAGGCAGCAAGTAAAAATTATTTATCTAGCTATAACTACAGGGGAAGTTTTGGTAAGAAGAAATTAACTTCTTAGAACATTACCATGACCCGTTGTTAATACTATGCTAATACAGTGTTTTATAAAGAGAACAGCTAATATGATTAAAGACTGCTAATAGGATTAAAAGATTGTTTCTAAATAGGATATAATTTTCTTATACTGGGTTCAGGTCTACTTTTCAGTCTTTTTCACAGGGGAAAGGAAAAGATTGTCCAAGATGGAGAACCTATCAATCTTGCTGTTTCTTTGTAATCTCACTGCACCTAATGGCAGTGAAAATATGCTGAATCAGGGCTTCATTGTGATATTAAGGCACATAGCATCATAGACATGTAGGGCTGGAAGGTCATCTACTCCCACCCCCTATGCAGAGACAGGATCAAGTATGCCTGGCCAATCCCTGACAGGTATGTGTCCAGCCTGTTCTTAAAAACCTCCAGTGACAGGGATTTCATAACCTCTCTTGGAAGCCTATTCCAGTGCTTAACTCTCCTTATTGTTACAAACCTTTTCCTAGTATCTTACCTAATTCTCCATCGCTGCTGAATAAGCCGATTACTTCTTGTCTTACGTTCAGTAGACATGGAGAAGAATTGATCACAGTACGCTTTACATCGCTTAACATATTTGAAGACTGTTATTTGCCCCCCTCATCTTTTCTCAAGACAGATATACACAGTTTTTTTTAACCTTTTCTCATAGATTAGGTTGTCTAAATGTTTTATCATTCTTTATGGCTTTCCTCTGGTCTCTTTCCAATTTGTCTGCATTTTTTCTAAAGTGTGATGCCCAGACCTGACAGAGTACCCCAACTGAGGCCTCACCAGTGTGGAATAGAGTGGGACAGTTACCTCTCGTAGCCACATATGACACTCTTGATAATACATGCAAGACTTATATTACCCTTTTTCACAACTGTATCACACTGTTGACTCATTTTCAATCTGTGATCCACTATAATCCCCAGATCCTTTTCAGCTGTTCCACTGTCTTGCCAGTTATTTCCCATTTTCTATTTGTGCATTTGATATTTCCCTCCTAAGTGTAGTACTTTCAGTTGTCTTTCTTGAATTACGTTTAATTGATATCAGACCAATTCTCCAATTTGTCAAAAGTTCAACATGTTTGTGTTGATGGTGGTGCACACCCATGCTGCTTCAGAGGGCACTTCAAGAAGGCAGAATCCTTCCCTGGGCTTTCCAGCCCTCAAGGGAATCACATCTGCTACAATATTCCTACAGGTAGTGCAGTGAATTCCCTTGGCATGCTTGACCAGCTCTGCATGGCCTTCACCATATCAATCTCAAAGAGCAGATGTATTGTGCATAGGGTAACATGCTATATCTTAGCAGTTTTCTCCCGGGCCAGATCTGAGTGCCTTCCATTATGAAGAAATTCCTCCTTATTTTACAGAGAGCATTCCTCAGATACACATAGAGTTGTCTCACAGAGCAAAATCTTGAAGTAGGCAGTGACTCAGACGTCTTTGCTCAAATTACAATGGTGTAGCTTACGAATTGCTGCATGTGCTGGGAAACCTTTGTTCCAAATCTGGGCTCTGAACATCTCTTAATGCCTCAGATGTCGATCTGGTTTTCAACCTGCATTTGGCACTTCTTGTATTGCATAATGATCTCTTTCTGGCAATATGTAATGCTGATATCACTAGATTAGTCAACATATATTGATACTATTAGTCATTACATGTGGTTGATTCGCAGATCCAAATGGCAGCAGATTGGACTGCTTTTTGGTGACTTTTTCATTTCTCTCTTAAATAATTTTCAGTGATTGGTTTTCTGCCCTGAGGGCTCGCTCATGTAGGATTCCACCTTTTTACACCCACCCCCGTTCAATATATCTGGGGTTGTTAGTAGGGCTGAGGCCTGGGTTGAAGTGTCTTCAGTGTGCTGACAACACTCAGCTCTCTCTCCATTTCATGGGACCCAAAGGGTGCAGATAAGGTTCAATCCAGAGAAGACAGAAGTGATTTTGGCAGGCTGAGATAGGTAACTGGAAGATATGGAAAATAGAATGGGCCAGATTCTCAGGTTATGTCCCCTTTGTGCCACTCAAATGATTCGAAGGAGCCGTAATTCTGCTGTGACTGTCCAGTATGGCTTTCTTCTGCTGGAGGGGAACTCCATCCTGTGCAGCTGGACTTTGTGCCTCTACCTCAGCTCTCAGTATAGAAGAGGTGGAAGATGGGAGGGGAGTTGTAAGTGGCTGTGGTAAAGCAGAGCTCACTACAGCAAACCTTCAAGAGCGAGGGGGTCTAAGGACATTATGTCAGGGGCACAGCTTCAGATTTCCCTCAAGCAGCTCCTAAGTATCTTCTGGGCCAGCCCCTCTCAACTCATCACATTTGGAGTTCAGATGCCTTGTTAGAATCCTATTACTTGTTAGACAGTCATACGGTAGCCACGATCAAGATGGCTTTGTTTTAGCTGCATCTGGTCTGGAGATTACCTTCCCTTTCTTCAGACCTCACTACAATCCTCCAGGCCTTTGTCTTCCCAGGAGTAGAACATTGTAACAAGTGCTACACAGGACTACATCTTAAACCAACTTGGTACAAGGAGCTAGAGCAGGAGGTGATAGCCTACTTGTTGAGCAGGCTATCTTGTCAAGAGCACATTACACTGTGATACAGCATGGCCAGAGGGCAGCATGAGAGTGTTAGCAGGGGGCCTTATTCCCTGCCAAGGGAGGAAAGTTTGCTTTAGATTAACTAGAACACCTGTAGCCGTTTAGAGCACCTGACTCCAATTAGAGCCCCTGACTTCAGTCATGTGATATAAATAAACCCTTGCTTCCTCTAGTCCGACAGGGTGGAGTTGAAGGAGGAAGGTTTAGTTTGGAGCAGATGCAGGTTGGAGAAGAGATAGAGTTTTGTATAGAGAGACAAAAAAAATAGAAAGTTTGGAGGGTAGCTGCGGTGGAAATCTTGAAGTCCAGAAGAAACCCTAGTAAGGGGACCAGGCTTGTGTAGAAGGGAGGCAAGAAGCCCTTCACAAGCTGAAGGATAGGAGAGGGAAGTAACCCAGGGGAAGGAACCGCTAAATCAAGTGGTTCACCACAACCCTCAGGGCCCCTGGGTTGGGACCTGGAGTAGAGGGCGGGCCCAGGTCCCGCCCTCTCCACTCCCCTCCTCCAAGGACACTAGTGGAGCAATTAAGAACCAGTTCAGAGGCAAGCAATAGTGCCCTGAATCTACCCCAGAGAATAGAGAGCGCGAGACCCAGCAGATCAGTACCGGCAATTTGCCACAACACCAATACACTGAAATCTGCTTTGCTCCTCAGGCAGAGTTCAGGGTTGTGGGTTTGATGTGTAAATTTCATAATGACTTTGAACTATTTCCCCATGCTCCCCCCTCACCCCCAGTTCCTCACATCTTCTTGTCAATTGCTGGAAATGGGCCATTTTCATTACCACTACAAATAGTTCTTTTTCTCTCCTCCTGGTAATAGCTCACCTTAAGTGATCACTCTCCTTACAGTGTGTATGGTAACACCCATTGTTTCATGTTCTCTGTGTATATATATATATATCTTTCTATTGCATTTTCCACTGCATGCATCCAATGAAGTGGGCTGTAGCCCATGAAAACTTATGCTCAAATAAATTTGTTAGTCTCTAAGGTGCAACAAATACTCCTGTTCTTTTTGTGAATACAGACTAATACGGCTCAACTTTGAAAAAAAATCAAATGTGATCCTAGGATGTTTGCCATGTTTAGTAGATGTGTCGATCCCAGGGTATTAGAGAGACAAGGTGAGTGAGGTAATATCTTTTATTGGACCAGCTTCTGTGGGTGAGAGAGACAAGTTTTTGAGTTACACAGAACTTTTGAGCTACCTTCTTTAGGTCAGACCTTGTACAATGTATTAATTTTCATTGCAGGTCAGAACTAAAGAGCTCTGAGTAGCTTAAAAGCTTGTCTCTTTCACCAACAGAAGTTGGTCCAATAAAAGAAATTACCTCACCCACTTTGTCATCCTAGGATTTATCATGCAAGTTATTTCCAGTAGAGATAAATTAAAAGTCAAAAGAGGCACTGGTAAGACTTCATTTGGAAGACATTTCTGGTCACCCTATGACCAAGAAGGATAAATTCAAACTGGAATAGTTGCAGAGAAGAGTTACTAGGATGAACAGGGGAATGCAGATCCTATTTTATGAGAGGAGATTAAACGAGGTTGGCTTGTTTAGCATAGCAAAATGAAGGCTAAGAAGGGATATGATTGATCTCTATTAATGCATCTGGGCGTAAACTCAAAAGAGAGAATGAAGACCTATTTTAAAGTATGGTGAATGTTATTTTTTATATATATTTAAATGAGACCTAGCCTATTACTTATTGCCTTAGTTAGCAACAGAGTTCACTGAAACCCCTGAACTTTTCTTGTTTGTTACTCACAGCCAGAATTCTTTTCCTCACACTCACATTTCAAACCAAGTTCTCTTGAAACATGTTTGCTAATGAGACCCTCACTCAAATTAGTTATAAACCTGAAAGCAGGAAAGTATCGTGTGTGTGTGTGTGTGTGTGTGTGTAAATGATTGGTGGATAATAATTTAGAGCTCGATAGAGAGTTGTAAGGAAGAATGTGTTTGATTAATGTAGCCTCTATTTGTGGATTTTCTTTGAACAGATCACATTTTGCTACAAAGAATTTCTTTGAAATTGTTTGCCAAATAATTCTTAGGAATAATTTTTGGTCAGTAGATTATTTGTGAGCAGTTAATTTCAAGTAGTCAATATTGGAAGTTCAAGATGTGTTTTGATTAGACATGTAGATCACATAGTATGTTTCTTTTCAGAGAATAACTTGTAGAATCATACCATAAAAGTTGCAGAATACTAGGCAATTTTTTTTATTATAACAACTACTATATCTTCATATGGAACCTAAAGATTAGAAATCTAAGATAATAAGCTAGTGAGTCACCGAAATCACATGAATATCTGTATTATGTCTCCATGAATATTAAATAATTTCATCACAACGAATGATATTACAGTAAATACCAATTGAAGTAACAACCATAGAACACTTAATGTAGAGCATTATTAATGGATAATGCTCCACTCATTCATCAGCCAGTTTTAAAAATTTAGCTTTTTTAGGAAATGAACAGGGCATCTACCTGAATACTAAACAAATAGTCATAGTTTCTGCTCAACATAATGTTAATTACAAAATTCAGGGATACTAGTAACACTATACAATATATTGTTAATTATTATTATTTCATTCAGTATTTAGTATAACAATATTTATAATTCTTAACTCATGTAATATTAATGTGGTTAAAGTATGTAATTCTACAGCAATTCCTTTGTAACATAACATTAATTCATGTCTTCTCACTTAAAGCATTTGTTTTTGTGAAATAAGGAATCTCAAGAAAGTGGTTCCCTATGTTTGGTCCATATGTGAGCATGCAGCATTCTTGGTTAAAATTTACATCAATACAATAACAACCAACTTCCCTACTGAAGCAAATGTGGCCCTCAAGATATCACATGAGAACATGCAGGAGAATGGATTATTTTATTTTCTTCTGAAAACAGTATCAAAAAGCATTACAAAACTGACCTACTCTGTTTACTTTCTTTTCTTTCCGGGATATATTTAGAATATTCCTATTGCAACCTATGATACTTAAAGGTATCCCAGAATATTCAAATTGACAAAAGTTAATTCTTGTATGTCATTATTTCTGTCCTCCACATCCCACACATTTACAGCATAGCCAGAATAGCTAGTTAGCTTTGGATATATATCTCTAGATGATTAGTGGTCTTCATTAGTACAACGGTTAGTAAATTATAAATCTCTAACTGCACACCAGAGTGATATACGATGGCTGATTTTCAAGTCAGGATGCCAGCATTATTCCTATATCTCAAGGCTTGATAAATTCTCAAAATTAGTAAGATCAACAGTGGTAAAATAGCTATTACCAATGTATTTTCTGTCACAAAGAAGTTAAGGAGCGAGATATACTCCTCAGCAGCAAGCTAGCAATTGTAATGGTATGTGAGTTGGAATTTTGGTTCACAACAAAATCTCCAGCAAAATGGTATGGGGGGGAGAGGCATTTAAAATGCACTGACATGCAAAAAACAAATCAAATATCCTTCCCCAAATACCTGGCCTGAGTACCTGGGTGGTAAGCTGGGAACCTCATCAATTATTGAAATGGAATAGCAATCATATCATCTGTACTAACAACTTTCCTTCCATATAGGGGCCAGTGGAGCCAATTCCTGATGTACCGCTAAATCCATGCTGCACAGTGACATGAAGCAAGACCCCATACAACATGCAGGGGGAGTGTGAACTCTTAAATGAATCTCCATGCAGAGTTGTGCACCAGTAGTTACTTCTTATAGAAGAAAAGGCTGAACTTGCAGTCCTTACTCAGGCAAAACATTCATTGACTTAAATGGGAACATTGATTAAAGACTGAGAAAGGACTATAAGGTTGGCCTTAAATTAGAAGCCTGAATGGAATGAAAGCAAAAACATGACAGCTTTCTAAGCGGCTCTACTAGCCATTGGTTTAGTTTGAACAGGCGTTCACTTAACATATTTTATTTATTTTTCATGAAAATGCTAATCTAGTCTGATTCAGAGCATTGATTTTAACAATGTATGTTTTGCCTTGTTTGTTTTTGCCTGCAGAACCAAGTTCCCATTATGTAATTTCTTTAAAAGCCTTTAACAACGTGGGTGAAGGAGTCCCTCTCTATGAAAGCGCCACCACTAGATCATTGACAGGTGAGTTGGAAATGTTGATTCTGATTTTGTTCCATATCAGTTATCATTAGCCTTACGTACATATTAGGCAAACCGTTTTGGGAAGCCAATAAAGAAAGAGCTCTTCAACATCCAAGTTTCTGCTAAAATAAATCAGATTATTTTTTCCACCTCATTTTAAATGGTTGAACTCCATAGCTGTAAGATAATGAATTAATTACACTTTCCTGAAATATATTTTACAGCAGTAATTTTTCATTAGCTGATTTAAAATAATGTAATGCTTGCACATCCGTTAGTAGTTTGATTGAGTTGGCTTGGGAGCAGCATGAATCCCAGAGCAATTGGAATATCTGAAGATCAGGTTAAAATTGTGGCTGCTGTCACAAATCAAACACAGAATTTAATTATTTTCTGTATCTCTTGTAATTTTTGCTAAGTTGAAATTAATTAATTAAAGCCAAGTACAGTCACAGACGTAGATAGGGTCAGGTAGCCAGGTCTCAGATAAGATGAAGGAAAGTATTGCAAACAATTAATGATGATATAAACTCACACAAAACAGAATACCCAGTATTAATCAGGCTACTCACTTACCATGCAACATTTTTCTTCATAGATGTATTCTTGGTACAAAAAACAGAGTGCCACTAAGTTTAGGGATCCTTTGGTCCCATCGGACCTTTGTGCATATATGGGTTTTTGGGATGAGTGGCTGAAACTGCAGAGAGCTGATAACAAAAAGAATAAATACAAAAACAAAAATGATTTTCCTCTGGAGTAACAGCATCATTTGGTAGTGTTTCCTTGTGTTTCACCCACCATGTTAAGAACTTCCTCAAAGAGAGGAAGCTTATGTCACTGAGAGCAAAAGGACCATTGACAGACAGACTGACTAGGGTGAACCATTAAGGATAATTAAATCAAATGGCAGCACTCTGGCTCCAAATGGAAAACCATCCATTGTCCATATGCGTTTGTGAAGTATTCCCCTAAGAAATCTTGGAAAGTCTCAAAGGTGGGGAAAAACATTCAGTGTAAAAACAAATGCAACTGTGAGAAACTGTATCCAGATTAATACATAGCCATGAGCATGTGGCTTCAACATTGTTAATATCACTTCTGGTGTGGTATCTACAAGGGTCAGTTCTTCTTGCTAGGCATGTGAGATTATGTATGTGTCTTGAAATCTTTATTTGATTAACTTGGTTCAAAATCCATGTTGTTTTTTTGTTTGTTTGTTTGTTTGTTGTTTTTTTATCTTTTGTTCCGTGTTGATGCTAGATCAAGAATTATCTAAGTGTAGCCTGTGGGGAATTTTTTTTTAATGTATGTGTATATATGTGACCTCTCAGAAATGAAATGTTATCCTGATGTGAAAAAGGTATGTCAAGCTTGGGTTCTACTTTGGAGACTTGACCCAAGGACGCTATACAAGTACTATATGCCACTTTGCAGCTTCTCTTTTACTTCTAAGAGCAGCTCTAACAAGGAGTTTCCTATCTAATCTCTTACCCTTCTGGATGCGGCTTCTGAAGCGAGTCAATACCACTGAGTTATTCATGGAAGAGCATTTCAAAAACTACGTTCAGCAAAGTGAGAAACATTTTAGTTGAACTCCCTGAGTGGTTGTTGAACTGACTTGCCCTGAGTGAAAAAAGAAAATTTAACTATTGTATTTATTTCAGTGCATAAGAATTGTATATATATAGACAGATATAGAAATTTGTGTGTGTATAACATATAATCTCAAATGATGTGATAAGCAAAATATGAATTAAAGGAAGCAGAAACTGTTTTTATCAAAGGTATGCAATATCTGAATGACAGATGTCCGAACATGAACAGCAAATAACTCTGTTTTGAAAAGCGGAGGAAGTGTTCAGGGACCTACTTTCAGACACCAAAGGATTATAGAAATTCCACTGTTTCTCAGCTAAGTGATGGCATGTTTCAAGAACTGAATTATCTTGATTGATTGAATCTAATCATTTATTTTGCTAGACCTAGTCTTTCTTCATAATCCTCTGTACAACAGACCTTCAGAATTCAGTTTGTCACTATGAGGAAAGAAGAAAGATGCAGTGTTTTATTTGACAAAATACCGAATGCATATTACCTTACAGCATTAACTATGTAAGCAAAAAAGAAACAAAAATGAAAAGTGTTTATTATGTCACAGTTTATAGACAAATCTCCTTGAAAATTTCAGTTTAGAATTTGGAATTGAAATCTTAAGAGTAGCAATATTCTTTGTGACTAGGCAAAGAAGTTTCAACCCATCCTACTATGCAGAATGTCCAAATTAATTTTGGATCTGTAGGTGAACAACCAGATTTCTCTATTTCCCCAACTATCTATGGTCAAGCTTCTAAAGAAGCTGATGATGAATGAAGCAGCAACAACAACAGCATTAAAAGGTTCATCTAGTTGCTTTTCTCCTGTATTTTTTATTCCAAAGTCTGTGCTCTTGAAGTCCTAAATAATTAATTACAAAATTACAAAAAAAAAAAAAAAAAGTGATCAAAAAGTGTCAGCAGTTTGAAATACATATAGAGCTGACAAACTGAAGTAATTATCAATTGGAAAATGTCAGATTAATTTGTGCTTTGATTAATTACATAGTCTGTTATTTTTTCAAAAAATATGGTTGTGTGTACTGTGTCATAATTACTGCAGCCTGAAATTTTTGGTTAGTAAAATCATAATCTTGTTTTTAAATTGCAAATATATATATATACACATATATAATTTTAAAAGGTAATATTTTAACATAATGACTCTGCTCTTACCAACATTTTCTGCATTAAGAGGCAGTAGTTATTACCTAAAACTCAGAGGTTAAAAAAAGACATGCAGTCCAATTCTTCTATCACACTGTTGTAAATCAGGGTTAATTCTGCTGAAGTCAATTATAATGAAATGAGAGGAGAATCAGGCCTATGATGTTCTAGATAGCATTGGCTAACTGCCAAGTATGGCTTTCCAATATGGAACTGCATTTTTGGAAATGGAAACAAACTTTTCTGTGTAATAAAACCTACCACAGATTGCCTTTGTGTGTTGTGCTAACTTCAGCTACCACTGCATACCATTATGTTCAGTCTATTGATCTGTCTGAAGGCAGCATGATCACCAAATGCATAAAAGAAGTGTGCTTATGTCTTGAGGAAACACATTCAGAGATGAAAACAACAATCCGCATATCCATACCTGGATGCACACATTTATCATGCTGGCATTATTAAATCAACAAATGTGGACCTCCATCTTAGTATTAAAATTATGTTCTCTTTTGCCTGACAAATATTTAAGCAGACGTAGAAGTGCTCCTTTGAATAGCATTAAAAGAATAAAAGAAGCTGCAGAGAGAGAGAGAGAGAGAAAAGCATAGGTAACTCCTACACACATCAGAGTGTCTTTCAAAATGACACTATTTTGTACGTGTTTTTAATAATGTATCATTTATGTATTTCAATTTTATTACTGCAAAGTAAATCATTTTAAGGAGAAACAATGCATTTCAACTTCATTTTGGAGCCAAGAAAAGAAAGCACATCTGGAAGTATTTGAACAAGCCATGCAAAATAGTATTAATTGCTAGTTAGCTTTATTTACAGTAATGTAAGTGAAATATT
Organism: Chelonoidis abingdonii; assembly: GCF_003597395.2. Taxonomy (NCBI): domain Eukaryota; kingdom Metazoa; phylum Chordata; order Testudines; family Testudinidae; genus Chelonoidis; species Chelonoidis abingdonii. The sequence goes on from NC_133774.1 coordinate 18,972,042, forward strand.
ATATATATATATAATCTTTTTCAATTAATGCCTCTCTTTCTGTTCTTCTCCTGTTCCCCTCTCATCATTTAACCCATTGTGATGTGTATCCACTGGTGATTGTTTTGTTTTGCTTTTGTTTTAACTGCTATTCATTTTTTTTTTAATGCTCATTTGGTGGTTTTTGACCCAGATCCCATTGATCCATTAGAAGTTGATTTTTATCCTTTGCTTGATGATTTCCCTACCTCAGTCCCAGATATCTCCACCCCCATGCTCCCACCAGTAGGTGTCCAGGCTGTTGCACTTACCCATGATGCAGTGAGAGTCAGCTGGGCAGACAACTCTGTCCCAAAGAATCAAAAGACTACTGAGGTTCGCTTTTACACTGTCCGTTGGAGAACCAGCTATTCTACAAGTGCTAAATACAAGGTGAAGTTATAAAGGGATATGAATTGATGATCTGTGATTTCTTGTGTTCATATTTTATTTGATAACAACCTGAATCTACCAATTCTGTACACTCAGGAAAAATTCCCCGTATAGTCAATGGGAGATTTGTCCTGAATAGCAAGCATCTAATAGGGTCACAAATATATATAGTTTGGAGTTTTTTTAAGAGTATTTATTGGTCTGAAAATGCCACACTAAAAGTCTAATTGTTGAAGATTCTGATCTTTAATTTTGGATATCATACGTAAGTTAGAAAGTCATTGATTGGACAGCATAATGCCCAAGAATGAAACTAGGTTGCCAATTTTAAATCAACTACACCACTGGAAACCCCTGCTTTATTATATTAACAACAAACACTCAAAAAGCACAGAAAAGAACAGAAAACTTCTCAATTTGGAAGTACCCTGTAATAGCATGAATATCCTACTGCCTGTAAATGAAAAATATATATCTCTAGATGATTATATATATATCTGGGATAGGAGAGAAAATAATAATAATTAATACTTAATAATGCTTGGCGCTTGTACAGCACAGCACAGAAAGTGACAATCACTAACCTGAAAAAAATAAACTATCAATTTACATACTGGGGCTTGCTGGCAGTGTAGTAAGCTTCAGTATAGAAGAATTAAGGGTTCTGAAATAGTGTCATTTTGTATTTTGATGTAATTATACCCATTGAGAGATTTATTCCCATTCCCAGTAAAATGTGGACTACAGTAGAATGAGCCACAGTTTTCTTAATTTAGTTTCTATAGTAAGAGCAAGGATCCAAAGAGCGCAACATTATTTATTGTAACGTTTACACAATGATGAAATTGCCCACGTTGTCACTGTATGTTCAATATGTGCCGGCCCAATGGAAAATTGCAGGTGCCAAACAAAAAATATGGAGATAGCTTTGTTAGTGTCATCTCAGTAGAGCCAGGTGACCATATTTATGTAAAATGAATTTAATAGGTTAACTATGTTTGCATTAGACACCCTATCCTGTCAGTACCCTGTTTCTTGCTGGGAAATTGTTAAAATGGATAAGTGGAACTCATTGAAGAAAGTAACTTATTGCAGCACATTGATATAGGAAGGAACCCTAGGAATGGTCAAGTCTGGAAACAAAGGCTTAGATTGATAAAAAGTAACTATATGGGCAACCAAGCCTGATGGAAAAACTTAAGGTGGGGTGATCAGATAGGGTTATTTTGAATGAACTGGACTACAAAAGAAATGACTCATGTTGATTCCAGCTGGAAGAAGTAGTATGGAAATTAGAGTTGACCCAGAACTCAAGACAGTCTTCAAATCTGCCTTATTTTTTTTTTTTGTTTAGCCAATCTGTAGCTGAAAAGTCATGAACTGGTTGTCACAGTTTCCAAGTAACTGCATCTGTATCCCCTCCTCCATGGTCCACTTTAGAGTGACCAGTCAGGCCTAAGGTCTCCAGCATTCACCTGTCTCTGGGCAGGGACCTTTGTCCCATTCCCTTCTGCCTGGAGGTTTTAAGGCTGTAGAGCTCCCTGCCTTACACTCTGATACCGCCGAAAGCCACTCTGCCTAAAGGCTGCCCCTGTGTGTTGCTTTTTCTCTGAGGGCTATGAACAGTGTATTGCTAACAGTTACAGTTACCACACAGCTCTCTCTCGGCAAGCACATTTATTCTTACAGTAAAAGCATTAAGAGAAAACATACAAAAAACAATAAGCTTCTATCCGCAGGCAAAAAGCTTTCCAAAAGTCACTCATCAATCTTCTGAGGCCTTAGTAGGGCCAAAGTCTTTCCAATCCGCAAGGGTTGGGGCCATTGGACAGAAAGTTCTGTCCATTAGCTGGATCAGAATGAAGGCCGTGAGTCAATTTAAACACAGCTTTTTTAATGCGAAAAGCTATGTATTTGTCTCTTAGGGCTGGTCTACACTACAGGGGAAAATCAATCTTAGATACGCAACTTCAGCTGCGTGAATAATGTAGCTGAAGTCGAAGTATCTAAGATCGAATTACTCACCGTCCTCACAGCATGGGATCGACGTCCGCGGCTCCCCCTGTCGATTCTGCAACTCCACTCGGCTTGATGGAGTTCCGGAATCAATATAAGCGTGTTCGGGGATCGATATATCGCGTCTAGATGAGACGCGATATATCGATCCCCGAGCAATCGATTGCTACCCGCCGATACGGCGGGTAGTGAAGACGTAGCCAAAGTCTCTGGAAAATCGAGACTGAATCTCCCCAGGAAGTGGTACCTCTCTGGAGGAGTTTACATTGTGAGTGATTCACCTTAATAGTTCCCCCTCCTCCAAACCCCCCCTATTTTAGTTCTTGAAGCAGCTCTGGTAACACTCCGCTGTAAAACAGACCACGGTCAGACATACAGTTCCTGGCCCACAGGGATTGTATGTATACAGCAGGGGTCAGCAACCTTTCAGAAGTGGTGTGCCAAGTCTTCATTTATTCACTCTAATTTAAGATTTCACATGCCAGTAATACATTTTAATGTTTTTAGAAGGTCTCTTTCCATAAAATCTATAATATATAACTAAACTATAGTTGTATGTAAAGTAAATAACGTTTTTAAAATGTTTAAGAAGCTTCATTTAAAATTAAATTAAAATGCAGAGCCCCCCACACTGGTGGCCAGGACCTGGGCAGCGTGAGTGCCACTGAAAATCAGCTCACGTGCTGCCTTCGGCACGCGTGCCATAGGTTGTCTACCCCCAGTATACAGTGTTAATACAATGTTTCCCCCAAAGATGCTGCATACAGTTGCAATATCTGTCACACTAGTCTATTCCTTTGTTATTTCCAGGTCAGCCAGAAGCAGCAATCTCGCAACTTTACTTTTAATAAAAAAGTCACAGTGAATGTATGTTCACTCAAAGCCTATGTTCAACTCCAGCCTGTTTTGCAAACATTGTGGGCAGTCAATATAACTTATGTTACTTGGGGATGTGAAAAGGACTCTCCCTTCCCCACCCCGAGTGACACAAGTTTTGTACTGTCCACGCTGGCGCCATGTCAGCGGGAGATGCTCTACTGCTGACGTAGCTTCCACTTCTCATCAAGGTGGAGTAATTATGCCAGTGGGAGAGCACTCTCCCATCAGCATAGCGTGTCTTCACCAGATGCACCACTGGAGCGCAACTGTGCAAGTGTAGTTCTGTAGTGGAGACCTGACCTTTGTTTTGTTCCTGTCCTTTCATCCTGAGCATGTGAAATATCTGAGCAAGTTTGAAAAAAAGGAAGTTTAATTTCTGTAGTGCTCTTCTTCCTCTTCCTCTTCTTCTTTCCTATTTGGGGTTGGCAGCTTTTATAGACTTTTTCCAGAACTCATGATAGTATGCCTACTGTCATGCAAATTGGTCTCCATACGGTCAGCTTATATCTAGTCCAAATACTGAGTCTTTGGCCTCCCCCTTGGTTATCTTCCATCAACAATCGTTGCAAGGGCCATCCTACCAATATAACTCTGATTTCTGCAGTGCTGTCTATAAGATTTAGCTTCCTTCAGTCATGCTGTATAGTACCTTATTCCACAAATAGTACCACTTAAGTCAGTGGCCTACTTATGGTGAACAATACTTCCTACCACAGTGAAGTCTGTCCCATAGTTTAAAACCTCATGCTAATGGTCAAATTTTGCCACTTTTACACCGCGAATTGACATCTTGATTTCACTAGGATTACTCACAGAGTGGGAGACTACTCAAGGGGTGAAATCCTAGTCTCAAAGAAGTCAACTGCAAATCTCTCATTATCTTGTATAGGACTAGGATTTCTCCCAGTGAGTATAAAGATGACGGAATTTGGCTCTGAATACAGAAGCTTCTTTGTTTAACTGCTGTGCAAAGCCTCAGTGTTAATGCTTGTGAAGTAGCAAAGCAAAGTAGTATTCTGTACTGTCTTGTAAGCTAATTGTAACATTTTAAAAGATTTAACTTGCATCTTTAGGGCTGATGATTAATGTCAACACGAGGGTGACATTATTGGTGAATACCAGAGAGCTACATAGTTCCAAACACATACTACCAAACAGTGAAAAAGGATCCATTCTGATGATGAAATTCAGAAATTTTGCATAATTGGGCATACATTTCACTCACCCACTCCAGTGGTTCAGGCATCATTTGGCAGATTTTAAGCTATATCACACAAGTTAAAGATTTACAGCTCAGTTAAATGAGCTGAGATTGCATGTTATATTGGATGTGGCATGCCCTCAAGTCTCATTGCTGTGAGTAGGCATGGAAGATGCTCAGCACCTTACTGGAAGTGCCTAACTCTTCAGAAATTGGGCCCAATATGATGGGGCTCATAATGCTCTGCAAACACAGACTGAGTTTCATTCAATTTTCACCCATTTTATCCTGCAATTTTCTTCTGGCTCTACTCATGTGATAAAAATGTGCTGTCTCTCTTAAATCATTTCTTAGAACAGGCTGAGATCAGGTAAATCTACATTATAAAAATGTAATATATACATCAATTTTAGTTTATATACCTGTGCTTAACATACTGTAGAGAACCAGATAAATAATACATATTTAAAATATAAAACACAAAGAAAATGCATATTTAAACAAACAAACAATACAAAACTGAAAAGTTCTAGTTTGTATAAGAAATTAAATGCATATTCATCCAAGAAACTTAGAAAGACCAGATCGCATTAGTTAGAACCATTCTAGTGAGAAAAACAGGTTGTGAGGAGGAGCATTTCCCTACCTTAGTTAACTGTCTAAATTACAGAAAGCAAGTTTAGTATCTTATTTATAGTACTAATAATAGTTCCACTCAAATACATGCTCCAGTGTCAAGGTTATTTCTGTCCTCGGAAAAGTATGCTTACGAAAGGAATTTAGTGTTACTGTATCGTGCTCTTCCATTTTTTCTGTTATATGGAGAAAGTGTGTGGAAGTTAGTTTTCTAGGATTGCATTTTTCAAGTCTTACTTGCTTAAACGTATATTTGTTTTCCTCTTTCCCTCCTTTTGTAGTCATCAGATACAACAGCTTTGAGCCATAGCGTAATAGGCCTTAAGCCAAACACTATGTATGAATTCTCTGTCATGGTAACAAAAGGTCGAAGGTCAAGCACGTGGAGCATGACTGCACATGCCACAACATATGAAGCAGGTATGTCTAGATATTTTGATAGCTTAAAAAGTGATTTTGTTTCAAGATGCCCATGTTAGTGTAAAATAGTGAGGAATTTTCAAAATTTGGAACTGACTAAATATATTGAAATTCCTGAACTACTGCTGATATAGTTGGTAGCATTGTCAACTTTCATGCCAGCGAAACAAATCATCAGTGTATACTTAAAGCTAAATTTCTTTTCTTCATTTTTTTCTATGGGCAACAAAACAGCAGGCATTTAATTCTCCTTTAAAGTTACTCAGAGCTAAGAGGTTGGAATTTAATAAATGGATCATAAATATAGTGAGCTTCAAAAATCCTTTTCACTAATGATGTGACCTAGTTGGCATTCAGTTTTCAAAGAAAACTGAAATCAGATGAGAACAATGATGGAAATAGTCTTCTATGACTAGGATGGCAGCTTTGTTAGTCTCTCTCATTTATTAATTTATAGAAGGCTACTTGTACTGGCTCAAGTGTGTGTGATTCTGTCCTAGCCCTCTAGTGCCTCTGGGAATGGATCAAGTACTGATGCCAGCTAGTAGAGGTTCTTTTTGGCTGAAGAGGTGAAGATGCTTTTGAAGCCAAAGGCCCACAGTTCTATTCACTATATGTGCAGTTCTGTAGGCTCTGGAGGTGTTTGTAAGTGGACATTACGTAGATGGATTAAAGATCCTGAACTGGAGTTACAGCAGTTGGTACAGCTACAAAATTAAACAAAAAATGTACAATGAAATTGAGCAGGCTCTTCAAATTACTTGTTATTTACAGATACAACCTTTCTACCTGTTGAACGTCTTGTGTCATGTAAAAGGCTCACTGCCTGGATGGATGAGGCTCCTTGGATGACACCAGGGTTTAAATTCAGCCAGAACCCACCAGAGTGGAGCTCTGTTAAATATTTTCAAACATGTGGGAGCCCCAGAGCTTAGGGCTGCAGCCCCATGGGAAGCACCGGGGCTGGAGGCTTAAACCCCAGCATGCACTGTGGGTACTGAAGCCCCAGTGCCTTGCTTATCCCCTGAAGGACAAAAGCCTACAGTCCTGAGCCTAGAATGAGAATGAGAATTTAAGCCCTGGATGACACTCCCATTATTTTCATGCGTCCTTCTGTATTCAGGCCCCTACTAGTCACCGTTATTCTTCCCCTGTTATTAGAATTATTATTATATCATTGAATAGATATTAGGCATAAGGATTTTATGTAGCCGCTGGCCTCAGATGCTCAGTGGGGTCTCTCAGGATTACAACTATATTGGCTACTTCAGACTCTGAAGAAAAGTATTGCTTGGGTAGCAGTCATGTAATACTTATTGTAAGATAACAACTCCAGGAAGCTGAATGAACATCTATTAATAGGGTTGTAGAGTTAGGAGGTCTCTGGCTGGGACCTTTATTTCTGTCTACAAGGAAAAGGAAGCTAAGGAGCTTGTCAGATCCCAACCTTTCTATTTTCCTTCCACTCTGTTCTCCCTTAAAAAAATAGAGAATGATACCTTTTCTCTGGGTTTTGTTTTTTAACTGTCATATTAATGACATTAATGGTGAAGTGTATCCCAAAGTATAGAATTCTAATGAATGGATAAAAGCAATGCTCTTCAGCAGTGATACTCACACCAAGGCTTGTGAAACACAAGTGACTTTTTAAAGTGTCTCCTGAGGATTTTTGCAGTAAATGATATTAAAACACTGTATGATTTAATTATTAACCAATTTAAGTTATTAACCAGTCAGGATGCTTTTACTGTGTTATTAACCAATTAAGTTATCAAATTGCACTCAGTTATTCACTTATTTTCTGTGAGAATCAAATGTATAAAATATATAAATGAAACAATGAATTCACACTGTTGTGGCTCTTTTGGGTAATGTTGATCACTAATTTGGCTCCAGAACCACTGAGGTCTGAGAATCAGTGTTCTACAGAATGATTAGTATTTTCTATTAAATTCTATATGTGTTTAGAATAAATTATTCATCTTCCTCCTTGAAGCTCTTCAGAAGAATTGCTTTTGAGTCAAGCCAATGAGCTGCCTTGCCTCAGCATAGGGAGAACCACATAATCCAAACAGGGAGAAGAGCAGGAAGGGAGTTTCTTAAATGCACTTACTAAACTTGACCTCTCTTGTTCACAGTTTTTGTTTCATTTTGTATTTTGCCCTCCAGAATAGGCCAGTCTTTCTTCTGAGTAGGTAGGCCTTCTACAGAGCTGGTAGATCTTCCACAAACTGAGTGGCTCATAAGACTGTGGATATACTGTTCTGTTCAGTTACCTTATTGTATTTCCCATGCTCAATAAAAAGCGTATGAGTAAAAGAGTATGATATTTTCCTTCTTAACTGACTATTGATTCTAATATATAAACTTGGATGGCTGAGTTATATGTGTGATTATTTTCTGTGCACGACAAAAAACAGCAAAAGTACAATAGTTACAACTAAAAATCAACATTTATCAACAGATATCAAATGTGCAGATGTCTGCTGGTAAATATTGACCTTTTAATGGCAACTGCTGAACACGTCAGTTATTTCTCAGGGGGAAACTCAGTGGAAATATATGTATCTTTAGATTTTCCTGTATGGTTGACATACAATTAATTAAACCGGAGATGCAGCTGCATTAACTAAAGGGATCCTGTATTTCTGATCTTTATTGCCTATTTTGTACCCATTCTGCATGTGGGAGTTAATGAAAACTGAGAACAAAATTTGGTCTTTTAATTTTTCTCCCAATTCCTTATGTTCACAATCTGTTGAATCCCAGACCCCAAACTTCAGTTTTTCAACAGAAATTGATGAGCCAATGTCATAAACAGGTTATTAGTTGAATGTTTTTTATGAAGCACAACCCACTGGAGGCTATTGTTATTACACTAATTTTCCTAGTTAAGTGTGCAGGCATGTCATACTGTAAATATATATAGGTTAAGAAATTGAAGAACTAAGACCGTGCATTGTGTGCCTAATTTTGGAAATCCTTGTTTGAATATTTTGGCCCTACTAAATAGAGAGATGAAAAATCTTAACATGACCATGCTCATCTATAAGGAAACCCAATAGAATAGTTAAAGTTAGCATCCAATAGCCATTAGGCCTCACCCAAAACATCAGTGAATGATGCTTATCGTCTCACCTGTTTATCAATGTATCAATATTAATTATAATGTGAGCTTCTTTTTTACATCTTTCTTGATTGTTTCAGATCCTTTTTTTGAATATGGTCATTTGACACATTAATTATAAGATTAGCTGATCAGTATTCTGTTGAATCCTGTATTCGGTATTCTAATAATCCTTTCTTTGTTAAGTGTGTGTTTGTTCATTTCTTTTACAGTATTTAGCATCATTATATATTTTTCATTTTGGGTCAGATGTTCAGTTAGAACCTCTTTGTTTAATATAGATTTTCTTCTAATGTAACATCAACCCAACCAAATTTTTAGAAACAATATTTTAAAAAATAATGACTTTGAGGCAGATTTTCAAATATTCAAAAACTTCACATAGTGGAAGTCAGGTAGGAAATGGTGAATAGAGCTGTGGAGCTCACACTGCATTGCCCTGTTCTTTTTCTATTCTGCACATGCCTTTCACAATGAGCTGTGTGACTGCTCTAAGGGTATGTCTGTACTGCAAGCCAACGTATGATTGCAGCATGTGTAGGCATACATGTATTAGATTTACCTGCAATAGCACAGCTGAAAATAGCACTGTAGGTCTGAAAATGTAACTGTGGATGGGGAATCATCATTAAGTTGGTCTATTTCCAGTGAGGTCCCTCAGGGAGCAGTTCTTGGACTTAACACTGTTTAACATAAGGAAACATAAAATCATTACTGACCAAGTTTGCAGATGACACAAAAATTGGGCAAATTGTAAACAAGGAAGAGGATGGGTCTGAGCTATCTGGATCACTTGGTAAAGTGGGTGCACGGAAACAATATGTATTTTAATAGTCTAAAGGTAAATATATACATCTAGGAATGGAGAATATAGGCAATACTTACAGTATGGGGGACACAGTGACCTTGAAAAACATTTAATGGCTGTGGTGGATAATCACATATATAGGGGAATCTTGAGAAAGGGTAGACAGGTGTTTTTACCTCTATATTTGGCACTGTTTTTTCTGCTGCTGGAATACTGTGCCCACAACACAAGAGTGGGCACAGTAGACTGTCTGGATATGTGGACTCTCTACTCAGACCCTATGCCACCAGCACTCCCAGCTATCTCCGTGACATCACTGATTTCCTGAGGAAACTACAATGCATTGGTCACCTCCCAGAAAACACCATCCTAGCCACCATGGATGTAGAGGCTCTCTACACAACATCCACAACACAGTATGGAATACAAGCTGTCAGGTAAAACAGTATGCTTGATGATGCCCACAGCACAACTCGGCTGCTGAGCTCTGTTGCCTTTATACTCCCCACACAACTAATGTTCAAATTTGAATGACATATATAATCTCCATAGATCAGTGGCACTGCTATGGATCCCGCATTGGCCCACAATATACAATATTTTTATGCTGACCTGGAAACACTTCTCAGCTTTCGTCCACTCACGCCCCTTCTCTACCTACGCTACATTGATGACATCTTCATCATCTGGACCCATGGGAAGGAGACTCCTGAAAATTCCACCACGATTTCAACAGCTTTTTGCCACCCACCATCAACCTCAGCCTGACCAAATCTAACGGGAGGTCATTCTAGACCCCACGGTGCAAATAAGTGATGGGTCACATTCCACACCCTATATCGAAACCTACCGACGCATATGCCTACCGTTCATGCCTCCAGCTTCCATCCCGGGCACATTCACACGATCATTGTCTAACAGCAAGCACTGGAGGTACAAACCGCATCTGCTTAACCTCAGAACAGAGCCCAACACCTATCCAAAATCTCCACCACCAGCAATTTCTCAAAAACTACAATACCCGCACGAGGAAATAAGGAACAGATCAAACAGAAGCCAGAACGTGTACCCAGAAGCTCCTATTTGTACTGGCAAGAAAGAGACAGAAACAACCACACAGGACTCCACTGGCATCACATACAGCCCCAGCTTAAAACCCTCCAACGCATTATCAAGGATCTACAACCCATCCTGGACATATGATCCTCTCACTTTCCGGGCCTTGGGGTTGGCAGAGCCAGTCTCGCCACAGACAACCTTCCAACCAGAAACAGTATTCTCCCAGCAAGCTTGCACACCGCACCATAATATTCTACTCAGGAAGCAATCATGCCACAAACCTCGATGCCCGAAATTCTGCCACATCTACACCAGAACACCATCACAGGACTAACTAGATCAGCCACAATAGTTGACTCATCACTGGGTTCATCTCACCTGCATGTCGCACCCAATGTATATAATGCCATCATATGCCAGCAAGCCCTCTGCATGTACACATCAGGCCAAACTGGGACAGTCTCTACAAGAAAAGGATAAATGGATACAACAACTTCAGATATTTAGGAATGGCTATAGCAAAAACTGTAGGATGAGCACTTCAAACCTCCTGGCCACAATAGCGATTTAAATGGCCATCCTGCAAGCAAAAATACTTTCAGACGGACTTCAAGAGAAACTGCTGTGCTTCAGTTCATCTGCAAATTTGACAACGATTCCAGCTCAGCGATTGAAAAAAGCTGTGAATAGCTTGCCAACTGCAGAATCAGTTTCTCTCCTCTCTTGTTTTCACACCTCAACTGCTAGAACAGGGCCTCATCCTCCCTGATTGAACTAATCTCGTTATCTCTAGCTTGCCTGCTAGCATATATATACCTGCCCCTGGAAATTTCCACTACATGCATCTGACGAAGAGGGTATTCACCCACGAAAGCTCATGCTCCAAAACATCTGTTAGTCTATAAGGTGCCACAGGATTCTCTGCTGCTTTTGCAACACAAGAGGAATACTGATAAATTGAAGAGAGTTCAAGTAAGAACCACCAGAAAGATCAAAGGATTAGAAAATTTGCCTTCAAGTGATAAACTCAAAGAGCTCAATATGTTTAACTCAATAAAGAGGCAGTTAAGGGCTGATATGAATACAACCTGTAAGGGTCTACATGGGGAACCCACTATTTTATAAAGGGCTCTTCAATCTAGCAGAGAAAGGTATTACCCAGTTCAGTGGCTGGAAGTTGAAACTAGAAAAATTCAGACTGGAAATAAGGTATAATTTTTAACAATGAGGGTAATTAACTATTGGAACAATTTAACAAAGACTGGTGGTAGATTCTCCATCACTGACAATTTTTAAATCAAAATTGTTTGTTTTTCCAAGTGATACGGTTTAGGAGTTATTTTGGGGAAGTTCTGTTGCCTGTGTTAAGCAGGAAGTCAGACTACATAATCACAATGGTCTCTTCTGGCCTTAGAATCCATGAATCTATGAATGAATCTAGGAAAGAGGCATAGTCTTCATCATGACTGTACAAGCACACCAGGGATCCTGGATACCTACTTGCATTGCTAGCTCACATTAAAGCCCATGTCACTGCATCTACACAGCTATTTTTAGTTATGCTTGCATAGGTAAAGCTACCATGGTTACAGCTACCTGTGCTGAAATCACACCTTAGATTGCAGTATAGACATTCTCTAAGGGCTTCTCTTCACCACAAAGAGATCAACGCTGCTGGGTTGATTTAGCAAGTCTAGTGAAGACCCGCTAAATCAACGGCACAGCACTCTCTGGTTGACCCCGGTACTCCAGCTCTCGAAGAAGAGTAAAGGAAGTCAACCAGCGAATATCTCCCATTGACCCAGCTCAGTGAAAACACTGGGGTAAATTGACCTAAGCTACGTCGACTCCAGCTATGTTATTCATGTAGCTGGATTAGTGTAATTTAGGTCAATTTACCCCGGTAGTGATGACAAGCCCTAAATTAACACATACTATATTATACCCCAAACACTGAACAGCTGGCTCAGGAACAGTATAGCTCAATACAGTCTTGATAACGTTCTTTAACAATAACCACTCCCTCCTTTCTCCACTCTGCTGATAGTCTGTACACCACCAGAAGATCCCATGATCATCCCTAAGCCTAAAATGATCATCCCAAAGCCACTCTGCAAGATTATGTGGCAAACATGCAATGGAAATGCAGCATAAAGAAGGCACAATACACTCACAGACCCAGCCTGCTATATTTAATGGGATATATTGCTCTATTTAGGACTCCTTTTGTACTATTCTTACACAATACTCCCAGGACTTTGCTACTATACCCATGTTACATGGATTGCTACTATATCCATGTCTCATGTTAGATGCATTTTCATTTCATTTCATACATAGTGACAGGCACCTAAAATATCTTTGTAATATGATAGTAGCAGTGGTATTAATATTAACTATGGTGATGCCTTGAGACCCCTAACATGTAAAATAGGTGCTTAAATACCACACTGATGCATGAGAGATGAGAACCAAAGTGAAATGGAATGGGATAAAAAGGATCCACATTTCCAGAAGTACCCATAACCAATGGGATCATACAATAGTTTCCCTTAAAATCTAGATTTTAGTTCTCAACATATATTACCTGAGAATGTATCTGTACTGCATGAGCAGATCTAAGAAAAGAGGTAAATGCAGAATGAGTAGTTTATGACTGATGTAGCATTTTAAGGAAAACAAGTATATAGCTGAGAATCTGATTGTTTGTGTTCTATTATTTCCATTCTTCTAAGCACCAACCTCTGCACCCAAGGATTTGACAGTCATTTCTCGGGAAGGGAAGCCTCGAGCTGTCATTGTCAGCTGGCAGCCTCCATTAGAAGCCAATGGAAAAATTACTGGTAAATGTTTTTATTATCCCATGTCTATCTTTTTTTTTACAGCTCTCTTCACTTTCTGGTTTCATTCCTCGGTTATTCTTCTTACATCTTTGTTTGTTCCCACTATAATATTTATCTGAACTTTCTTCTTTTTCGCATAGAAGTACTGAGTTGTGTTAGTTGTTAATTCAATGCCAGCATTACAGTGAGATGGAGAATTGAGAGACTATAAATCCTTTCATTTTAATTGTTGAAGGCATTAATATACTTTCTAAATTTAGTAATTCCGAGCAAAGGTCTTCTGGTGGCAATTAGAAATGACTAATAAAAAGTAGCTTGTTTGGCAATAATGTAATACATAAGGTATATAATGATAGGTTGCTTAGTACAACACATAAATGGTAGGATTTGTTGTAGATGTTTAACTTTATAATAACAATTTAAAGCACTGATGATCAGAAAAACTCTAATATTGACTGACAAGGACTGAACTTAATGGATGCTTCACAACGACAAATTTTATTGTTCAAAATATTGCAGATAACATCAATGCATAATTAAGGCATCCATTACAAGCCCATAGTGTTAATTTAGTATGAAAAATATAATAGACTCTATCAGAGATTTTGCATCTAAATGATCACTTTAGGATTTTAATACACATCTAAGAGACATATAATTATTATGACAAATAGCATTCAACTTAAAAATGTGCACATAATGGTTTAATTAACACAAACTATTGGGTTAGACACTTGGAAGTCATGCAGCATATTTTCTGTATGTCAGAGATAGTCTGTGTATGTCACCATACTACTAATAATTCCTGACACATATCACTCAAGCATCCTGAACTATAAATGTTGGCACAAGAATCCTTCTAAATATAAATTCTGTGTGAGTAATTCAAAGCCTATTGTATCAGATTCTCAACCTGTGTAAATCAACATATTTCCATTGGCTTTGGTAGAACTAGGGTGGTTTACACAGTGGAGAATCTGGTCCAATATTACCAGTAAAATAAGGTATATTTGGATCTGTCAGGAAGTTTCCCAGGGATAATACACCTCAGATTGGAAACGCTCCATTCATTATTTCCCTGTACAGTATATTCAGTACTTCACATTCAATGACCACATCCAAAAGAAAGGCATGTTAAAGATAAGGATTTTCATAGAAAATGGTTTTTCTGATATTAACCCAATTTCAGAGGAAAAAATGCTCATTTTAATTGGCAGTCAGTGGTCCTGAGTCTTCTCTCTGTTCTGCTGTGTAACTGCATTGTCTTTAATAGAATTACTGCTGATTTCCATAAGTGTAAGTGAGAGAAGAATCAAAGGCAGTAGCTTTAATGAAGTTTCTTATTTACAGTGTTGTAAGTGAGAGCTGACTTTGCTTGAAAATATCCATGGACAACTATTCTTCTTTGTGGAATTGTTTGAAAAAGGAGACTTACAGAAAATCTTTAATGCAGCCAGGAGTGGCCAAATGTTATTTAGAAATGTCAAGCAAAGGCAAAACAACCAAAACTCTATATTTGCAAATACTTAAGCAAGTGTGTAACTTTATTAATGTAACTAATCCCATTGAACGATTTGTAATATATTACATAGTTGAGGTAATATCTGTCACATGACACTCATATCATCATCACAAAGACTAACCTAAATGGGCTGACTGATACATGACTACAAAGAACTTTCATAGTTAGAACAACCTCTAAATAACTGCATACAATCCTGTAAACATAACCCTATTATACAATGCCAAAAATCTTAAAAGTACAATCATGGCCTTTCATTCTGACATTATTTTTCCAGGCATTAATACACCAATTCATTTGGAAACAGGGGCTTGTAAAGATTATTTTATTTTAAAGTGAATAGAGGGATATTGATGATGATATTTATGTTGATTTGCACCTGCTGAAGATTTAGACACAAGAATTAGAGTAGCCAAGGAAATTATTTCTATAGGCAATTATTATTTCACGTTAGTTCTGTTATTCTAAGGTCTACAATAATTTCTATTTCTGTGGGCTTTCATCTTATGTTTTAAAATAATACCATCAGGCTTAATCCTGCAATCCTAACCAAACCCATCTTTACCTATGTGGAGTCTGATGTAAGTTGAGGGGGGTCCACAAAATCATGAAGGTCCAGTCATAGGTCTGGTTGTCGGATCAGGGACTTAATTTGCTCATAGTACAATTCTTGTGGTTTTAGTCACTTTGGTTTTATATATAAATACTTAATTTTTATTTTTTGTGTGTTTTACAGTTATTGTGGTTTTATATGGTGGAATTGTATAAGTTACATAAGAAATAAGAATGGCCATACTGGGTCAGGCCAATGGTCCATCTAGCCCAGTATCCTGTCTTCTGACAATGGCCAGTGCCAATGCGAGATTCTTCAGAGGGAATGAACAGAATAGGGCAATTATCAAGTGATCCATCTCCCTGTTGTCCACTCCCAGCTTCCGTTGTCCACTCTAGGGACACCCAGAGCATGGGGTTGCATCCCTGACCATCTTGGCTAATAGTCATTGATGAACCTATCCTCCATAAACTTTTCTGATTCTTTTTTTTAATCTAGTAATACTTTTGACCTTCAAAGATACCCCGACAATGAGTTCAACAGGTTGACAATATCTTGTGTGAAAAAGTACTTCCTTATGTTTGTTTTAAATTTGCTGCCTATTCATTTAATGGGGTGATCCCTGTTTCTTGTGTTATGTAAAAGGGTAAATAACACTTCCTTATTCACTTTTCTCCACACTATCCATAATTTTATAGACCTGTATCAGTCCCTACCTTAGTTACCTCTTTTCCAAGATGAATAGCCCCAGTCTTTTTAATCTCTCTTCATATGGAAGCTGTCCCATACTGCTAATCAGGGGTGCTGGGAGTAGAGGTGCTGGGGGTGCAGCAGCACCCCCTGGTGTGAAGTGGTTTCCATCATATATGGGGGTTTGCAGTTTTGTTCAGTGGCTTTCAGTACCTCCACTATGAAAAATGCCACTGTTCCTACTTGTATTTGTTGCCCTTCTCTGAACTTTTTCCAGTTCTAATATATCTTTTTTTGAGATGGGGCAAACAGAACTGCACACAGTATTCAAGATGTGAGTGTAGCATTGATTTATGTAGTGGCAATATGATATTTTCTGTCTTATTATCTATCCCTTTCTTAATGGCTCCTAACATTCTGTCAGCCTTTTTGACTGCCATTGCACATTAAGCAGGTGGTTTTAGAAAAATATCCAAAATGACTCTGTGACAGGTTAGGTCACAGAAACCCCCTTGTGAACTGCCACCTGATGTGCTGAGACTACCTCTAAGCCCATTTTCCATGGCAGCTTGGAACTTCGGTACCCTCTCTTGTTGAGCCAGACACACTAGCCTGCTGCAAACACAGGCCCAGGTTTGAACCATGTCCCCCAAAAGCTGCAGACTTAACTGAAAACAGCTTAAGAAGTGCTCCTGTCTCTAGCACCCAGGTGGGATCCAAACCCCAAATAAATCTGTTTTACTCTGTATAAACCTTATGCAGGGTAAACTTATAAATTGTCCACCTTCTAGAACACTGATAGAGAGAGATGCACATCTGTTTGCTCCCTCAGGAACTAATTACTTGCTCTGGGTTAATTAATCAGCAAAAAGTGATTTTATTAAATATAAAAAGTAGGTCTTAAGTGGTTCCAAGTAATAACAGACAGAATAAATTAAATTACCAAGCAAAATAAAACAAAAACCATGCAAGTCTAAGCCTAATCCAGTAGGAAACTAAATGCAGGTAAATCTCACCCTCAGAATGTTCCGATAAGCTTCTTTCACAGACTAAACTCCTTCCTAGTCTGGGTCCAGCAATCACTCTCACTCTCTTTCCTGTAGTAGGTGACTTCTGGGTACCCTTCTGGCTCTGTCAATCAAGCGTTCTTAAAACTACAATACCCACCTGGAGAAGTCAAGAAACAGATAGACCCAGAAGTCACCTACTACAGGACAGGCCCAACAAAGACAGCCATCACCTACAGCCCCCAACAAAAACCTCTCCAGCACATCATCAAGGATCTACAACCTATCCTGAAGGATGATCCCTCACTCTCACAGACCTTGGGAGACAGGCCAGTCCTCATTTACAGACAGCCCCCCAACCTAAACCAAACACTCACCAGCAGCTACACACCACACAACAGATACACTAGGAACCAATCCCTGCAACAAACTACATTGCCAACTCTGTCTACATATCTATTCAAGAGATATCATCATAGTACCTAACCACATCAACCACACCATCGGGGGCTCATTCACCTGCACATCTACCAATGTGATATAAGCCACCATGTGCCAGCAATGCCCCTATGCTATATACATTAGACAAACTGGACAGTCTCTTGCAAAAGAATAAATGGACACAAATTAGACATCAAGAATTGTAATAGTCAAAAACCAATAGGAGAGCACTTCAATCTCCCTGGACACTCAATAACAGACTTAAAAGTGGTCATTCTTCAACAAAATACTTCAAAAACACACTTCAGTGAGAAACTGCAGAACGGGAACTAATTTGCAAACTTGACACCATGAAATTAGGTGTGAGTGGCTGGGTCACTACAAAAAATAATTTTCCCTCTGTTGATATTCACCCCTTCTTGTCAACTGTTGGAAATGAGCCACATCCACCGTAATTGAATTGGCCTCATTAATACTGACCTCCCACTCAGTAAGGCAACTCTCATATTTCCATGTGCTGTAATATATATACTGCCTACTGTATTTTCCACTCCATACATCTGATGAAGTGGGTTATAGCCCATGAAAGCTTATGCCCAAATAAATTTGTTAGTCTCTTAAGGTGCCACAAGGACTTCTCATTGTTTTTACTTATCCACGTTTGTTGACACATTCAAAGAATTCTGATAAACTGCTTGATTTCACTTTACATAAGCTGTGCTGATTCTTCCCCAACATGTTGTATTCATCTATGTGTCTGATAATTCTGTTCTTTACTATAGTTGCATTCAATTAACCTGGTAAGTTAGGCAAGAAATTAGGTAATAAGTTAAGTTTATTGGCCTGTAATTGCTGGGATTGCATCTGGATCCTTTTTTAAAATCAGAATTACATTAGCTATCCTTCAGTCATCTGATATAGAGACTAATTTAAGTGGTAGATTACATACCACAGTTAGTTGTTCTGCAATTTCACATTTGCAATTTCTGCATTTTCCTTCAGAACCCTTGGGTGAATACCATCTGGTTCTGGTGACTTATTACTGTTTAATTTATCAATCTGTTCCAAAATCTCCTCTATTGACACTTCAGTCTGGGACAGTTCCTCAGATTTGTCACCTAAAAAGAATGGCCTGGGTGTGGGAATCTCCCTCATACCTTTGGCAGTGAAGACTAATGCAAAAAAAAAAAAATTAGCTTCTCCACAACAGCATTGTCTTCTTTGAGTGATCCTTTAGCACATCAATCATCCAGTGCCCCTCTGATTGTTTTGGAAGATTCTTGTGTCTGATGTACTTTAAAAAATTGCTCTTAGTGTTTATATCTTTTGCAGGTTGTTCGTCAAAAAATTTTTGGCCTGCCTAATTATTTACACTTAACTTGCTTGTGTTTATTCTCTTTTCTATTTTTCTCACTAGGATTTCACTTCTAATTTTTAAATATTACCTCTTACTGCTTCTTTTACTCTGTTGTTTAGCCATGGTGACATTTGTGGTCCTTGTACTGTTTTTTTTTTTTATTCATTTATGTGGAGTATACATTTAGTTTGAGCCTCTATTATATTTTTTTTAATAAAGTTTCCATGCAGCTTGCAGGCGTGTTACTTTTGTAACTGTTCCTTTTAATTTCTCATTTTTTTTAGTTCCCCTTCTTGAAGTTAAATGCTACTGTGGTGGGTTTCTTTGGTATTTCCCCCCTTACCAGGAGGTTAAATTTAATTACATTATGGTCATCATTACTTAGTGGGTCAGCTGTATTCACTTTTGGACAGGCTCCTGTGCACCACTTAAGACTAAATCAAATTACCTACGGTGGCGTTTCAGTTTATTTTCCTGGGGATTTTGAGATACAGTGATAGCATTACAGTGAGTTACAGTGGGTTTTTCAAATGGATTTACCGTCTAGTTACCAGGAAATATTGCATGGTTTCTTATGAGCACCCACTAAAAGATGTTCATCATCAATGTTATTTAGTTATTTAATTTACTTTTATTCCAGCCCTGAAACACTAAAGACTTATCTCATATGATTTATGACTGATATCATACTGGATAACGAGTCTGAATTTGACAAGTGCAATGTACGAGTAACCAATATAACACAGCAAAGAGTCCTGTGGCAGCTTATAGACTAACACATGTATTGGAGCTTGAGCTTTCGTGGGTGAATACCCACTTTGTCAGATGCATGTCCTGCTCCAGTACAGATGCTGCTTTTACAGATCCAGACTAACATGGCTTCCCCTCTGATACTTGACACAATATAACACAATAAAGCTTGCTAGGTATTTCCATAATTGTTAATCCTATATTTTATATTGCAGTGAATGCTGTGATTGATACTCTGATCTTGAAATAGGAAAATTATGCATTAATTCTTGTAACATTCATCAAAATAGATTTTAATGTCATTAATGTAGGTGAAATAAAAAAATATTTATCATGTCTGAAATTTGAATTTTGAATATAGTTTGTAAAATACAGTATATGTACTAACCAAGACAATGTTTATGCAGTTTATATTCTGTTCTACACCTTGGACAAGAATGCTCCAATTGATGACTGGGTTATGGAGTCAATCAGTGGTGACCGACTTACTCACCAAATCATGGACCTCAACCTAGATACAGTGTATTACTTTAGAATCCAAGCTCGCAATGCCAAAGGAGTGGGACCGCTCTCTGATCCTATTCTCTTCCGGACTCTGAAAGGTTTGAACTTTTCTCTTAGATAGCTGGATGTTAATGAGATGTACAACATACTCATGGTTCAATGCTTGTAGTTTACTTCAGTGACACTAGAAGTCCGTTATGCTAAAGTAATAAGAAAGTTCTAGAAGGCACTCTGAAACTGTTATTGAGAGACTGTAGCTAGCAGCACAGTAGACAAAAATGAACACCACAATAATGCAGCAGCTGTATTCACATGCATACCATTGGGTAAAAAAACTATGACATCATTCAACTTCCTCCCATGAGCAAGGAAGCTAATTGCACATGACTGCAATTTCTCTGGTGAGACACTGTTTTACTTTGGTATTTATTTTATCTCTGTTCGTGGCTGTAAAGAACTAGTAGTGACTCACTCACATATCTAGAAAATAAGGATACAAAATTATGATTTCCTTCTTTTTAATTGATCAAACAAATACAAAATAATTAAAGAACAGATCAACACTGTCAGAGGCACAGTCTAATTGGGTACATATGGAATTTTCTCTTTTACTTGGAACAAACCATTTGTAGGCTTGTGCCAGATATCTCTCTTGCTGGCCACCATGAAGGAAAAGCAAGATGAGGGGGACCTTTTCAATGGCTTGTGCCTCAGCATGTGTTAACGAGGAGCAGTGCCTGTGCTCACTGGAAGTCTGGACTGCAACCATGTTTGGCCCCATAGCAAGTCGAAGTGGAGAGATAATCCACAGACGCAAAGATCTGTCACAGTCTGCCCCTACATTGTTAGCCATGAAAAGGTAAACCATATTCCTGTGCACCTTATGTTCGAAACTGTCACTCATGTAGTTACATGACAGTATAAAGTCTTCTTTTTAAAAGGCAATTCATTAAGGAAACAAACAGAGTGACATAAGCTATGTGCCTATTTTAGAAAACTGGGGTCACGTGTAGTAGAGCTGTAGCTTTGCCAAAGCAAAAATTCCAAAGCTTTGAGTAGAAAAAATAATGTCTTGACAGAAGGCTGCTTAAAATGAAGATGGGCCAGAGCTGAAAAACTCTGATCAGAAGTTTCTGATCCAATTCCATTTGTGGGGAGTGAGAGGGACGTGTGGCTCCAATATTCTGCTTCAGGCCTATCTTTAATTTAAACATATATATGAAAGCCCAGGAAAAATGACTGATCAAAAAGACAATTCATATGCAATATTTTGTAGATCTATATACATCTCATCCTTGTTTTCCGTGTAGGAAAGAGGTATTATGCAAGTTCAGCCTTTAACAAATATTGGAACAGAAATGTAATATTTCCTACTCCTGCTGCTTTTGAAGGAAGGAAGGGAGACTCCATTTTTAGTCAGTCCCTAGCATTTACCATTAAGGAAGCATCAGAATGAATGGACCACTGCACTCAGCAGCATTGGCAGAGGGCTAGCTGTTATCTATGTGTATTTAGAGCATGTTACCAAATATTCAGGCTAATTGTGAAAACCCTCATATAACAGTTTTAGTGAATTAACATGAATCAGAAAAATAGTGGGGGGAATGTATCAATTTGTTCAGAGCTTATCACAGTCTATCCAGATTTTCAGGACTTACTTGTCCAAGTCTGCTTTCACTCTGAATTAATTATTTGTAGGATCCTGATTATTCATTCTCAACTACCATGAAATGTGAATAGAAAGCACTTTGCAAGTGCTTAGTCTTTATCAACTAGATGGGTGCCAACTTAATTTCATGCTCCCAATTTGTGCCAAGTAAAAGAACTCTGTTAGAGAGAATTTAAAGTGAGTCAAAGAATCAAAATATAATAATGACAGAGTAATGAGACATCAAAAGATACAGAGACTCAGATATCTAACTAAACAAAAAGATTAATGGACTAGATATCACCTACTTTGTAGTGTTTACACAAAGTACCATAAAATTCATTTGAGAAATGAATTCTATATCAGAGAGAATCAAGAGATACCAAAAAGATAAATTTACACATTTGTTACATCTTGTAATAGTCTACAAGGACTATGTTCAATACTCTGACATGAATATTTAATGTTATCCACCCTAAATATGTCATGTTCAATAATATTCAGCTGATTTTTGACAAATCTGTCTCTACATATAAGGTGAAAAGAGCTTCTGAAGGCTTGAGTGCATTCTGAATTATGCAAAAATGTTGGTTTCCTGACTTTAATGATTATTAACAGGAGATATGCATGTGATTTATGGTAATGAATGCTTTGTTGGCAAATATAATGTTTTGATCACAAGATATTTTAAACCACAAGGAATTAAGTAAGCATCAAAGATCCATAATGTCACCCCTTATCTGATTTAAGATATTATAGCACACAAAGCTCTTTCAAGGAAACCAAGCCCCTAGTCAGGTATAAAACTGCAGCTGATTTTTTTTTCTCAGTAACATTCCTTTAGTAATGAAAAATGCAGTGATCTGTATGAGATCAGATACCTTTTATTGTAAATATCACTGCCAGATAAGCAAAAGTGCTCATGGTTTTTCCCCTCAGATCCATTGGTAACAATGTAATCCAATGGAGAGATCTCGAGTTGTTTTAAATTGTCATAACTCCAGCTGAGGATCAGCCTATGGGTTCTTTGGCTAGTCATATTCATAATTTAAGACATAATTGCTCTGATACAGGCATTACCAGGCAGTTCTCATGTGACTGGAGGAGATGAGGGTCTGAGATGTTATCATCTACTCCATAATTAATTACTAGGGAATGCGTCACTTTTTTACTGTTATATATTATGGACCAAAACCTGAATCAGGTGTTCAGGTTTTATTTAGTTCTTATGTGAACAAGTTCCCGTTGATTTCATTAGATGTCCTGAAAAAAATATAAAGAAAATTAGAAGTAAATTATATTTGTATGTGTTGAAATATTAAACTGCTTATTGTCATGGATTCCTCTAGAAGTTAAAGAGGCATGCAGTAACAAGTGGGAAAGCAGAACTTCAATCTCAATGTTCCGCAAGATTTACTGTATGTAAATTAATAACATTAAATGGTACATTTCTGAAGTAAAGTAACTGGAATCCATTTAGCAAGATAGGGAAGCAACTCCAGTGTGGAATTTACTTCTGACTGCCTTAAGAAAAGGCTAGCTACAAAAGTCTGAATGTAGTAGTGTCCAATCAGTAGGAGATCCCCTCATTCTTTCAAATTAACTTATTAATAACTTTTTTTCACCTGCAGCAGAAACTGATTAATCTCAGAACTGTACTTAACCTCTTTTCAACTGAAACATAATTTACTTCTAAATTTCAGTTTCAGTTTAGAAACAGCCCATAATTTGCTACTGAACTTTCAGTGAAGCAAATAAAATAATAGTATTTGAACTGTTTATTAATATCACACACAAAAATAAACCAGCATGCATAGATAAGAATATGAAAATGCACATAGTGCATTTTGTACAAATCTCTACATCTATAGGCTTTATTTCAAGGATGAATGAAATAGATGGTCAGTTGTTTATATAAAGGAGAGAGAGAGAATTATCTTGGCTTTTCAATTTTGTCAGATATTACCAATGCCATTATACCAAGATAAGCAGGGAAAGTCTTTATTTGGGGACTTGCTGCAGGACATCAGGAGTACATATTGCTGATGTCCCATTTCTGTTTGTCGAAGCTGATGTGAGGCAGCATTTCTAGCATTAGAGTGCCCTCTAATGCTGTATTGGAGTGGTGGTTAAAAAGCAAATCCTTGCTCCTAAACTGTGCAAAAGATGAACCTTTATGACCTGCCAGAGAAAAATGTTACCTGCTGAACCACCACAGCAGTATTTCACGACACTGTAGATGTCACAGAGGTTACATCTTCTTAATAACTTGAAGAAGGTAGAAAAAGTTGAGGTCAGCTTTTAAATGTCATAAATATTTGGAATGAGGTAACTGTAGTTTCAATCAAGGGTTTAACGTTTTTATAAATAAATTTGTTCTCTGGGGAAGATCATAATCCCAGATGTGACGTAGCAGGGAAACCCATTCTCCCCAAAAGATTTCTAGAAACCTTGAGGGAATATGTACAACTCTATACATTTTTCTCTGTTAACATAGTTAAAATAGTTGAGTGCATGATGATCATTCAGGGGTCTGTTTTCCCTTTGCTGCAGGCATGGAACTTTCATAAGTACTAATGAGAGTTACAATGATAACAGGTGCTGATGACGTTGTTATCAGAAATAGACACATAATGTCATTGTGCCACATGTAAATTTCCACCATCTTGGGCCTTTATTGTTCATGGCAGCATCTTGTAAACTAAACCATGGGATAACATGGTGGTCATAACCTGAAGGTGGATAACCAAGTAATGTAATATTCTTCAAAAGGAGAATAGACCAGCCTTTAAAAAACACCCTACATTTATAGGCTGCTTACTCAGCTACTTAAACTCAGATGTGTCAAAATCTTTTTTTTTAATCTCCTGTAGCTTAAATTCCTTTAAAATTTTATTAACCTGAAAATTGGATAATTTTCCATAATGGTAGCTGTTTCTGACTCTGAAGGGAAGCTTAATACTATCTATCATTTAATAAAATGCTGAGAGCTGCTAACAGTTCAGAAAAGCTTTCAATGTATCTATTGAATTCTGACGCCTTGTCTGGTGCACTTCAAATCACACCATCATTTGTGTAATTATTATACAAAAAACATGTACATAATTTAAAACCTTTTTTGTAAAAAGCTGAAACAATAACATTATAATTCAGATCTAGCTTCCAATATGTAGGTGATTTGTATGCAATTATTCAAGGAACAGTCTCTCTCTTTCACTTACTTCCAAGCTTAATTAAACTTCCCAGATGACGCTTCTAAGTTCAGAGACCAAAAAGTTGAGGAAATATACGTTTTTAACTGCTTTATTTTTTTTAAGAACTTGTGACTACATTTGATGTGAAACAGAGTGTGACTTGTACTTGTCTTCTCTGTTCCTCAGAATCTCTTTGAACAGGGAAAGGTAAAATATCTCTCTTTGTCCCAATCAATCTGCCAAAAGTGCAAGAGAGCAGCAACTTGATAGGAAAACCTGCTAAGAAAATTGTTGATATGATATGTCAGCTTGGCTACTAGGAGCTGTCACAGTCTAATGATATTGTCTTTTTCTTGCAGTTGAGCACCCTGACAAAATGGCTAATGACCAAGGTACAGTGGCCTCAATCTGTCACATTTTCTCTTAGAATCATAGAATCAATGCTGAACGTTAGAAACGATGTTACTCGTCACTTTGCATTCTGTTTTTCACCTGGGCTGCACACCTGATGAGGCAGGCACTGGCATGATAATTAATCTTGTTAATGAAGTTCTGCTTAGCTAAGGCTGCTGCTTTGATGGGGAAGATGTAAATTTTCTTGAGAGGAAATTGTTTTGTCTCTTTTCTGAAGGACCAATTAAAATGTCAAGCTTCTTTGTACGAAATAAATTTTTAGTCTCTCTGCTGCATTTCTGAATAATTCACATTAAGTATAATTAAGCTCAGCATAATATTCAAACTGCTCTTGCACCCTTTCATGGGTTATAGATTAAAGTTCTGAAGTGTTGCAGTGAAAAATCATGAATCATTTTCTTTCTCAAGTCAGCAGCCCTGTTTAATAAAAGCAAAGTTTAGTCAACTTTTCAAGGCATTATCATTGCTATGTTTACCAAATATGAAATGTTGTCTACTTAGTCATGTTTGTTCTGCTGTTAACTTACTATAGTTTTTTTTTTTGTTATTTGTGATGTCTGTTGCTTGGAAATTTTCATCTTCTTTTTACTCCAAACTGATTTATTGTAAGCACCTATTTCCAATGCAACTATAGCATTTTCCATATAAGTAATGTAATTCAATACATTGAGAGAGGGAAATATTCAATGATATCTGAAAGGTTTAAGGCTACGAAGCCATTTAGGTGATTTGAACTCCCATTTCACACTAATTTAAATGTAAATAGGGTATCCTAACCCCATAGGTTTCTCTACTTGGAGAAGAGGTATAGTCTTACCTTGCATTAGCTAACTCAAGTTAACTAACATGATGTAAAAATCTAGTGAAGACAAGGAAGTTTGTAGCTTTCATTTATGTATGCAGGTCACAGTAAAGCCTATACACTCCCATAGTCTTTATCTCAGAGGTGAGCAAACTATGGCCCACGGGCCACATCCGGCCCGCGGGACCATCCTGCCTGGCCCAGGAGGCTAGCCCCTGGCCCCTTCCCCGCAGCCTCAGCTCTCACGCTCCACCGCTAGCACAATGCTCTGGGCAGTGGGGCTGTGAGCTCCTGGGACAGTGCAGCTGCAAAGTCAGACCTGGTCTCTGTGCTGCATGGTGGTGGCAGTGGCGTGGCATGGCCCAGCTCCAGCTGGGTGGCGTGCTGTAGCGCCACCAGCCACTGGTGCTCCAGGCAGCGCAGTAAGGGGGGATCAAGCAGGGGGGGCGGTGGATAGAGGGCAGGGGAGTTTGGGGTGGTGGTCAGGAGGGTGAGGGTGTGGATAGGGGTTGGGACAGTTGGGGGGGGACTGGGGATTAAATAGGACAGGGATCCTGGGGGCCAGTCAGGGAGGAGAGGGGGAATTGGATGGGGCGGCAGAGGGCAGTGAGAGACAGGGGTTCTGAGGGAAGTCAGGGGACAGAGAAGGGGTAGTTGGATGGGGCAGGGATTCTGGGGGGGTGTCAAGAATGAGAGGAGGGGTTGGATGTGGTGGTGGCAGCAGTCCGGGGGCGGTCAGGGGACAGGGAGCAGGGTGTGTGGATGGGGAAGGGGTCCCGGGGGGGCCATCAGGAAACAGGGGAGGTTGGATAGGGCAGGAGTCGTGGAGGGGGGGCAGATAGGAGGTGGGGGCTAGACCACAATCCCCTCCCCTAACCGGCCCTTCATACAATTTACGAAACCCAATGCGGCCATCGGGTCAAAAAGTTTGCCTGCCCCTGCTTTATCTCAACCTGCTAGCACCTGTGAAAACCATAAACTATATATTAAGTAGGATTTTACATCATGTCAGTTACCAGAAGATAAGAACACACCTCCCACCCCAGTGAAGATGCGTCCTTAGACAGTTTTGAAAATCCACCTTAAAGTTTCAGGATTTCATTCTTTATTTTTGGGGACAGGGATCTCAACATTTATCTTTTTGAAACTTGACATTTGATTTCACTCAACATCAGGTTTTTCACCAGAACACACACAAATATCATGCTTTGACATGAAAAGCCAATTTTGTTTTGTTTTGGAAAATGTGAAAATTTATAGGCTGCAAAATAGTTTCAATTTACTCCCCCTTCTCCAAACTTGCCTTTTTAAAATAATTGTTCTTTCCAAACAGGCCTACCAAGCAATAAATAGTGCTGTCAAACAATTAAAAATATAATCGCAATTAATCATGAGATTTAAAAAAATTGTTGTGATTGGTCACAGTTTTAATCACACTGTTAAAGAATACAATACAGGCAGTCCTCGGACTTATGACACAATTGGTTCCTGAAAATTGCGTTGTAAGTCAAAACATCGTAACTCAAAACTGCAATCCACTCCATTGCGGGACTGAGCGTCCTAAAGTCAAAACCAGTTGTCATAAGTCGAATCTGGGTATCAATTCAGAAACGTCGTAAGTGCCTCTCATCGTAAGTTGAACTTTGTAAAGTCAAGGACTGCCTGTACCAATTTATATTTATTATAAATATTTTTGGAAGTTTTTCTACATTTTAAATATATTGATTTCAAATACAACACAGAATACAAAGTGTGCAAGTGCTCACTTTATTATTTTGGATTAGAAATATTTTCACAATAAAAAATATGAACAAAAGAAATAGTATTTTTCAATTTACCTCACACAAGTGCTATAGGGCAATCTCTTTATCATGAAAGTGCAACTTACAAATGTAGATTTTTTTTGTGCCATAATTGCACTAAAAAACAAAACAATGTAAATCTTTAGCACCTACAAGTTGAAGCACAAAAGGGCATACAAATGTTTTAGCATATCTAGCTCATAAATACTTTGCAATGCTGGCTACAACAGTCCCATGTGAATGCCTGTTCTCATTTTCAGGTGACGTAAACATGAAGCATGCAGCATTATCTCCTGCAAATGTAAACAAACTTGTTTGTCTTAACGATTGGCTGAACAAGAAGTAGGACTGAGTAGACTTGTATAAGATGAATTGAAAAATACTATGTCTTTTGTTTATATTTTTTTATGATGCAAATATTTGTAATAAAATAATTCTATAAAGTGAGCACTGCAGACTTTTTATTCTGTGTTGTAATTTAAAACAATATATTTGAAATTGTAGAAAAAAAACATCCAGAAATATAAAATACATTTAAATTGTATTCTATTACTGTATAACAGTATGGTTAAAATAGTAATTAATTGTGACTATTCTTTAATCTAGTTCATTTGTTTTGCATTAATTGCATATGTTAACTGTGATTAATTGACAGCCCCAATAATAAAATTATCAGTACTGACAAACAGTTAAGAATAATATCTAGATAGTCTATGATTTTTTAGTGGGGCCTAAACCACTTAGGCACCCTTCTTCTAATTAAAGACAATGTGAGATGGGGACATAACTCCATCAGATTACTGCGAAAATCTCAGCATATTTCATTAGACTTGCCTTAGCTGATAAAACAAACGGGGCATCTTGATTTTTAGTAAGATCCCCAGCTGTTGTAACTCCAGGAGTGCCAGTTACAAAATGTTCCTTCTACCTTTGGTGCCAGATTACAAATGAGGCAATCAAGTAATCAGTCAATTCTGATCTTAATAGAAAATTGGGAGCGTAAAGAAGATGCCAATTTGCTCAGATACCTCGGGAATGATTTTAAATAAATGCAAATAGAGGGAAACTTGAGTTATCATTTTGGTAACAGTTCAGCTAACTTGCTACCCACATGATAAATTGGGATTAACAATTTAAAATCCAACAATATAACACGAAATAGGCTTGAAAACAAAAGGGTGGGGTTTTTTAAGTTATAACTGTTGCTCATCAAAGCATTGTGGTATGGTGCATTAATTCAAGTTAGATGTAAAATTGCTTGTACGTAATGTAATATTGCACAATTTAATGTTTAGTGTCATGGCACAATTATTTGGAATGAAAAGTGAGAAAATATATTTATTTCTGCCCCACTTGCTGTCATTTCAGATGGCAAATAACTAATTTAGGCGACTGCCCACGACAGGCACCTGCACCCATATGGAACCCCAGTATGGCTTCATGCTGGCGCTTGTGTTTGCCTACCTAGAGTTACTTAAAGGATGAGGGCTGTAGTTTTTCTGTGGGCACTAAGGTTACATTTCTGAATGTGTGGTGGACAAAATTGCTATAGCTTAGTTATCCAGGCCTGTCTTACCTCTAGTTCAGGGTTCTTCTGTATTTGTCCCACAACTACTACCCATGAAAAAGGTGCATAATTTAAATATGAAGTCAGGGTCAGTGGTGTTCTTGTTTCTTGTCTGCTAGCTTGTATCCATGTAGAAACCCGCAAGAATACAGGAACATTTATTGAATATTCTAGATACAGCATTGGCTATGCCTTTTTAAAAAATAAATAAGTAGGGGCTGGGGGAGGACTATAGTGTCTCTTCATTTTCTCTAGACTTGCTTGAGTCCCTCTTGGAAAAAGACCAGAGCCTCAGCAGGGAGACCGGTTGAACCCCCTTTGAAAAACGGTACTGTAGTTTAATTCATGTGGCGAACTAAATAAGCATGTCAGCTGAAGGTGGAACTAGCCTGTGTATCATATATGAATATACATTCCTTGTATCACCAAGAGATCTAATCACAGCAAAGTGTTTGCTGTGCAGGGCACTTTGTTTTCCACTGTAATAAACATGCATTTTACTACAGATTCAAATAAGGTCTTGAATACTGTGCAAATTTAATACCAGGATATGAACAAGACTAATTCAAGTTTGTTTATATACATTTGCTAGGAAAATAGCTCCATTTGCCCAGAACTACTGCTCAGAAAGGCTTAGTATCGGTTTATGCAGAGAATGTACGTGGTAACCTATTCACTGATAAAAGAACAAGTGTAATATCATGAGTAATGTAACAGTTAAGGTTTTGTCAGCACTAATATAATCCTTTTGAACTGAAACTGAGCATGCAGGGCTTTCTGTCCTGTTATAGGACTAAACACAGTTGTAACTCATGATAAGTTATAGAGAGAATTCATAATACACATAGAAGTTGATACAGAAAACTATAACAATACTGTAAAAACTGCAGGATGGATAAATAGTACAGCAAGGTTGGTGAATAGGTGTAGTAGGAGCTCAAGTTTTCAGGCAGAATAAGATAGGGGTGTTTTGTCTTTTCTCTGTATCGAGACTCTGAGATCCTCATGCAGGGACTTCTGTGTCTAACCTATTGTCAGGTTCACTGTCAAGCAGTTAAAGTTAGGCACTTAAACTGAGAGTGACATGGGAGTTGTGGGTGCTGACCTATGTGTTTAGGTGCATAGAAATTTGAAGATTTGACCAAAGTGACTTACCTGAGGCTGAGGGGGTGGTGGTGGTGATTTCCACTCTATGAAGCAAATTTAGAATGGAGATGCTTCTGGTCCCCATTCTCATGCTCCTGTCACTAGACTGTATCTTTCTTCTGACTTCCATTTTCAAGTACAGTCCTTCAATCCCATATGGAAATCATATTCATAGCTTTCTTCTACTACAACATCACAACTCGCTTTCTGTGGACGATACTGTCCACCAAGGTGTCCCATAAATGAAAAATAGTCTAAAACACAGCCCCAGAGCTATGCCAGCCATAGCAATAGGGCTCCTGCTGGATGCATTGTTGATGAACTGAACCCTGGCAATCTGTATTGTGTCAAATGGAGTGGAAAGGCACCTTGAATATTACCAGTGGTATTGGCAGTTATAAATTTATTCTTAAAAAATCAAAACCCCTTTTGAATGTACCAGTTAGGTTTGATTGTGAGAGACATGAAAATTAATCTCCTTCAGTCCATAGTTAATCACCATTATGACACAAAAGTTAAAATTAAGGAAATAAATAAATACAAAAAGAACCTAAGGATGTCTCATGTCTTGAGAAGCAGACTGTTACATGTAAGCCATAAATTGAAAGTCAGTATCAGCAGCTACAAAAGTGTTATCACTGGATTGCTCTTTGGTTAAATGAGTTAATGGTCTCAGCTCAGTTACTAGAGTACAGATTTCAACAGTCTAGTTTTCAGTCTCAAAAGGGAGACCAAAGACTGACAACTGAAAAACTCTGAATCCCAGAGCTGGTCGGGATTTTACCAATTCTGCTCATACTGGAAATGTCCTGTGTAGGTCTTTCAGTGCTCTCAATCAAGCAATTTTCATGAATACAAAATTAAATTTCAAAAGTAACTAAAGGCTAAAATAGTGTCACCAGAACAATCTATAGAATCTGAGGAATGTTTGTGATATACATGATGAAATAAATTTTGAATAAAATTTGATTTGGTTGGGTATAGGTTTCAGAAAGACTTTTATATCCACTGTGTTCTGAGATTCCAGTGTAACCAATACATTTGGGTGGTTAAGTTAATATTGAGATTTCAGACATAGTCTACGAATATTCTAGTTTATTTTGATTTGGAGTTTGTTTAGGAAGATTTTTGACTGGGCCACATTATTGATAAATGTAGTTTGTAAAGGCCTACATGTAAGAGTCTTCATCTCATTACTCCCATGCGACATCCTACATTTATAACTTTAATAGACATTAGGATATTCTGAATTCATGTTCTGTGTTGTGAAATGTTCTAGTATTACCTCTGTAAAAATATGCTCTCAGAATAGTTCTATTTTGAGTTATTTAAAATTGTGATATATAAGCCAGGCTTTAATTTCCCATCCATCTATGATATCTCTTTTAAGGATAATATTAAGACTTTTGCATCTTTTGGGCCACCCAGAAATAACACATTTCTGTGGACTATGTAGTATGGTATGTCATTAGGAATCCCTTCTTATGGTATGTAACGTGCAGTGGATCAGGTCCTAAATCAGTAAAGAGGTACACTAAAGTCATCTAATAAATTTCTAAAGCATATGGACCAAATCCTGAGGTTGTTACTCAGTTTTCACGCAATTCTTATGCAAACTACTGTTTGTCCTGGCCCCACTGAAGTCAAGGTAATTTTGCCATTGGCTTCAGTGGAGGTAAGTAAGCACCAAGTAAAATCTTAATAAAGATCTCAGGATTTGGCCCAGTAGAAACACACACCAACATAAAATCCAATTTGAAGCTGAGTTTAGATTATAAGGTGATAATCACCCTAGACATACGTAAGAGAGTGTTGGATCAGGCCCTTAGGGCTTATTCCATCACATATATCCTTCTCATAGAATAACAAAATTAACTCTATTATGGCATCTGCTTCATTCTGCTAGTGCAGGATTGTTCCTGCCAACATAATCTCCAGTGATTCTCCCACAGAGCTTTCTACCTGGGCATCTAGAAAGACTGTCATGCCTATAATGAGACCTATTTTCTCCCCAGGTTCCGAAGCAGCTACTGAGAAATGTGCCCATGCATTATTTTTTTTTCTTCAATTTTCTCCCTGTACTCCCTCTCATTTCTTTTGCTGCAGCTGTTTCATTAATCCCCTGCCTATCCTTCCACTAGTATTATGGTTTGGATGGAGCAAAGAAAGAGATTTATGGGAAAGAGGGGACAGAGAGAGGATGAGAAACTCACATGGCTCAGCAGGACCTAACCATGACCCTTGGTAACAGCTATGTCACCACAGCATGCTCTAATAACATGAGAGCTGCACCCAGTGAAGTAGGTGGGAGCATTGGTGGTGGTGTCAAAGCCACACTGCTAGTTCAGCCTAGGCAACTAACTCCTGCTGTCAGCTGCTCAGTATCTGAAAGGTCAGAAGATCAAGCTAGGAAAAGAGCCAAGAGCACAAGGGAAGGACTTGTCAACAAAGGAGAAGGGAAAAAGAAGCGCAGTAGATGAAGAAAGCACAGTGAACTGCTTAAAAGCACCCTATTATATGAAGGAGAAGAAGAGGCAGAGAGGCATTTTGAGTAGAATTATGTCACATATTTATGCAGCTTACATTCATCCAAAACAGTCCTCACTTTTTTTGTAAAAGGTATAGTATACTAATCATCTTGTGCACCAACAAAATGCAGCCAGTTCTGGGGTGGACTGTCTAACGGCACGGAACAATGCTATTTTACAAATTGTCAGGATATAAAGAAAACTCTATGCCAGGGGTAGACAACC
Source organism: Chelonoidis abingdonii (assembly GCF_003597395.2). Lineage (NCBI taxonomy): Eukaryota > Metazoa > Chordata > Testudines > Testudinidae > Chelonoidis > Chelonoidis abingdonii. The sequence goes on from NC_133774.1 coordinate 19,005,592, forward strand.
TATGGCACACATGCCGAAGGCAGCACGTGAGCTGATTTTCAGTGGCACTCACACTGCCCGGGTCCTGGCCACCGGTCCGGGGGGCTCTGCATTTTAATTTAATTTTAAAAGAAGCTTCTTAAATGTTTTAAAAACCTTTTTTACTTTACATACAACAATAGTTTAGTTATATACTATAGACTTATAGAAAGAGACCTTCTAAAAATGTTAAAATGTATTACTGGGACGTGAAACCTTAAATTAGACTGAATAATGAAGAGTCGGCACACCACTTATGAAAGGTTTCCAGCCCTTGCTCTACACAATCAAAATAGCCTGCATTTATTTGAACTGAATCTCCAGATGTACTCAGAAATTAGCACTTCCACTGAAGCTGGTGACAAATCACATTTTTCCCAATTTTGCAAAGTCAATAATAATCACCCTTGCAGCTAATTCTGTCACATTTGTGAGTGGCAGCTGTTTTACTGAGTGAATACTGTGCTTGATCTTAATAAAGGTTCATCCTAGTTTTGTTTGCATGAAAATGGCAGCAACATGTAACTTGTAAAATCTCAGCCAGAATAATTCTCAAAATGAGCTAGAATTTCTCAAAATTAAATCAATGTATAATATTAAGACTTTTGCACCTTTGGGGACAGCATATATTGGGCCACTCAGAAATAGCACATTTCTGTTGACTACTTAGGCCTGGTCTACACTACAAATGTAGGTGAACGGAAGCCATCCGAAGTCAACCTAATAATGTATGCATCTATACCACCGGGACCCTTCCGCTGACCTAACTCGCCTGTAACGTCGACTTAATAACTCCACCTCCATGAGAGGTGTAGCATTTAATTCAATATTGGTGGGTCGACAGAAAGGCAGCGTAGATGCATAGTTGTATAATTTGACTGAAATAGCCTCCAGGAAGTGTCCCATAATGCTCCACTGTGAACGCACTGGAGATCATTTTCAACTCCACTGCACAGCAGCCAGATACACAGAAAACAGCCTCTCCTCTGTTAAAGCCCCCGCAAAAAACAAACAAACAAACAAACAAAACATGGGTTGTTTGCCATTGATAGCACAAGGTAGAGGCAGAGAGGAAATTGCATCATGTTCCCATTCCCCCCTCTGACAAAGTTTTGGTCCCATGAAGCATTGCAAGGCCTTCCCCAAACCCCCTTTACCTAGTTGCACAGTGGGATAGCTACTCACATTGCACTGCTCTGTACATCTACGCAAGTGCTACTAGTGAGGACGTACTCCACCAACACAATGAGCGTGGTGTGGACACACAGACCAACTTAATTACTGTGGAGACCTGATGTTGACTTGCATTAAGTCGACTTACCTTTGTAGTGTAGACATGCTCTTAGTATAGTATGTCATTCAGCACTGAGGATCACTTTTTATGGTAGGGAGAGTTGGGGGCATCTGAGACTTGTAATTAATTGATTTACTAAAGCTTTGCCCTCTGATTCTCTTTGTATTCAAAGTTGTTTTTTAACAGATTAGAATAATACCCTTTTTCATTTGTAGTGTGAATCTTTTCCAAGGTCATGCTGCAAGTCAGGGATGGAGCCATGACTTTAAGAAAACACTTAGAAGCTGGGTCCCCAGTCCTGTGTTCAGAACAAGGAGTCTTCCCATCTTTATGACTGAACTTTAAAATTCCCACTTCCTTCAGCAAGACAATTGCTTTAAAAACAAAATGTTATTCCAGGGTAGGAAATGTGATTCAGGATAGGTGTAGCTGTAATACTACAGCACTGTATTTGGCATCTTTAAGAGCTAATCTTGATTTATTACAAAATCAATTATAAAAATGTCCACTACATTGGACGTAAGGGCCCGAGGGCCAGATTTGTAAAGCTGCAGATAAATGCCTAGTGAGATTTTCAAAAACCTTCTTATTTTCAAAAGACTTCTCATTGGGAATTAGGTGCCTAGGCACATTTAAATATCCCGTTAGACATCAATCTGTATCTGTAGGTACCTAAATACCTTTAAAAATCCATCCCTGAATGTCCAGGAATAGGGAACCCCCCTTGCTCTCTGCAGAGGTTAGAGATACACAGAGATGTAAGGCAATGTACACTGAGTGTGAAATTTTCAAAAGTGCCTAAGACACTCAGAAGCAAAAATCTAGTTTCCAAATGTATCCAAATCCCTTGGGAGCCTTCATGCCATGGGTTATGTGCATTTGGAAATGAAATTTAGGTTCCCCTTATTTACTCTGAATGTGTGAGATTTATAGGACTGCTCAAGTTCCAAGGCAATAACTGTCAACATAAAGGTAAAAGTAAAATTATAGACCAGGTCATATGAGAAGGAATTTTTGTCAGAGACACAAAGTACATATGAAAGAGGATCTGTGGTATGTAGACACTTTCAAACAGCTTGCTCGATTTGCTGAATAGCAAAGTCTTGTTGAAGTCTAAATAGTTTCTCTTTTCAGAGGAGCAGCCTTGTTAGTCTGTATCCGCAAAAAGAACACTTCTTCGGGTGCATAGAATGGAACACACAGACAGGAGATGTTTATACATACAGAGAACATGAAAAGGTGGAAATATGCATACCAACTGGAAGAGTCCAATCAATTGAGATGAGCTTCCAGTTGGTATGCATATTTCCACCTCTGTATGTATAAACATCTCCTGTCTGTGTGTTCCATTCTATGCATCTGAAGAAGTGAGCTGTAACCCACGAAAGCTTATGCTGAAATAAATTTGTTAGTCTCTAAGGTGCCACAAGTACTCCCGTTCTTTTTAGTTTCACTTTAAGATTTTTTTTTTTTTTAATAAGTGGACAGTGGATAAGGAAGTGGTTGGTTTATTTTGTTTTATCCTATCCCAGTTTTCATATGATAAGCTAATATCAGGTTCTTTATTCTATATTTTCTCTGGATAGGAGCAGATTAGTATATAGGTAGGTAATGAGAATATAGTAGCAGTTGCATGCAGAAATAAGGTTGGTTCAAAATTTGGCAATCATGTCTTCTCAGGTGACAAGCTGATTCTTATGCTTGGATTTAGGTAGGTTATATAATTGATTTGTAATGTTTGGTCAAAGGGAACATGTGAATCTTTGAGTTGATATTTTCCTTATCCTGGGGGAAGTTCAGTAGATATTTTTTCTTCAAATGTATCATCTATGCAATGACTCTTTTGAGCTTTCCAGAGTTAGTTAGGTTCAATTTGCCAGAATAGACATCTGTGTTATTCCAAATTAGAATTACATTGTGTGTTGAGGAGAAGTCAGATTTTCAAATGACATTACCCTTTTGATGGTAGCCCATGGGTTAGAGATTTACAGGTGCATGTATAAAATGTACTACCATTTGGAATAATTTCACAATGTACAGGTCCAATGGAGTGCCATCTGCATTATCTATAGTTTATAAACCTTTAAAAAACAATGGATCAGAAGAACTATGCCAATTTACACCTGCTGAGTATCCAATCTAACAAGCATATTTGGCAAGATGTAAAGAAGTTCTCCTGAGATGGGTCTAGCATCAGAAGCACTGCTGGAAGATCACTCAAGACTGAAAACCAAGACTCATGTCTCAAAACCCTGGAGAAAATGGTGGCCTTCATCATTCTGAGGGCATACAGATCCCTGTAAATTCAAAGGATTTTGACTTTTCTGGATAGGTAATGAATGCATTATACTTGGCAGTGCACCTAACCACTTTGCACCTCAGTGGTTTTGAGTTCATGAATAAACAGAACACTAATTATTTTAGCTTTCAGGGGAATAGGGTTTGTAAGGCAGGCTAGTCATGCTGGGAACTTAACTTACTGTCATTCAACCTTTGCCATGTTTGGATTACAGCGGGCATGTTGCAGTTTGGCTGTTTGAAGCATAAACCATCCAGTGTTCAATATCATTAATCTGAAAACTATAAACTATCTCATTATTCTGCTTACTGCTTCTACCCAGCCAGTATGAAAACAACTGCAAGTACATCTATAGCCTGATGTCAGCCTAGAGACAGCAACCTGCTCCCATACTGTGACAGCAGAATACAGCTAGTTCCCCTCTTTACCTTTTGCTGAAGCTTCTGTTTGCTCTAGGCTTTTGATATTATACCAAAATCTCTCATGGAAGCTGTGAACATAGCATAGTAAAAAGATGAGTAATTCATGAGCATCTCAAACAGCTGCTTTCTAAACAAATGTATTTATTTATTTACTGTTTGCATGTTCACTGAGCCAAGCAATAATGTTGCTAGTGGCCAAGTGGAGCTCTTGGAGCCCACTACTGAATTTGGTTTGCTGATACTCCTCCATGATATGTATCATTGTTAGGTGACCACAGCTGCAGCTTGGATTGTCTTGAAGATCCCCAGTGGTGCTGGTTGGCTGCACAAAGGCCTTGTCCAGGCTGGAATCGGTTAAGAAGGGTCAACGGATGACCTGGCAGGTCAAAGCCGGGCAAGCAGGCAGTAGGGTCTGTGACAAGAAGCTGACTGATGCTTGAAGTTAAGCACCAGTCTTCCCACTCCAGGCACACTGCTGTCACATCCTGGCATGGCAGCCTCAACCATAATAGGTGTCGTGATGAAAGAGATATAGCTGGTGGACTAAAAAGGTCATTAAACAAGGGCAAGCTTGGGTTGGCACATACCTTCTAGAGCAACTTGCCAGCTGCAGTCTCCCTCTTGATGTAAGGGGGAACATTGTGACTCAGCACTGGGAGCCACAGAAGCATAGGCAACACGTGTGTGTGTGGGGGTATACTGGGTCAAATGCCCCTCAAGATTTCTGCTTAAGCAACCAGGGGGGAAAAGGGCTCTGTCCTTCCGCCATGCCTTGCCCCCAGCACATTTGGCCCCTTCCCTGGCAGCCAGGTCCAGGTGGGGAGTGGAGGTGATGGGACCAGCCACTTCTCATCCCGGCGGCTCAGGTCACTGTGCAGCACTGCTGCTGCCTGTGACAGCCTGGCTGGGGCAGTGGCAGTGGTGACCAGGCTGTCTGTCTCAGGCAGCTGGTGCACTGCACAGAGCAGTGACCCTGAGCAGCCTCCTTCAGCCAGCATGAGAAGTGATTCTGTCTTCCCCCCTTCAGGCCCAGCTGCCAGGGAGAGTGGCTGACTGTGCCTCTGGGAGGCACAGTAGGAGAAGGAGAGCCTCTCTCCACACAGGTAACTCTGGTGGGGTAGGGAGAGGGCAGTTATCCGGGCTGGGCTCAGGGCTAGAGTGTCCCGGGCACAGGAGACACATGGGGTGGTCATGTGTCCTCCCTTTTAGATTTTGCCTCACCAGTATTAGGATGCACGAGTTGTCTATGCATGGAAGATGAGTCAGTCAGAGAGTCCCTGGTATGATGCACGTTGTTGAGTTGAGTTGTACATCAGCAAGTTTGATGTGTGCTGACTGACTCCATACTGGTGTTCGGTATTCTGCTATTGAGTACAAGATGGCAAGGGCTGAAGACCTTAAGGTTGGGGAATTCGTGCCCCTTAAAGAACCTGCCAGTTTGTGGAGAAGGTTGTTGCGTGTCTTGACCTTCACTGCTATCTTCCTCACGTGGCTTTTGTATGTCAGCGTTCGGTCGAGACTCACACCTAAGTAAACTGGGTATGCTTCATGCTTCAGCCTCTGGCCATTTATTATGATGTTTAGTTCCGTCTTAGCACTGGTGTAGTGGAGGTGGAATGTGCCAGAGATTGTCTTGCTGGTACCAGGGTTTTCTCCAGCTCAGAGAAAGTTGGAGCCTGTAGCCCTCAGCAGATGTCTTCTGCATAGATGAACTTCAGTGACTGGGTTGGTGGCAGTTCATTGATATATATATATATTGAATAAGGTTGGGACTAGAACAGACCCCTGGGGCAACCCATTCATCTGGTTTTTCCAAGCACTTGTTTTCTCACCTACATGCACCTTGAACCGTCTGTCTCAGAGTAGCAGTTTGATGACATCAGTGACCCATGGTGGAAGGATTCTTAATATTTTAACAAGTAGACCCATGTGCCATACCACCTCATATGCTACAGTGAGGTCAAGGAAAATAGTGCCTGTTTTCAGGTTTCTTTGAAAACCATTTTGGATTAATGTGGTTAGCACAAGTACTCGCATGTGCTTTGATCTTGTTGAAAGTCTCCTTCCTCGACATTCAGGATGTTCTCCACCTCTCATGTTATTCGCTGTAAAATTAGGTGCTCTAAAATCTTAAGACACATAGAAAGCAACAATATTAGGTGGTAGTTTGATGCCTGGTTTGGGTCTTTACCAGGAGTTGGGAGACCGATGACATGCGTCACATTTTCGGCAGCATGTCTGATTTATTTCTAAACAAATAATGCTGTGGGTTGAAATACTCTGTTTCTGTATGAATATTAAGCAATGAGATTAAGGAAAACTGGAATTAAAATGCCATGTTTAACATCTCCCCACCACCCAACTCAGCAGTGATTCAGTTATATGGCTAATATTATGAAGCAGCCAATAGAAAGTCATCCTTAGTGTTAGAGACTCTGAAAGCTTTGCTAATGAGCAATGCATAGCTAGCATGCTTGGAAAAGAAGCTAAAAAGATATAACTGAATATTGGTTTTATTTTTTGCTGTGCTGAGACAATACAGTGTTTGAAACTGAAAGTTGAGCAAATCCAGAGGTGATATAGCTAATATAGTCAAGGGATAACTTCATCTCTACTCAAAAACTCCAGTTTCTCGCCAGGAAATATATCAGGATCTAACTGGCTGAAGGAAAGCTAGCTTAAGACCCTGTGAACATTCTCCCCTGTGGCCTTTCTCCTCCCCCGTTCCCACTCATGTGACCTTCATTCTTGGATGTGGTTGAACTCTGCTTGGTACAGGACCTCGTAGGGAGCACAGATAGATTTATGTCTCTTACAGCATCCTCTGCTTAATCCTGGGGCCCACTAGAACTGATCTAATTTATGCCCAGGTGCCAGCACCTCTAAGAGACCATTCAAGTAGCTGAGGATAGATGGAATTCAATAACATCTTGGCCATGCTCCCTACACCAGGACTGTAGCAACAGGGCTAGGAATTTCCTAAAACTGGAGGAATCCTGGTTAGCCACTGGAGTGGTGCAAAAGGGGCTGTCTCAGACCCAAGAAATGGATAGATTGATCCTTGTGGGTAGATTTCCTCTGGATGGATTTCCTGGTAATCAGATTCCTACTTCCTCTTGCAAATTCCTGTCTGTCAATTCCAGGCTCAAACTCCTGTTGCTCCTTCCTCTCCATCAGCCTTCCTTACTCTGCTTTTATATACACCTTGCCGGCTTTTATAGTCAGTTTCTCAGGTGGCAGCTTAGCAATCCACTTTGAGCTTTCTCTCCAAAGCTGCTAGAAGGCCAGCCTCAGTTTGTTTCAGACCTTCTCTCTTGCAGCTGCTTTATATCTCAAGGAAAGCTTTTGAAGTGCTGAGCACCCTCAACTGGCACCAAGTTTCCCAAAGAGTTCAGCTTCATTTAACTACCTAAATAAGGTCCAAATTGTCAATAGTACTTAACACCCAGCAGCTCTCATTCTGACACTAAAGACCAGATTGTCGAAAGAAATGAGCACCCACCATGCTGAGCAATTTTGAAAAAGCTGCCCCTAAGGGTACGTCTATGCTGCAGGTGGGAGTCATCCTTGCATCCTGGGTAGGCTACCTTGTGTTAGCAGAGCTTGTGCTAGCACACTGCAAATAGCTGTGTGGATGTTGCAACACCAGTGGCGGCTCAGGCTAACCACCTGAGCCCAGACCCAGGGAATAGGGTGAGTATGAGCTCAGGTGGCTAGCCCAAACCTCTGCCGGTGCCACAACATCCACACAGCTATTTTTAGCATGTTAGCATGAGCCCCACAAACCCAAGTCTCTCTACTTAAGGTGGAAGGCTTACACCCAAGTGCAGTGCAGCCATACCTTAAGTGACTAGACCAGACTCACCGTGGCAGAGCCAGGAATTGAAACTGGATCTCCTGAGTCCCAGTCCAGTGCCTTAGTCACAAGATTGACCTTTCTGTGCATAATAAGGCCTGCAGAGTCAGACAAAGCACATGGCCAAGTTAGCACTCACGGGTGCGGGCACATAGAATGCTCAGTGTCTTCCGGAATGGGTGATGCTGCAGCTTACATCCAAAGCTGTCTGTGCTAACATTAAACCTATGGCAGAAGAACTGCTTTTGGTGTGGTGGCACAATGAAGTGGTTTAATTGAGACGTTCTTGACTAAATATACTTTTCTTTTTTATTATTGAAAACTGTCAGTATCTCTAAGGAAATACAAGGGTGAACAACCAGGAGGCAATCCTAAACTTGACAATGAAGATGTCTTTGAATAACATGAAGCGCGAAATGAGAGAGCTGGGCTATCTTACATTTTCTTTTGCCCATTGTATACTATGTCTGAGGAGTGTCCCTTAGTGTATTGGAGCTTGTTCTGGCAGGTGTTGTGCCCATAGAGAGAAATCATGTTCCCCATAAAAAAATGGCTTTTTGCTGAAGTAAAATATGATGGTCATATTACAGCCTTGCATTGGCTGGTATCCATGCACAACGCCGAAGGGCTTATAGTTGGCATCATGTCTCAAACTATGGCTCCTGGAGGGAAGGAAAATTGCTTACAGCTTCTGTAAACTGAAATAAGAGTACTTCTCAGCCAAGGTTAAATGAGTATAGGGCTGAAACTGTTGGTAAAGAAAGGATATATCTGGGCCAGCTTAATTTGATGATGAGTCCTTCATGGAGACCAAGACATACTATAATGAAGTCACTACTCTTCATAGCAAGTACCCATGTATGATATAGTGAACATTAAGCAGAATGGAAGCAATATTTCCTGGAGTGGAAGTAGTCTGGCTAGGGCATTCTGGAATACCTGAAATTTGGAGATAAGGGATTTTCAGTAGTTAAAATATAAATGCTGAAGCATAAATCAGGAAAAATGAGCTAACAAGGAAGAAGTCCGCTAGAGTTACAGCAGAAGTGATGCCAGATTTACAAATGCTGGAGAAATAACAAGAAAAAGAAAATTTGTAGTCATGGGGAACTTCAAGTTTTGTGGGCTTGATGAGGCAAAGTTAAAACATGTATTGAAAATAATGGTAGTTGATCTATAGTTGTGGGAGAAAGGACATTTTCCAATGGAGGACTTTAGTCATAGAAGCATTCATAAGAAGGAGCTAATTGAAGACAGAACACAAATGGGAAATAGAAAGGTCAGAAATCATTCACACTGAAGTGATGTCCAAAGTTAAAACCATCCTTTCTGCATAATTTGAGTGAAAAATTGGAACTTCTTGAACATATTTCTGCTAGTTTGAATTCTGCCGTCCATTACACAACTCAGAGAAAAACTGAAGAGTATCAAGAACTCAGTCTTGTGCCAACTACATAGGTCAGATAGTGAGGGAAAAATATAAGGTCTCCACTAAAGAAGGAGAAATGAGAAAGGTGGGGTTTCATCCAGGGGAAGATTGTACAGGGGAATAGCAATAGTTCTGAATGTGGCAGAAAAAAAAATCACAGTGATATGAGGTAGGATTAGCAAGGTACGAGGTGATGTTGGAAGTGCAGAAGGATTCACAAAGGATGTGTTTTTGTGTGTAGATGAGATTAAGTATGTAGGCTAATGGGAGAATGAGAGATCAAGCCATAATGAAGCACTTGGGCTCAAAGTAGCGATGGACTTGTGCATCATTTTACTTTTCAAAAGGAAGAATATGGTTAACTCCACACAGAGCTAGATGAAGAAAGCTTCCAAGAAGGCATGTTGGCTTGAAGTACAGCATTAGTAGTCCTGCACCAGCACTGTTTACTCTTTAGCATCTAGCTTCCAACACACTGTGTTGAGGATTTACCTTACAGCTTTACAGCCTCCTAATGTGTTGGTTTGCAAGATAATCAAAATATTGAACAGTTGTTTTTGTTTGTTTATCTTAATACCATAAACCAAAATACAATTTTAGCTACTGGTAACATCCAGTTTTGTTGAAATATTGTGTGTTGGGCTTAAGTGTTATTTATTTCTCTGCCCTGTTATCAGTCTAATGAACAGTTATCAAAAGTTAGACCGTTTGAAAACATTAGCTTTCATGCATAAAACTAGATCATTTTTCTTCACCAGGAAGCTTATTTCCCCCCCCCTCCAAAAGGCAGTTAATAAGCTTTCCTTTTATTAGAGAGGTAGGTCGGGGCAGAGTAAGGCAATCTGGGGACGTCACAACACAGGATTCCCCATGGCTCTAACCTCACTGCTTGTGCCTGTGCTTCCCCCACTCCTTGCACAATGTCAGAGGTCCCCCTCCCCTACCAGAGCATCAAGGGGCATCCTTCTTTCCCCCAGGAACAGAAGCAGGGTCCTTCCCAAAAGAGAAAAGAGTGGCAGCAGAGCCCCCTTCCCCAGAAGTTGGTGTGTATTTGCTTAAGTAAGTGGGTATGGCTGCACTCTTCTCCTCCTGCGATACACTGAGTGTTTTCAGGGCCATCCTAAGCATCTCATAGGGAATAGGTCCATCAATGGCTATCAGCCAAGATGATCAAGGACACAATCCCAATCTCCAACTGCCAGAAGCTGGGACTGGACAAGATGGGATGAGTCACTCAAAATTGCCCTGTTATGTTCATTCCCTCTGACGTATTTGGCACTGGCCACTATCGGAGATAGGATACTGGGCTAGATGGACCATTGGTCTACCCCCAGTATGGCTATTCTTATGTTCTTAAAAGCAGCATTCTTAGTGGTAACATCCTAGGAAGATGTATAGTGCTGTTTATTCCTTTCAGTGTTATTGTTTCCTAATGCATGCCCACTCAGACCAACATCACTGTGTTGATTACCTCTGGGTCACATTTTCAAGAATAACTGTTACAGCTAGACACTTCATTTTATTTATAATCATACGACTTCAAGAGCTGGATCTCTAGGTAAAAGCCTATATTACCTGTGCTTTAACCTAACCCTGTAGTAAGCGTTATTTGATCTTTGGCATCGCGGTGTTCCTCTTACTCTAGTAAGGTTCACCGTGGTTTGCCTGTAGGGCAATTCAGTTGGTGGGATTCAGCTGAAGATGAACATGGAAGAAGTCTCACCAAATCAATTCCCTGCCATTGCAGAGGTCTAGCTATTGTGGTGCCTCAGTCCTTCCTATTCTCTGCCTGTGGGACAGAGTAGTTTAGTTTCCTGGGAGCTGTAAATACTGTAGTCTAATTCAGGTTATTGGGCCCAGTACAGGGATAACTGGGTAGGTTTTGTTATGATGTGCAGGAGGTCAGACTAGATGATCTGAAGGTCCCTTCTGACCTTAGGATTCTGAAATCGCCATGTTGTTTGTACTTTGCTCAGTTACTCAATCCATGATTTCATGAGGATCATGAAACCTTAAATTGGCCTCCAGTTTCTAAAATATTTGTAGATCGGTTAATGTGACATGTAATGCCTTGAAGAGTTCTAATATCTCAAATTTTAGAGAGGTGTTAAAGCAGACAGTAGGGGCTAGATTTTCAAAAGAGATCAACTCCCACTTAGACGCCTAAGTAAGGACAATTTTTTAAACAAATATGAGTTCTCACCAGCATCTCCCACTGAGAAACCCAATGTACTTAGTTCTATTGACAATTTATCCCCATATATTGAAAACTTTTAGTGAAAACCCGGGAATATTACTCCTGTACAAGCAGCAGAGAATCCTGTGGCACCTTATAGACTAACAGACGTTTTGGAGCGTGAGCTTTCGTGGGTGAATACCCACTTCGTCAGACGCAGGTAG